>NC_140297.1:56277967-56795464 GCF_964211825.1 Aythya ferina
TATGGAATTGAAATTTGAGGTCAGTACATTGTTTTTCAAAAACTATTAGTATTTTTCTTCTTCCATGTATAAAAATATTTATTTGGATATGATAACCACATTTATCTGAAAATAAGAATATTAAAAGTTTTCTTTGTCAATCAGAAAATTCAGTTTCTTCACTTTTCCCAAACATCTACAATTTATTTACATCACAATTATAAGAACTGATTTTGTATACCAGCTGGACACCTCTTAAATCTCTCAGAAAGACAGTTATTCCGCAAACTGCTCAACTAGTGGGGAAGTAGATCCTCACTACGTATATCACTATTAAATTACTCACTAGCATACTATTTCAATCTTTATACATTTGCTTTTGTTTTGTTTTGTTTTGAAACTAATCAATTTCTAATTTGACCTATACCAGTTTTGCATGTATTTCATTTACTTTTTCTTGCACTGCATAAACCCATATTAATTCAGCTACATTGATCCTCATTTTCCATTACGGTTAACAGTTGTATGAGGCATCTTACCTATCTGCCAACTCTTTTAATTTTACCATATTATTTAACATATACCTAAAGAGAGACATTTATTGATGCATGTTGACTCCGATTTGTTTTCCAATATTCTTCATCACAGTTTTCTCACATTTTTCACACTTACTTTTAATTGCCTTCTTCAAGGGTTCTCTATTCTCTCCTTACAAATTTCCCATTCAGGGCAACACACCTCACCACCTTTGATTAATCAAATACATTAGTTTACTGTCAACATGACTGACAGTAATCCCAGCTCTGCATACCCATAGTTACTTTGAATGTTTGTAAAAGGAAAAATAATTTATTTTTCTCCCTCCATGCATTTTCTTTACTTAATGATATGATTACATTACTTGAACATCTTTTACAATTTGTAGATCTCTATTGCCTGTGATCTCTATTGTAGATCTCTATTGCCTATATCTGCAGTCACCAGACACATTCTTATGGTATACATCTGAAGATCTATCACAAGACTTTTCAAATTCATTAAAGAATATAACTGTTACTTCATTTCCTAAGCCTTCAGTGGTAGAGTACATTATGATGACCTTTATCCATAGGTAAGAGATACCTCCTATCACTATCGATAGCAGTTTTAGACACTAAAAAGCATGTTCCTATTTATTGTAGCCTTTTCTCTATTTTAAAGACATCATCCTGATCACTAAAAATTAGTTTATTGAAATTCTCCACAGAAATATGTTTCCTTCAGTGTACCCCTTGGGGTAGCATCATGTTTATAAACTGAAGTATCCAACATTCTTAATTTTCAGCTCATTTTCTAAAAAAAAAAATATATTGTTTGTACCTGTTAGCAAGAGGAAAATAATCTATCAACCTTATGTCCAATACATCACTTGAGAAGATGAAATAAAATGATTACAATAAACAAACATTCTCTAACCCAGTATTTTTTTCACTATAGCAAACAGATTTCCAGTTCCCCCTACCATTGAATCACCCTCCACTCTCATTCTAGGCAGAATATTATAGTTCGTTTTCCACAAGCTAATCTGAAAAAAAGAAAAAATGTTGAGTTTTTAAATCTTTTTCTAACCTGTTAGAAAAATACCATGTAAGAACTTATCACTGAAAATAATTAATATTAAAAGACATTAAAATTATAGAAGGAAGATTGTAATATTATTCCAAAAGGCACACCTTTGGAACACATCCATTACAAGGGCATTCTAATTACTTAATTTACAATAATACTCTAATTCATCATCAGCAATGTTTATAATTTAGGAGAAGTTGCAGATACAGTAATCATTAATATCACATCTGTAAGTAAGAACACTCTGAGTGGGATAAATTCATTCCAGGCTGTATTTTAAGTCCACAGGATGAATTCAATAACATATGGATGGATCTGCTGGCTAGGATTGTGCTATTTTTAATATTTCCCTGGAGACGCACAATGAGCAAGTGCTTTGAAATAAAAGGCTAAAAGAAAGAAACAAAAACAGCTCCTGAGAATTCAGAGTGGGCTCATGCCAAAAAAAAAAAAAAAAAAAAAAAAAAAAAAAGTTCATTCCTGCCAGAAGAATTCATTCAAATAAGTAGAAAAAGCTTGAAGAATGCTAGCACTGTTCTTCAGGAGTAATCTTTATCAACACTATCAAGGGACCACCTAACCTTGTCAGAAGGCATTCGTTTCACCTTGTGTCCTGCTATTGTTTAGTGGCTAGAGAGTAGGAATAATACGAGAGCATTCAGGCATACAAATTCTTGTTGTCTTACAAAATTGTAATTTAATGGTTATAAGAAACATTTTAATTAGGAACTAGCTACAGTAAGGAGCTGGGTCCCCATGAAGCCTGCCAACAGTCAGCAATGCTGGCCAACTCTGTGGAGCCTGTCAGGCTAAAGCAAAAGCTGCAGTTCAGGCAGTACGTTTGCCAAGCATATTCTGATGTCTGAAGCATCACAAATTGAGAAGTCAATTCTGGAATACCGCATTCTTTACAAATTGGTTGACTGAGACAGAGGTTCTACCTCATGAACCAGGTTTGGAGTTTGGATATCAACCCCTCTGACCTCAGGAATGGTTTCCCCAAATTCTCAAGGAATTGAATCAGCTTTAATGGCAACCTTCATATATAAGCAAAAACTTATTTCATCCCACTCACAGAGAAATAACATATGACAAACATAACATATGAGTCCCACTGAAGAGCTATTTCACTTTTTGAATGTTAGGTAAATGATACAGAAACATTTTGACAATATTCTGTAAATGTAACTGTTAATGTTAATGGTATAAACCCATATCCACACATGGCTGGATTTTTTAGATTAATCAGGCAATTGATATTTCCATTTGACTTGAAATGTTTATTGACTATTTTATAATCATTCTCATCAGACTTCAAACTGGATTGGATTTTAAAAAGAAATTAAAATTATTCTAGTCACCTATCAGTTGTCAGTTTAGATCCATGATGAAATTTTTGGCTGAAGGAGAATAGGACTGCTGCTATCTTGCGGTCAGTGGTCCATTACTGATGATCTCAATTTAGTCGGAAGAAACCTAAGTTGAAGTCATTCCACACAAATAGCCACACTTTTTCTCAGTTCCTTTGAGCTTCTTTGTATAAGTAGTTTGTGAACCTAGAGTCCCATATTGCAAAACTAATAGCCAAGTTATTAATTACATTGGTCATGACTTTTGTTGTTGCTGTTGTTGTTTTTGTTTAATGGAGATTTCCGTAAAGTTCTTTAACCAGTCCCATTACAAAATGGAGAAAATCTTGACAATTATTGCATGATGAGAAAACAATCTCATCATTCAGCAACAGTATTGTTCTGTACAGCTTGAAAGTATAACTGAGAAAACCATGTTATCAGCTTGGCCAGGAAAATAGAGTAAGTTTAAAGGAAGAGAGAGCTACTTCATATAAGAAATCTTACTTAGCTGGTATACTCCTGGATGCTAACTTACTGTAGTAATTCTCATTTAGTTTTTATCTGACACTGACACTTTAGTTTATAACATAAATTCAAGTGTGAGCATGAAAGCAATGTTTTCTCAGTTACCAGTTCTGGCAGAGCCCTGTGTGAAGATAATACCTTGCAGAGAGACAAAAGTTTTTCCACTTGCAGAGAAATTCCTCCTCAACAAGCCAATGCCTATGGGAATATCTGTCCCCCTCTGATCTAAGACAAAAACCACAGTCTTCCTGGTACAACCCAATCAAGTCACCTTCTCCCCTCTCTCAGAAGCTTCTATTCAATAAAGTGGAAGCTTCAATTCTGACTTACTAACCACCAAACACCACCACCTCTACCACTCCAAACATCATTTGCATTTTGGTGTCATTCAGGCTCTTTCAAACACAACCTCTTAGAGACCTGGACAAAATTTGTACTTCCATCTAACATATAAATCAAGTGTTGGATGTGGAACAGAAAAATTAGAAACCTATTTTGAAACTGTCATACTTCCTTCTGTAAATGAAATCTGCTAATCAAATTAATTCCCAATTCTGTAGACAATTCATCAAATACATTAAAAGGGGGAAAAGTGTGATTGAAATCTCAACAGCTATGAATAACTGATAACTTCATCAGCTGATAATGAAGCTGATAACTTCATCATAACTCCATTCTCTAAAGTGGAACCCACCATCCTGCATTCTCACTTCCCCCCCTCTTATAAATACACATTTATCAACAAAAGAGAAGAGACAGAGAACATGAATAAGTGAACTTTTACAGAAATGTAGTACATAATATACTATCCACAGTAGCAAGAAAAAAAAAGGAGGGGTGTAGCATAAAGAAGCAATAATCATTTATGAGAGACAGTGAACATGGAAGAAAGAAATGTTAACTGAAATACTTCTCATACAATATTTCCTTTCCAGCAGAGGGTATCTTTATAGCTCTTACATACACTAAACCTCAGGTCTGGTTCAATGAGAGAGAGTTTATTACACCTGAAATGGTCTCTTGGGTTGCACAACAGAGTGAAATAATTAAAACCTTGTGCTGCTACACTATGGCAGTCTGTATAACATTTTTCTTTCAGCATGTTAGGTTAAGACATTTTTGCCCCATTATTTCCATTTAGAATGTTTCCTTTTTCTTAACTTGTATATATAGTTAGAGAAAAAATAAGAATAATATTACATTTCACATTGATATAGAGATGTTACTTTTTCAGAAATTTGCAGGTAGATCACAGAATCACAGAATCACAGAATCACAGAATTTCTAGGTTGGAAGAGACCTCAAGATCATCGAGTCCAACCTCTGACCTAACGCTAACAGTCCCCACTAAACCATTTCCCTAAGCTCTACATCTAAATGTCTTTTGAAGACTTCCAGGGATGGTGACTCCACCACTTCCCTGGGCAGCCTGTTCCAATGCCTCACAACCCTTTCAGTGAAGAAGTTCTTCCTAACATCTAACCTAAAACTCCCCTGGCGCAACTTAAGCCCATTCCCCCTCGTCCTGTCACCAGGCACGTGGGAGAACAGACCAACCCCCACCTCGCTACAGCCTCCCTTGAGGTACCTATAGAGAGCAATAAGGTCGCCCCTGAGCCTCCTCTTCTCCAGGCTGAAAAAGCCCAGCTCCCTCAGCTGCTCCTCGTAGGACTTGTTCTCCAGGCCCCTCACCAGCTTCGTCGCCCTTCTCTGGACTCTCTCGAGCACCTCCATGTCCTTCTTGTAGCGAGGGGCCCAAAATTGAACACAGTACTCGAGGTGCGGCCTCACCAGAGCTGAGTACAGGGGGACGATCACCTCCCTAGCCCTGCTGGTCACACTGTTTCTGATACAAGCCAGGATGCCGTTGGCCTTTTTGGCCACCTGAGCACACTGCTGGCTCATATTCAGCCGACTATCCACCATCACTCCCAGGTCCTTCTCTGCCTGGCAGCTCTCCAACCATTCCTCTCCCAGCCTGTAGCTCTGCTTGGGGTTATTGTGCCCCAGGTGGAGGACCCGGCACTTGGCCTTGTTGAACTTCATGCAGTTGACCTCAGCCCATCGGTCCAGCCTATCCAGATCCTCCTGCAGAGCCTTCCTACGCTCAAGCAGATCGACACACGTACCTAACTTGGTGTCATCTGCAAACTTACTGAGGGTGCACTCGATGCCCTCATCCAGATCATCGATGAAGATATTAAAGAGGACCGGCCCCAGCACCGAGCCCTGGGGGACGCCACTAGTGACTGGCCTCCAACTGGACTTGGCTCCATTCACCACGACTCTTTGGGCCTGGCTATCCAGCCAGTTTCTAACCCAACGAAGTGTGCGCCAGTCCAAGCCAAGAGCAGCCAGTTTCTCTAGGAGAATGCTGTGGGAGACGGTGTCAAAAGTCTTGCTGAAGTCAAGGTAGACCACATCCACAGCCTTTCCCTCATCCACCCAGCGCGTCACTTTGTCATAGAAGGAGATCAGGTTCGTCAAGCAGGATCTGCCTTTCATAAACCCATGCTGACTGGGCCTGATCGCCTGCTTGCCCTGCAAGTGCTGCGTGATGACTCTCAGGAGGATCTGCTCCATGAGCTTCCCTGGCACTGAGGTCAAACTGACAGGACTGTAATTTCCCTGGTCTGCCCTCCAGCCCTTCTTGTAGACGGGCGTCACATTTGCTAGCCACCAGTCAACTGGGAAAATTAAATATGGAAAGTAGTGGTATTAAAGGTTAAAAAAGAGATGACAATCCTCATTATCAACAAAGACTGTTGTGGCACTATGACAGTAAGAGAATAAAAAAGTATTATTGCTTTTAGTTATGAAAAATAGATGCAACTGTTACAGTTCATCATTCTGAAATTATTATTTGGAAACTTCTTTAAACAGTTATAAAAGTATTGATACAAAAAAGCTTTTCATGATGCAAATAAATTTTTAATCCTGATTGTGTCAATAACACAATGTTGTAATATTGTTGTAATATTATTTTTGATAGAGATTTCCGCAGCTTTAGCTTGGATTTACCACTTTGGAAGAAGACAGGGAAAATCAGACCCTACAGGATACACATTTGTTTCAGTGTTATTGGGTTGTCTAGCTTATTGTAGTGATTTTTGTTGTTTGTTTTTGCATTAATAGTTTGAGTATTAGTGTTCCCATTTTGACTGTTAGATGTTTTAGTTCTGTAAAGCCATCAAAGCTTTTGTCCAGTGTTCATGATCAAGCTTTGGATAATATGATGTACATCAGAGACAAAAAGCACCTGAAAAAATTCAAGTACACTAAAGAACTTTGTTACCATTCTGTTTTAGATTCATTGCATTAGATATACCTGTGTAAACATTAGAGTAAGTACATAAATAGTTTTGCTAATCCATATAAAAAAATAGGATAAGAGTATATTTTTGAGTGGTGAATAAACTTGTAATATATAAGAATAAGAAGTTGATTATCATGTTTAAAGACTGCATCAAAACTGGAGAGGAGGAGATCTTGATCACTGCAAAGTATTCAGGCTGTATATCAGGAAAAGGTTTTTCACCAACGGGGTGGTTGTACACTGGAACAGACTCCAAGGGAAGTGGTCACAGTTATGAGCCTGCCAGTGTTCAGACACAAGATGTGATTTTTATTTTTTTTTATTTATTTATTTATTTATTTTTGCGTGGTCCTTTGCGGATCCAGGAGTTGGACTTGATGATACTTATGGGTCCCTTCCAGCTCTGATATTCTATGATTCTATTAATTTTGGAACTGTTTTCTCCAAACCACTCTGGACCTGTATGGTTAGATTAAAAAGACTTGAAGTTCTACTTCAAATTGGATGAAACAGTTTTTCAACTGAAATTACATATTGCTTCATTGATGCTTTAGGACTTTCTACATAAGTGAAAACAATTCTTTTAAAACTTTTTTTTTTTTTTTTTTTTTTAATTAATTCAACTGTGTTTTTGAACAAAACCAAAATATTCCTGTGTCAGTCAGCACAGACAGGCAACAGGAACAACCATGAACTGACAAATACAATGCAGAGTAGGTGTATTTTCATTACCTCTCTGACCAGGAGATCCATGAAGCAACACCTGGGCAGATGCACACAAGTCAGGATGCAGGCACTGCTAAGCTTGGTCCATGATAGAAGATCACCAGCCTGCTGTTTACACCTGTTTATCAAGGGTGCCCACAGGCACAGTTTTTACCACCATGCTGAAATCCTCATTGTGCTTCTTTGATCTTATTTGTACCAAGGCTGGGAGCTCATGCTTGTCTGAATCTACCAAACACCTATGTTATCTATACACAGAGGCACTACTTGCCAAACACACGGAGTATAAACAGCAGTAGATACAATTTATGTGCTTTTCTACTTTAGTACTCCCCAGACTTTATTCATTCCCAGCTGCAAGGTCACTTGAGCATATTTACAATCCTCCTTGCCAGTCTTCTCACCAGTCTTCCACTTTTAACACATTCCTCACTACAACTCCAATTTTTGTTTCCTGCTTAAAAGTATTTACAACTTTCTTCATAAGCCTCCTGAAATTGTATTTTCAAGAAATGAAAACATTAATCTATAGAATTTTTACCTAGCTTTCAAGCAACAACAACAACAACAAATGCATGAGAACATATTTAAATGTGGGATGACATGTAAAGCTGTTAGCAATAGTAGCTTCAGGCTACTAGTGTAAGATAGTGCTGACAATCTCAGGCAGATTTGATATTCCTTCAAGAACCTGTTAGCACCTCACCTCTCCCCTTGCTTCAAAGTGAAATTTAGCTAGCAGACAAGGTCTCTGAAAAGAATAAGCTTTAATGTACAAGGAAAGAGGGAAAGAAGGTCTGAAAAATACTGCTCTTACGTAAAATGAATGGAAACATTTATTATTATTTTTAATGAAATGCAAAATCCCTAGGAATTAAGAATATATGTCAAAACTGCTAAGTGAGGGAAGCACATCTGCGAAATGTACAACTTAGAAAAGGACTTGAAGCCAAACAAGAAACATTTGAGTCATACTAGAAAATACCTGAATATGAATTCCAGCTAAACTATAGGAATAGTGAAACTCTGAAATCAGCAAGAATTTAAATGGAGGAACATCAGTGCTGGGTAAGGAGATATTACTTCATCATCTGGGCTTCAATGAGTGCAGTGGAAAAGGTATTTCAGTTTTGCCTCTGCTTTTGACGTTTTCTAAAAACCTCTAAAGCATTCAGGAAATAATTTACATTAGCCATATCAATAAAAGCCCACCATACAGAAAGGTAATTAAATTAACTGGATTACCTTATCAATGAGATTGTTAAGAAGATTTGATTAGGTACTTAAAGTTCCTGCATAAAACAAACAAACAAATAAATAACATTCTGATCATATACAGCTCTTAAGTTGACCACAGAAGATGTAACATGACTAGCAGCAAACTAAAGGCAACTTGTCATGCAGCAGAAAGTTTTACAAGAGGAAGCCTAAAATATTCTTTTTGTTGGAGTCCTGCCAATATGCCCCATGTCTCTCTTGTACTGGGAACCCAAACTGGATGCAGCATTGAGAACAGTGCTGAGTAGATGGGAAGGGTCACCTCCTTTGACCTGATGGAAATACTTCGCCTAATGCAATCCAGAATGCTGCTAGCCTTCTTTGCAGCAAAGGCAAATTATTGGTTCATGTTCAACTTATGTCCATCAGGACTCCTATGTCCATTTCTGTCAAATTGTTTTCCAACTGGATGGCAGACAACATGTACCAGTGCATGTAGTTGTTCCTCCCAACTTTGCACTTTTTCTTGTTGAACTTCACCAACTGCATGAAGTTTAACAAGAGTAAGTGCTGGGTACTGCACCTGGGATGGGACAACCCTGGCTATATGTACAGACTGGGCGATGAGACACTGTAGAGCAGCCCCTCAGAGAGGGATCTGGGGGTTGTGGTTGACAGCAAGTTGAATATGAGCCAGCAGTGTGCTCTGGCAGCCAGGAGGGTCAACCGTATCCTGGGGTGCATCAAGCACAGCATTGCTAGTCAGTTGAAGGAAGTGATTGTCCTACTCTACTCTGCGCTGGTACGGCCTTGTCTCGAGTCATGTGTGCAGTTCTAGGCACCATAGTACAAAAGGGACATAAAACAGTTGGAGAGTGTCCAGAGGAGGGCAATGAAGATAGTGAAGGGCATAGAGGGGAAGACGTATGAGGAGTGGCTGAGGTCATTTGGTTTGTTCAGCCGGGAAAAGAGGAGGCTGAGGGAGGACCTCAATGCAGTCTACAGTTTACTCATGAGAGGGAGCAGAGAGGAAGGAGCCAATCTATTCTCTTTAGTCACCAGTGATAGGACCCGTGGGAATGGTGTCAAGCTGAGGCAGGGATGGTTTAGGCTAGACATCAGGAAGAAGTTCTTCTCTGAGAGGGTTGTTGCACACTAGAACAGGCTCCCCAGGGAAGTAGTCACAGCACTAAGCCTGTTGGAGTTTAAGAAGCGTTTGGACTGTGCAGTTAGTCACATGGTCTGGATTTTTGGGTAGACCTGTGTGGTGCTAGGAGTTGGACCCTAATGGGTATCTTTCAACTCGGGATATTCTATGATTCTATGATTCTAGTTTAAACAAATACTATACCTCCCACACTTAAAATCTATCACCTGTCATTAAAGCTTGGATTGAAGTCCTGTTCTAGAAGTTTAAGAGTCACATGTATTAAAGATTTTATTCAGTAAAGTTAACTGGGTTATATTAATAAATAAATAAATAAATACTGCAGCATTCCCAAATGCACTATCAAAAGAGCAGCAGTCTTCAATCCTTCCTCACAGTATTACCTAATTTTCTTAATTGCTTTCTCTTCACTTCTTCCAAAATATTTAATTCCAGGAATCTGTATTCTTGCAGTTCTACTGGATATAAAACATGTTTTCAAAGTTTTTATAGGTAGAAATGGTTTCTATTTTTAGTTTTATATGACTCCCTTGAAGCTTTTTAACTCTCGGTTTCATGACGGATGCTGACTCTTGACAATGTCCACTTAAGTTCTGTTTTGAATGAACATAATTCTGCCGGTAAGCACTCTTTGAATACCAAGCAGTATTTAAATACCAATCACACAGAGTTTGTGCTTCCTGTTACCCTGTCTGTCATGTTTTCGTCAGATTTGAAAAATGTCTCTTTGCAAGTTTGGGCTCATGTCCTAGTCACACTTAGACAATAGATATGCCAGGGTTTCTCTGTTCTAGATTTCAACTGATGTAGAAAACAAAATAAAACAAAACAAAACAACCACAATGTAGATTCCACAAGGAGATTAGCTTGATTCAATTGTTTGTTGAAAACATGGGTGGTGGAGGTATAGGGGTAGGAACTGTGGATTATGCATTCAAGATGAAATATTTAAGTAACTCATTAACTGTAATCACAAACTATATTATTTTATTATCACACTTTTCCCCCCAAAATTATGTCTGTGACTGCTACACTGAGAATAATATTTTCAAGTACACTGTTTAAGCACATAATTTTTCTGAGATTGCAGGTTTTGGAGAGCAGTGTCTGAACTCTTGTTTAGAGGTAGTACTGGTGAGTTTCCAGGTACACACACAACAGCAGCCTGAATTAATATTCTTTCTCTGCCTTAAGACTCCACAGCACAGGATGTCTGCACTCTGACTCCTAATGATATAGCAGACCCTTACATGGGGATATGTTCATTGTAACAGAATAAATATTTATTTCTTTATTCCGAGACAGAAGTCTTAAGTGGTAATCAAGCAAGCAGTCCCATCCAGGTGGATGAATGAGAATTTCATATCAAAAACATGCCTAGATTGGCTTTCTGAAGCTCAGATCCAAATCAATATTTTTCAGTTTCCTACTACAAAGACTAGTGTACTGTCATTTTGGTAACCATCACCGAGAATGTTTTTGTTTGTGGATTTTAAGATTTTGAAAAGACTCCTGGACAGAGACCAAAATCCCTCACTCCCCCAGCCCCCCAAAAATTCAGTGTTAGCTGTAGACAACTATAGTACTTATTTGTCAGTCAAGAACATACACAACCTATTTTTATTCAAACACAAAATAAATATAGGGAAAATATGATTTTTAATGTCATTTCACCTTTTATCTCTCCTGATGCAAAGTAACCTTCTATCTCATATTTTTATTTTATTCTCTTCTTAAAAGCAAGCCATCTAAACTTGAAATTTGTTCAGCAGTTAATCTAATTAAAGTTTCATTTTTTAAGTGCCTAAAATTTATTGCGTTCTGAAGCCTTTGAATTAATACCAAGCAAAGGCTTTGTTTACCTTCTGGATTACAGACTCTAGCATGTCTCTACACTGCCTTTGTCACTGCAAGTGAAGTCAAAGTTGATGCCTTTCCTTTTCTTGGGAATTAAGCTCCTTATAGCCAGTTTACACTCATTTTGAGAGGCATTACAAGTTAACATTAAATGGGAATGTTTCATATGTAACTAAATTCATTACCATTTATCTCTGTAAAAGTAATGTTGTTAAATGGTGCTCTTTTTCTTCTTGTGGTACATGAAGGGTGAAAGATTATTTCCCTCCTGCTAACCCTTTCTGTAATTTATTTAAAATTGTGAAGGATTGAAGAGTGCCTAAATTTTAATTAGATGTGCATTTACAGATTTCCTGAGTATTGTGTTCTAGCTTTTATACTGTTGGAAAACTGATGGGATATCTTCAAACCATCTGCTCCAAAGAAGCAAATAACTACTGGGCAATAGTATTACAGTTTGTATGTGGTTTATTCATGAATCAGTAGAGAAGTAGCACCAATACTGTCTGTGATAGCTATTAATTAGAAATAGAACCAATCATTAAAAATAATTTGTAGCATAAAACAAACAAACAAAACAATGGTCCTTCTTTAATTCTATTTCTCCTATTGTACAGAATGTTTCTTTTCTCACTATTAAAAATAAAAAATAAAAAAAATCCCACATTAGTCTCACAGAAAAACCTCCTATCTAGTCTTCCCAGTTTTTGGAAATATTTATGCCAATGTTTTCCATTTGTGAAAGATAGCAAGTCACATCTTGAGATGATATAAACTGGTATATATAATATATATATAATATTCACAAAATATTTACATTATAAATTCAAACAAATTAGATTCTGTGTTTTCCACAACAAGGGCAACCTTATGCTGGTAAAGTGCATTGCATAGTAGAATCTTTTGCTGAGCCCTTGCAGGCTTTAAGAATTATCAATTAAACCAAACCAACCAAACAAAAAAACCACCACCAACAAACCACCACCCAAATAAACCTACAATAAAGTCCTTTGTCTTCAGCAAAGTTCTGACTACTTGCAGAAACTGAACAGCTCTCAGTGTTAAACTCCAGAAGAACAGGAAAACTTAGGTCAATAATGGTAAGGTCCTTCCTTCCTGCATTCCTTCCTTCCTCCCTTCCATCTAGATTTAGGAACACAGAACAGATGCGGTTATGATATATCTGTAATGAACAGGACATGGATAGTCTCTCATCAGATGGCCAATATGACAGAAAATACTTATATTCAAGAATCATATCTTCTATCATGAGAATAAGATAAAGTAACTGGTTGTATGCTTAAGGTTGTATGCTTATCATGTATATGAAGTTATCATATATATGTTCTTAGGATGTACACCATTGATGAATTGTATACAATCATATTTTTCAAGAAAAAAACTGGGAAGACTGTGTGGCTGCAAAGCTAGGACTGACACAAGAAGTACACAACAAAATTTTGAAGTTGCAAGTAATATACCGAATATTTCCTAAGAAAATATCAAAGACTCATTGGCTTTTAGAACTGGTTTCTATTGCCTGTGGAGAACAGCAGATAACTTTTTATTGTGCTTTTTTTAATCACTCACCTAAATTGTATTTTGCTAAAGAGGGGGGGGAGGGGGAGGGGAGGGGAAAACAACATGGCAAAGATGACATGCTGGCTTAGATGTACACAATCAGAACACAGGGAAGACAAAAAATCTTCACTGCAATGTCTTTTATAATATCCATTTTAAATGTGATGAGAAAGAATCACTAAATAAATGTAAAATGAAGTAAAAATGTACTGCAGATATGACCCACATTAAAAATTACTAGAGATTAGATAGACTGTAGATAACAGTACCTATCTTTGTTGAAAGACAAAGTCTTGCATGAAAGAAAATTCTGAGGTCTCAAATAATCTTGCAACTTCTGTTCAAGACTAGGTTCTGAATCTGTAAGCTACACCCCCAGCTTCACCAGCTAGCAGTAGCTAGCATGAATATCTAAGTAAAATGACACAAAATTAGAAATAATAGTCAACAACTAAAAGACTCCTCTATTTCACATCAAAAGAAGGTCAAAAATAACACTTTGAAGCACCAAGCTCTTGGCCTGTACTCCATTTCCACACACTGGGAGAGAATTACACATGGACCTCATCGACATCCTTGTTTCTGTGATATGGACATATTTCATGAAGCAGAAGGAAAATAGTGTACTTCATTTAGACAGCTGGAGGAAACAAGCATTGAGTTTACATGTTGTTAGGTGCAGACACTTAAGGGTACTTTAAGCAGAGTCAGAAGATCATAGCAAGAACTACTGAACAGGATCAGTTTGAGACTTCTGTAGAGAGCTGTACAAAAACTATAAAAACACTGAAAAATTGAGAGTGGAAAGCACAATGCAACTGCAATGCCAGATTTGATTAACCTTGAGCCATAAGGGGGAAATATACATATATATATATATAGAATCATAGAATCATAGAATATCCTGAGTTGGAAGGGACCCTTAAGGATCATCAAGTCCAACTCTTGACACCGCACAGGTCTACCCAAAAGTTCAGACCATGTGACTAAGTGCACAGTCCAATCTCTTCTTAAATTCAGACAGGCTCGGTGCAGTGACCACTTCCCTGGGGAGCCTGTTCCAGTGTGCAACCACCCTCTCTGTGAAGAACCCCCTCCTGACGTCCAGCCTAAATTTCCCCTGCCTCAGCTTAACCCCGTTCCCGCGGGTCCTGTCACTAGTGTTAATGGAGAAAAGGTCTCCTGCCTCTTGACAACCCCTTACGAGGAAGTTGTAGACTGTGATGAGGTCTCCCCTCAGCCTCCTCTTCTCCAGGCTGAACAGGCCCAGTGACCTCAGCCATTCTTCATACGTCTTCCCCTCCAGGCCTTTCACCATCTTCGTAGCCCTCCTCTGGACACTTTCCAACAGTTTCATGTCCTTTTTATACTGTGGTGCCCAGAACTGCACACAGTACTCGAGGTGAGGCCGCACCAGCGCAGAGTAGAGCGGGACAATCACCTCCCTTGACCTACTAGCGATGCCATGCTTGATGCACCCCAGGACACGATTGGCCCTCCTGGCTGCCAGGGCACACTGCTGGCTCATATTCAACTTGCTGTCTACCACGACCCCCAGATCCCTCTCTTCTAGGCTGCTCTCCAGCGTCTCATCGCCCAGTCTGTACATGCAGCCAGGGTTTCCCCGTCCCAGGTGCAGGACCCGGCACTTGCTCTTATTGAACTTCATGCGGTTGGTGATCGCCCAGCTCTCCAACCTGTCCAGATCCCTCTGCAAGGCCTTTACGCCCTCATTTGAGCCCACAACTCCTCCAAGTTTGGTGTCATCAGCAAACTTGCTCAAAATACCCTCTATTCCTACATCCAGATCGTTTATAAAAATATTGAAAAGTACCGGCCCTAAAATGGAGCCCTGAGGGACCCCACTGGTGACCGCCCGCCAGCCTGACGCAGCTCCATTTACCATAACCCTTTGGGCCCTGCCCGTTAGCCAATTGCTCACCCATCGTATGATGTTTTTATTTAGCTGTATGGTGGACATTTTGTCCAGTAGGATCCTATGGGAAACCGTGTCAAAAGCCTTGCTGAAGTCCAAAAAAATCACATCAGCTGGTTTCCCTTGGTCCACCATACGGGTGATCTTATCATAAAAGGAAATCAGGTTAGTTAGGCAGGACCTACCCTTCACAAACCCATGCTGGCTGGGACCAATGACTGCTTTGTCCCCCTGGTGCGCCTCAATAAGTCCGAGAACCAACTTCTCCATGATTTTACCAGGCACTGACGTGAGACTGACAGGCCTGTAATTGCTAGGGTCTTCTTTCTGACCCTTCTTGAAAATTGGCACAACATTTGCCAGCTTCCAGTCTACCGGGACCTCTCCAAATTCCCAGGATCGTTGAAAAATAATTGATAGAGGTTCCGCGATGACATCCGCCAGCTCTTTCAGCACCCGGGGATGAATCCCATCCGGACCCATGGACTTGTATATATATTATGCTTCTACATAGGATGAAAAATTGAAGAATAATAAAAGGAATAATTATGGTTTCTAATGACAATCACATTATGGAGAAGCCATCTCACTGTAAAATGAATTTGGCATATTCCTATCCCCCATATTATAACCTGTTTTATATGACCAGGCAGAAAGATCTCATGCATATTGCACACACAAACACATAGACTCTCGGTAAAATATTCCAAGTAAATCAGAAGTGACCTTGCTGTCATTTAAAAATACTGACAAATACAACACACATTTACATTCCTGGCCTTGACTATCAAGATTATTCTTATAACTCATTCCTCCTATGGCAGGAAATATCTCCCAATATCCTTTCTTCAAGACAGACTTTCTCATGCTAGTTCTTTAAAGTCAAATTGATAATTGTGCATTTAGACTTTAATTGTTTAGAATACTTCCAAATTCATGGATAAGTTTTGTGTTAGCTGTAGAAATCTATTATTTATTAGCACAAAGCAGACTGTGTATAGAGCTGAAGGTTAAAGATGATCAGTACAAACAAGAAAACATACAAGGAGAAACAGTTAAATCAGGGCAACAGACAACATTAATATTTATGAAAACTACAGTGCCAAAAGGTGATTATTTTCTTTTATTTAATTAAAGGAACAGGGGAAAAAAAAAAAATGAAACAACAACAAAAAAATAAACATAATGGACATAAACTGTGAAGAGTTCAGGAAGCCTATACTGAACAGTTCAGGAAACTATTCTGAAGTATAGTTTCTCATGGGAGTTTATTAAAGTTACAGGAATTCCATCTGGAAAGAAATACTCTGAAATGAGCATAAAATTGATATACACAACAGGAAAGATGTGTTAAGATTTGTATATCATCAGATGAGTGAGAAGTACCATACCCAGAGAAGGACAACACTGGAAGATAACGCACTATGTCCTAAAATGGTCTAAAGGAACTCATAAGCACAATGAAGACATTTAAATTTAATAAATATAAAAATAAATATCAATTTTGGAGAAAGTGCAGTTATCACAAAGCAGAATTACTGTGCAGCAGGGGAATCTAGATTGAAGATCTGGGCAAATTATTTTGGAGATGAAAACCATTGTGCATAACAGACATATTATATTCTTGCAAACTAATACAATAAAGTGAAAGTTAATATATCATCATATAATGCTTGCCAGCAAAACAGGGATAAGATGAGAAAATACTGAGTAACAAAATAAATGCATCTCATCACATAATGCTCTAATAAAGCCACAGACAGAATTGTGTAAAAGACAAACAAACAAAAAAACAAAGAGCTCTTCTTACAGAAGACACAAAAATACTACATATCTTTTAAGAATGTGTTGTTTCCTTGGCATTTTTAATCTAAAAAAAAAAAAAAAAAAAAAAAAAGCTGGTACAACCGCTTAACTTTATCTCAACATAGCTCCTGAATGTTTGGTGAATTACCCATTCTTTGAAGGGAAATATTGTCTGAAAGACTTAAAGACTATGAATTGAGATGTTTCTGAAACTATAGGCCAGGAAACAATGGGGACCTCTATTACCACCAGTCAAAGATTTACCCCCTAAACTAAAGAAATCTTAAGAGTTGCAACCTGAAACTGGGACTTAATATGTGAATCAGAAGAGAGAATCTGACTCCCTTGCCCATGCCTTTATTTAGAACTTTATGATGAATACAAAGGATCAAGGGCTGGTCTGACACAAGAAAGCAAATGGGTACTTGCCCTTGTTTTGCTCTTCAACAAAATTGAAAAGCAGATCAGCTTAATAGGGAATTACATTAGGACATTTTATCTAGCCAGTATTTAGGCTGAACAGCATGAATTCAGATACAGCCTCATTTTGTTTTGTTTAAATATAATTAATTTATTACAGTTAAATAATGTATATAAATTAATATTAATTATATTAATCTAACTCACAAATGTAATTACTATGCAATAATTTTCTGAATAAAACACTGTTACAGAAAAACTGTAACATATTCAAGAGATTTACATTAAACAAAACCTACTGCAGGGTAGGGAAGCAAATTGAAGTCAACAATTCTTTCTAACCACATATTTCGTATTATGTAATGTAGTGGGTTTATGTGGCAAGGTTTTGGTAGCTGGGTGGCCTCTGTAAGAAGAATCCAGCAGCTGCCCCATATTAGATAAGGCCCAGTTCCAGCCAGATCCAGAAAGACCTGCCACTGCCCAAAGCTGAGCCAATGAATGATGTTTGAGCCTCTGTGAAGCAGATTTAAGTAAAGAAAAAAAAATATAAAATGCTGCACAACAGCAGCTGGGAGAGCAAGGAGTGGGAACCAGCCCTGCAGCCCCTCAGGTCAGTGCAGAAGGAGGGCAGGTGGTGCTCCAGGCACGCAGCACAAGTTCCCCTTCAGCCTGTGGAAAGGCCCCTGGTGGAGCAAGCTGTCTCCCTGCAGCCCATGGGTCCCACGGTGGAGCAGATCTCCATGCTGCAGCCCGTGGAGGAGCCCCTGGAAGAGCAGATGGATGTGGCCTGGAGGAGGCTGTGGCCCATGGAGAGCCCCCGCAGGAGCAGTCCCTGGGCCAGAGCTGCAGCTTGTGGAGCAGGGGGTCTGGGGGGAAGCTGCCTCCCATGGGGGACACGTGCTGGAGCAGTTTGCTCCTGGGGGATGAACCCTATGGTATGGAGCCATGTGGGAGCAGTGCTTGAAGAGCTGCTGCCTGTGGGCAGCCCCCGCAGGATCAGTTTGGGAAGGCTGGCATGCCGTGGGAGGGACCCCACGTGGAGCAAGGGCAGGGAGTGACCATGAAGGAACAGTGGAAATGAAGCATCTGGGACTGACCGCAGCCCCCAGTTCCCTGTGCGGCCTAGGGGGAGGATGTAGAAGTGGGTGAATGGCAGAGGAAGGTGTCTTTAAGTTTGCTTTTAGATTATCTTCATTCTTGACTGTTAGTAATATGCAATAAATTATATAAATCTCACTATGAGGAATCTGTTTTGCCTGTGACAGTAGTTGGCAAGTGATCACCCTGCCCTTATCTCAACCTTTAAGCCCTTTTTCATCGTATTTTCTCTCCTTTTCCCTTTAACAAGGGGCAGTAAGAGAGCAGTTGTGGTGGAGGTTGGCTACCCAAAATATGGTAAGACCACCACATGTAAAAACTTTTTCAAATGCCTTGCAGTGACTCCAGAGACAAGGGAGGAGGGAAAAGGTATCAATATTTGAGTGTTCATGTATTTATGTATGTAGGATAGAAAATAGTATCCAGGTTGCAGCAGAAGATACTTACTTATAAAAATTATTACAAAACTTGGACAATACTTAAATGGGATTCCCTTTTTCTTCTGGTAAAGTATTTGGGAGGTGGGGAAGTATCAGGAACAGTTTTTCACTAAAAAGAGAAAGTTTAATAGGGGGAGTTAAAAAAAAAAAGTAAAAAGAGGGAGAAATTACATCAAGGCTTAACATGATAAAGGATTTAAAAACCACGGTTTTAGTCCATTTCATTCCATTTCACCCACCCACCCAACCAAAAAACAACAACAATAAAACAAATAGGAGGAGTAGAGGAATTGAGGGCAATTATGGGAGTGTTTTCGAGATTGCTTGTTCAAAGTCTGACAGTACTGTTTTAGAGCAAAACAATAAAATGTGCTTCCCTTAAAAGCTTTCCAAGCCTGACTGCACTTTAGAGGATATGAAAGAGTTACTGAAGCACTATTTCCATTTTCATTTCTGGCAGTCCAAGAGTTACAGAAGTTCTGCTTTGAAGGTATTATATTTGCCACAAGACAGAAAAATTGCTTTTTACAAACCTATGTTGAGGTTCCAGATAGTAGTTTCTGAAAGAGCAATGCATATCACTTCTAGGAGTTTTCAGGTCTCTGCCAGTTACCATCCCCTTCTACCAGACCTACAAAAGAACCATCTTAGTCTTGCATACAGGTGTTTAATTTATGATGTTCCTGGTCTCCTTTTTCCAAGAGCTAGGATTTTCTTCATAGATTTGCAAGTCACCAAATGCAACTTAAAAAGAATTAATCTCACAACAGCTTCTCATGTTGGGGACATCTTGGGGACTATAAAATAATCGAAGGGTATTTAATTGACAACCTTTTTCTTTCTTTCTTTTTTTTTTTTTTTTTTTTTTTTTTTTTTAAAGGCAGCAGAGAAACTATGTAATCCACCATTTTAATCTTTTCATGTCATGTCACAAGAGGACATCCATTCACCTTATTTGAATAAATATTGACCAATATATTATTTCTTATAGCTACAGTAACTATGGTAATGAACACAGATTTTATGAAGTCAGTGAGGCAGATCTTGAATTTGATAAAGGCAACCACCACCATTAGATCTCAGCCTGTATCTCATTAGACATATTCTCCCAGATATGAGAGCTGGAGGGAGGGGTTCTTACTGTTGCATAGTAGTTGAAATTGAAGGGTACTCACCACAGTGAATCGTCTGATAATGGAAAACTGGTAATGACAGACATGGAGAAGGCTGAGGTACTCAACAATTTCTTTGCCTCATTCTTCACTGACAGTCAGGCTTTCCATGTCTCTTCATTCCCTGAATGTCTCAGCAAGGGCTGTGAGAGAAAACTCCCTCCCACTGTAAGTGAAGAGCAGGTTTGAGATCACCTGATGAAAATGAACAGGTACAAGGCTATGGGACCTGATAACATGCATCCCAGGGTTTGAAGGGAACTGGCTGATGAAGTTGCCAAGCCTCTCTCCATCAGGCTTTGTTTGATGAAGAGAGGCTCTCCATCTCATCTTTGTTTGAAAAGTCCTGGCAGTCAGGCAAAGTCCTTGGTGACTGGAAAAAGAGAAACATCACTCTCAATTTTAAACAGGAGGATGCAGGGAACTACAGACCAGAGAGCCTCACCTCTATCCCTGGGAAGATCATGGAAAAGATGTGGAAGGAGTGCCAAGGTTCATGCAAGACAAGTGATCCAAGACACCCAGCATGGCTTCACCAAAGGCAAATCATACCTTACTAATTTGGTGGCTTTCTACAATGGAATGACTTCATCATTGACAAAGAAAGACCAACAAGTGGCATTACCTGGACTTTTCTGCATGGACTATGACGTGATCCTACATGACACCCTTATCTCTAAATTGAAAAGAGATGGATTTGAAGGGTGGACTGTTTAGTGGAAAAGGAATTGGCTTTAAAAATTGGCTTTAAAAGAAGGTTGCACCCAGAGAACTGAAGGTTGCACTCATTTCTTTTATTTCTCCTATCCTTCTTCTCATAACCTTTCTACAGATACAATTAATTGCTGCCTGACAAGCTGCAGACTGAAAGGACTGCAACAATACATTTCTGCTTTTCAATTGCAAAAGAACAGATCAGGCATTCTACCCCTTGCCCAGGAAACCTTAGGCCACCACTGCCGCCCAAGCAACCTCTCTTAGCATTAGGGATACAGGAAGAACAAGCTACTGCAGGATTTCTTACACATAGTATAATTCTATAGGCATGGGGTTAGGGACTGAAATATTTAAAGACTCACATTAGACTAGTCCAAATTCATACCCCAGAGTAGGTTGCAATAAAGATGTTAATTCCATTTCCACTTTCAAGTAAATTAGTAATAGTCCCTCAAAAATACTGATCAAGAATATTAGATTTTCACTTTCATTTCCATTCTCAGAATAAGAGGCTTCAGAGCTCCTCTTCAGGAGACACAGGAGCATGCACTCCCAACACCATGCCAGGAAAAAATTAGTAACTTTCAGCCATCCTAGTTTCAAGCTCAAAGTACCCAAGTTCCTCCCACTATTCAGTCTTCTGGCTACAACACAGGATATCACCATTAGATTTATTATTATTATTATATTTTTTCCTGCACAAAGAAATTCAACACTCTTTCCCCTTCCTAACCTCCCTCTGTATTTTTACCACCCTGCTAATGTGAAGGCTGTATCCTCTCCAGGTGTGCCTGTTGGCAATCATCATGCTAGTAGGAGCAATGATGAAAGGCAGCTGTGCACACTGGTTCTGAGACCTCTTTTGCCTTTGCAGGGGCTATACCTCTTTCTTGGTAACTGAAAGTAGTCTGGAAGACAAAAATGCTGAGGACTACATGAAATGGAAGGAACGTAGAAATTCAGAAATTAGGATTTTGTATGTGTTACCATGAAATACAAACAGAATAACTGTTCCATGTTTATTTCTCTGTATCTTCAGAGTGGCTATTTACTTAAGAGCTATATCTGGTTTCTCAGAGATTAAGCTCTCCTCAGCTCCAATAAACTGCAGTTATTGCAATATTCAGAAACAAAGCAAGAAACTTAAGTTCCATTTACTGGTTTTCCAAGCCTCTCACAAAAATAAATAAACAAATAAATCTGTTCTTGTTTCAGCCAGGATAGAGTTATTTTCTTCTCTGTAGATGCTATGGTGCTGTGTTTTGGATTTAAGAATAATAACATAGTGATGTGTTATTTAGCTTCAGAGCTGAGCGGTGCTTACAGAGAACCATGTACCTTTTAGCTTCTTGCTGCCCTGCCAGCAAGGAGGCTGGGGGTGTGCAAGAAATTGGGAGGCAAGAGAACTGGGACAGCTGACCCAAACTGGCCAAAGGGATAGTCCATACTGTAGGACATCATGATGAACAATCAAATGGGGGGGGCCACTGCTCAGGGAGGTCCTGGGTACTGGACAGTGGGTGGTAAGCAATTGCTTTGTGCATCTTTTGCTTTGTATATTTTTTTATCATTTTTATTATTATTTTCCCTTTGTTTTCTGTCCTATTAAACCTATATCACCCCACATGTTTTTACGCTTTTTTTTTTGGCCCTGATTCTCTTCCCCCATCCCACTGTGGTGGTGAACAAATGGCTAGTTGCCTGCTGGGTTAAACCACAACAAAAACTACAGTGTAAATTTCATTTTTTTTCTGTGTCTCCTACTAAGGAAAGAACAAAACAAATCCACTTCTTCCCAGTTCCTGTCAGAATACATGCAATGAAAGTATTATTTTACAGCACTCAGTTAAAAAACAGGATGAATGATGTCTTCTCTCATCTGCTCTGAATTAACTCATTTTCTTCCAGTCTGAATCCTTCCCTACAAAAGGCTAGCATCAGTTTCAAATTTTAATGCAACTACACTGTCTTGCAATGTATTTAATTTAATTATTTAGTGCTGTTATGAGTATTTTCATCTTTGCAGGAAGGCCAAAGAAGAGGATTTATTTTGTCTCACAGATGAATACAGTCAACATTTCAATTATTTTAACAATTTCAATAGAAAAAAAAAAAAAAAAAAAAAAAAAGACCAGCTATTACTGCAAGTTTTTCCACACAATACAGGATTTACTCAGGACTATTAGCTTTTTGTATTACATTGATACTTATATTTCATTGTTAAAATTAAAATTGTTAGAAGACAACAACGAAAACAACAACAAGAAGTTAAATGCTTGATGGCCTCTCAAGAATATTTGAATCAAAAAGGTCATATGGAAAAGAGAAGGAACACGAGGGAACCATTTGTTTTTGTTTTTTTGTTTTTGTTTTTTAACCCCAGAAACAACTATGATAAAACACTCTAAGTCACATTCCAGAACACTTTTCAGTAAAGAGTGATGTTACAGTCTATTCCCCATGCATCTGCAATCAGGTTTGTAAGTACCATATCTAGACTGCAGCTGGCGTGGCATGCAGAATACATGTACATGAGCTGTGTTTGTTGTTAATGATGTAAATTCATGATGGTCACGAATCATATAGTAGTTATCCTTGATGTTTACTGAAAAGTTTGTCTCTTTTACTGGTTCTTTAATTTACAACATTGGAAAAAATATTTTTAGAAATATTTAAATATGTGTCTAAGTGTTCTTAGAAAAAAAAAAAAAAACACGAAGATTGATTCCACAATTCTGAAGTCATGTTCTTTAATTTGTGTAAATAAGGATGTTAGACCACTTTTATTACCCTTAGTCAAATTTTTTGATATTCAGTTTGGGAATCCAGTTAATCAAGGACAAAACCTGGGTTACACATCTTGCTAGAAAGTACCTAAGATAGAGAGGGAACTGAAGAACACATACACTGAAGTATAACCATACCCAGAGACACCAAGGCTATTCATGTGTTTTAATGTTCATAATATGAGCAATCTTAGTCATTAATTTCTAAAATCAGAATAAAAAATTGTAAATGACCACACCGATGTTTCTCTAGAATTTAGAAACTGCCCAAAATATTTCAGTACAGAATTCGAAGAACCCAGTTTAAGAGAAGACTAAGTTTGAAAATGCAGTTTGTGAAATGCATATATGATAAAAATGTGAAAATCTTTTAATTTGGGATACAGGATATTCTTTATTACCCAGGAGCAACCACTGAAATGGAATTCGTTATTGAAATAGTGACAGATCTAGGTCACAAATGCAGAGGAGACATGGTTATTTAAGAGGACACAGGAACTCACTTAACCATATTTCAATTAGAAGGAATTGTTAAAACAGTTTCTTGGTGCTCTACATTGCTTTAGGGCTTTCAGAAAAACTTGCTGCTGCCTGGGGCAGCTTGGAGGCACTTTACAACTCAGGGCACTAAAATAACTGCCCATGTAGATCCTTCCTAGGGCAGCTGTTCCACTGGCTAAAAACAGTGTAATGCAAAGGGAAAGAGAATGAAGATATAAGTTTATTAAGTTTTGTTTAGAGACTTTTCTGAGTACAATGAAGAGTAAGTGTCCAATATTCTGAATGACAGAACAGTGATTGCCAAAACCACTTACTATCAAATAATGGAAAAGTTGATGCCCACAGTGTTCTGTCCTAGGAATTGTAATTTGGGGACAAAATTCAAAGCCTCTGACACTTCCATTTCATTGGTTGTGGCCTGCATGAGCATGTTAAGTGGAAGAAAGAAGACCCAGAGAGCTGCAGTCTGGTCAGTCTCACCTTAATCTGTGGGAAGATGATGGAGGAAATCCTCCCGGAAAATATTTCCTAACACATGAAGGACAAGAATGTGATTGGGAGAGGTCAGCATGGATTTACAAAGAAGAAATCATGCTTAACCAACCTGATAGACTTCTCAAGGGAAGTGACTAGCTTGATAAATGATGGGAGAGCAGTGCATATTGTTTATCTCAAATTTATTAAAGCCTTTGGCACTGTCTCCCACTACATCCTCTTTTAGAGAAGTTCACAAAGAACAGGATTGATAAATCTGTTTGTTTGTTTATTTATTTATTTGTGAGTAAAGTGATTGAAAACTGGCTGAATGTATGGGCTCAGAGGGTGGTGATCAGTGGCACAAAGTCCTCTGGATGCCAGTCAGTAGTGATGTGCCCCAGTGATTAATATTGGGGCTAGTAGTTTAACATCTTCATTAATGACCTGGGCAATGAGATAGAGGCACCCTCAGCAAGTTTGCAGATCATACAAAACTGATAGGAATGGCTGATGCACCAGAAAGTTGTGCTGACACCCAGGGGAACCTCAGAAGAATGGAGAAATGTGCTGGCTGGAACTTCAGGGAGTTCAACAAGGGAAAAATGCAAAGTCTCTAAAATCTCTGTCTGAAAAACAAACAAACAAACAAAAAAAAAACTACAGAAAACCAAAAGTAAATACATAAATTTTAATTAATAAAAATAAATATAAGGGCATAACTATAAGGGCATAATAATCATGGAAGAATGACTCTATTCAATCATTTTTTTTTTCTATTGCAAACATGACAACTAGAAGCTTCTCAGTTCAATTCAGTGTGTTTCAGAAAAACTGAAAATAACAATATTGATGCTTCCTATGTCAAATCATTTAACTGTTATTTTTCCTGTTAATGAAAACGCACACACACACACACACACACACAAAAAAACAAAAACAAAAACAAAAATAAAAAACAAACAAACAAGCAAATAAAAACCACTTTTTTTTTTTTTTTTTTTTTTCCTCTGGGTTTATTAGATGCTACAGCATCTTCTCATTTCAGTGTAATAGTACAGACCAGGGATACTGCAATACTGCACACATTCATCAAAGTAAACACAGGTGACCTAAGTATGTAAGGCCATCTGGCTGCTGCAAGTTTCTACTCTGCTGTGGTCAAGACAGCCACCTGACAGTAAATCTTTAACACATTACTTATTCCCAGTATTGACAAGACATTTCCTGCTGAGACTAGCTAAATATTTGTATATTAGTACACTGTCCCTTATCATTGCTACCAGATTTCTAAGTCTCTTACATGTGTAAAGGAAAACATTGCAGACTGAGTGAATGGGGAGACTCCGATGATATAAAACAGAGACAGAAACATTTTTATTCTCAAAAAATGAGATTGAGAAGTCAAGATTTTTTCTACTAGACTGTCAATATGAGTCATGAAAACAATTTATTCAGCTAAATATGGGCAAAATTTCTTTCTGATTTTTGAGATTTCTTCAGGAGCACTGCATATCTTGAAAGCACTCTTACTTTCTCTGCTCACACTAAGAAAAGTTGATGGCTTTTCTGAGTCTTGAAGGTTATCTTGGATTTCTGGTGTAGTTTTTAGTTAAGGTTTTGGACATTATCAGCACTATTGTTAAGGGACACTATGAATTGAAATAGAATCTATAAAATCTCCAATTCTACACTTACCATCCTGTGGGTGATACCTGCCAGTTCACAAAACTGTTCACAAAAGACTCAGCTAAAAATCCAGTGGACAAAAATGGCAAAACAAAAACAAAGAAACAAACCCCTCAAACAAATCACACACAGAGAAAAGCATGAATTGGCATAAGTTCAAAAAAAGAAAAAAAAAAAAAAGAGAGCAACATTGTAAAGTAGGATATTGTACACTTACAAGATAATAGTTTGAAAAGGAAGAGACATTTAATACACTTATGTAGTTAATTTGGTGCCTTCCTTTCTATGATTTATATTTATCTTTGTGGTTCTCCTCATGGCAAATATACTTTATGTTTGACAATAACCTGAATATGGGACAACTTTTCAATGTTTCTTTTACATCAATGCTTCATCAGCATTATTGAATCTGCTATTGTGTGAAACTCAAAGCATTCATTTATTTCATTCGGATAAGCATCCAGAGCTTCAGTGAGGTTCCTATCTGATCTTCAGATTGCCAGCTTGCAGCAAGAACTAGATTCTTGTCAACCTTCATGTACTGATGGATTTATATTTTATGAATAAAACAAAAACAGAACAGTGGTGACCTTCAACATTTTATGTCGATATTTGTCTCCCAATTGCACTTAAAAGAAAAATATAAAGCTTCTAACTGCAGCCCTTGTTCTGAGAAGATGAATCCTTAGCTCTACACTTTGCTTCAGGAAATGTAAATGTTTGGCCATTGTTACACCACAAAGACAATCTGTCTCACTCCTTCTAGTCTATTTATTCTGTAGTGACGTACTGTACTAGTAATGTTTTTACTCATTCTGCAGTTTATCTACCAGAGCCAACAGCAACGTTTAATTACCAAGGATGAATTGCACAGAGATTTAGAAGTATGCAAGGTATACAAATTGTAGTCTAGAAATCAACCAGAGAAAATATTACTGAGAGAAATTCAATTTAACTAAAATAGGTCAGGTATCAAAGGTGGTCATTTAAACAAGGAACCTGTCAAATACAACCGGTAACAGTGTTATTATTAGTTTTGAAGCATACACACCTACTATGCTGCTACATTTTCTTTCTATTCATTCACTTTTCAACTTTAATTCCGGTTCACTACAAGCACAGCTTCCTCAGTCATATCAGATTCAGAGGCTGACACCAAGCATCTAAATTTTTTAGGTTGAACTAAAAGCACTGGAGTCACTAAGGCTTCTTAAGTCCATAGCTGTCTTCTACATACAAGTTTCCTTGCTCTCTCACCGATGTGATTTACGCATCATTATCTTCAAGATCTGGCAGTAATGTGAAGTAGCAAACCTCTGCTAATACAAATTATACACCCTGGGAATATCAGTATTCCAAGATTATTTTATGCAACTTTGCCATCACTCAAACACTCCAATCTATTTACTCTTCAGGAATTTAAAGGAGCTAGTAACTGCTGAAACAAATGAAACTATGACACAATACCCAGTAAAACCACATTGGGTGGCAGTGCTGACAAACATTCTGATGATTCAAAACTGAGTTCAAATATGTATTTCTAACACAGCCAAATGTAAACCATCCTGTGAATCTTTCTCCAACTTTATATTTTATAATGTCTGCTGAGTATTTTTATTTTTTTTTGTACCTCTGAACTATTTGTACCTCTGAAGTCAAGATTTTGATAATCTCTGTCAAATAAATTTCTGCTTGAGAGATAATTGAATCAGGGCTGTATTAGGAATGGGTACAATCATTGTTCTGAAAAAGCCAAAGTAAGTAAAAGGTTTCAGAATACAATTTCCAGTTATAACACTGTCATATTATTTGGAAAAGAGACTACTGTTACTGCTGGGACTTGAAAACATGTTTGTCCTTTTTCTTCCTAACTTCACACTCAATAGCAGAATCAGATTGGTGGTCTCCAGTGAATTTTACCTGTGACAAAAGCTCAGAGGAAGCTGTGGAAGAACTGATACAGTACTTTCTCCTTCTGACCTTAGCCAATTAAAATAATGGGACTTTCTCTCCTATCTCCTCTCCTGTGATGATTCCCATCACATCTATGCATACAGTTCCTCATCATTTTGCTGGAGAAAGGAAGTGTCCCCAGAGAGAGAAGGCAAAGAGGAAACACTGCCTACTTCCTGCTGCTCCACCTCCCCACTTCAGCAGAGAACAAATCCCATAGGGCAGAATTTAGGACTGTTCTCAGCGGTACTGCAACAATATTCTCCTCTGTTATTGAATACCAGGTACATTTAGAATAACAATATGACCCTCATATCAAATTACTGCTCACCAGTGAGCTTTAGGATGCTGTTCTCATGAATTTATTAATTTTATGGTACAATACAAAAAGCCCTCAGCTTCCTTCCCTCACAAATCAATAGCATAAATATGCAGCCTTTACTGGCAGGAGCTGATCCCTGTTGAATTCATGATCAGCATGAGCAACAGTTACAAGCAATATTTTTTTTTGTAATACCAAAAAAGTTCCCAGCAGGAAGGATACAGAGGGCAAATATATACTTCTGATAAAAGAACGTAGATGTCATTAAAATGTCATATGACGTTACTTTAATTAATACATGCCTTATAATTTATATTTAAAATAAAATGTGTATACATAGTTCTGCTCTTTGAGGTGGCTGTTATACAAAATAGATAGCACAGAAGATAGGGATGATGGCTGACTATACACAGAAAGAAAATATTGCATAACTGAACTCTGAATCGTTGTAATAGTGTTTTGGCATTTAAATTGAAGATACCATATTTCTGTTTCATTGTTAATGTACAGATTGTTTGGTGGTTTTACAAGCAATGCTTGAATAAAGTTAGTCGCCTTTATAAGCAGGAGACATCAAAGCATAAGAGAATTGCAAAAGAACTAAAAGAAACATTTTAGTGAGAAAAAAAGTAAATAAACACACCAAAGAAATTAGAAATGACTTGACAACTAAGTTTCTCTTATCAAAAATGTTTTAATTTCTGTTGAAAGCTGAGCCTTCTAAGTACTTATATGCACCTGCAACTTACACATAAAAAAGCGAGGATTCAATAAAAAAAAAAATACAACCATATTCCCCTGATGATTTAACTTTTCTTATTGTTGCTTTCATGTGCCCATGGTGGCCATTCCTCCCTACTGTCAGCCTTTTGTCTTGGTTGGTAATGTTTTTGATCTCTGTGCATAGGATTTCAAACAGACTTTAAAATATAATTTCCATGTAACAACCTGATTTAAAATTCTGTCAGCTGCTACTAGAAAACCACCATTTTTGTGCACATTATATTTTTAGTTGGAATATGTTTACATCTTATTTTAGCTACAAATTTTATCTGAAGAAAACTTCAGATGACATTAAAGGAGATAAACATTTATTATTTGAACTAAAAACTTAATTTGTCATAAATTAAAATCTCTGCTTCCACTTCTTTGCTTTAGTGGCAAAGGTAGTTCCATGTAAAGGTAGTATCCATGAAAGAAATTCTTGAAAGACTTTAGAGAATGAGATATAAGTCCATATTGACACTTTCAGCAAATCCCACTAATCAGAACTGGGCATTACTAATTACTCGTAGATGTCAACACCTTTGTAAGACTTTTCCAGCTGGGGACTTCCTAGTTTTCATTGTTGAGAAAATTATTAATACTTACTAGGTTTTGACCTATTCATTAAACATGGTGCAAGCTCCTCAGCTTTTTCTCAGGTTTTTCTTCCAGTTGATGAGTTTATATTCAGAAATATTTAATGACTTAACAACTAAATAATTGATCAGAAGAACATAAATATGTATCTTCAAGGATTTAGTCTTCAAACCATTTTGGAATTTGTGATTGGACTCATCTCCAAAAGGAGGAAATATTTAGGGTTAGAATTTCTGTTCCTTACAAATATACACTAAAGAACTTCTCCTAGGTATATTTGAACTATTAATTGTTCAAATTAAGTCACTTTTTATGGCTTTTATTTGGATTGCATGGCCTTATTTCCAAGTACTACACTTCTCTAAGCTAATCTACAAAATGGAAAGTACCATCCCATCACCAGTCTAACAACATTTAGATTAATGCAATTAAAATGGGAGTTATCCCGCTAACTTCGGAAGTCATCTGCTCTATTTCCTCTATTGGTATGTTTCACTCATTTACTTCCACTTTAATAATAATTTTAATATTTCTTATTAATTATCTTTTGAAAACTGTAATTCAGCGAAGCAAAGTCCTCAAAGCAAATTAGGTTTTGGCTTCATCCAAGATAAAGATCCTAAACAAGATCAGTTTTTTCCCTGAGTAGCCTCTGTAAATACATATCAGAAAGGGATGAAACTGGCAGAAACTCTGAATTTAGTAGTCTAGCACCACAAATATTGTTTGCAAATATTGTTGTTTTATTTTCTTTTGCTTCCTGGTTCTGCCCCATCCCTTTTGCCCACGATACTTACAAGACTTTTCTCTAAAATCTTTTGAGCATATGAAAGTTTGAATCCAATCTGCAGTTACGTACCCTATAAATTCTGTTATTATGTCTCTATATTTTCAGATTACATGAATGATTACTGATAATCTTCCTTCAAAGTTCTCTTTTCTCTTTTTTTTTTTTTTTGTTGTTGTTTGTTTGTTTGTTTGTTTTTAATTTCAATATACATTCCATTAAAGATTTCAAGGGTTAAATTCAAGAAGGCAATAAAAAAGGATTTTTTTTTTCCAGAATTTGTTTATAAGTGAAGTTCCCACTAAAACAAAATACCAGAGGCAGCAAATACAAGTAATTTGACTATGCATCAACTTTTCTATAGTTTTCTTTCCCTTGCCCTTAAGTCCCTGATTGAAATACATAGATATTATGTATAGCATAGCAAAATACAGGGGTTTTGTTTGCTTGTTCTTTCTCTAGCATCACCATTCTCATGCTGTTGGCTGCCTAATGTCACAGTTCAGCACAAGTCATGATAACTTCAACTACAGGCTCATATACAAATAAAATAAGCACTGAAAGACTTTTCCTTAGAGCTGTGAGTCATGTCTTTAAACAGGCTCAGATTCAGAAAGACAGGAGAAAAAAAATAAATAAGTAAAATTAGATAAATGAAATGAAATGAAATGAAATGAAATGAAATGAAATAAAATAAAATAAAATAAAATAAAATAAAATAAAATAAAATAAAATAAAATAAAAACCTTTTCCATTTCTTATGTGAGTCTGTTTGGCAGTACATAATATGAATGAGTTATCTACCTCTCCTCTTGCAGTGCCAAAAGAAGAAATGAATCAATATTTATCTTAAGGAAATGATTTAAATTGGCATACAGGTAATAAAGACAGGGGAGCAAAAGTCATGAAAGTAGAGGAACAACTTCAGACACACCTTTTCCTTCAGTATTTCCAATTCTCCTGCTTTTAAGGAAAATCTGCATTTGCACTTCAGATCAGTTACTTTTCTAGCGAACCCCAGAACTGCCCCACTTACATTGTGGTATGGTCTTAGAGCATACAAATTCATTCACTTTCAGACTGAGCTACAGTGAAAGATGCCCTACTAAATATGATCACTTTGTCAATGAAGTCAGTTGAGAGACAGTCCAAAACAAAAGTCCTGAAAACACAGAGTGCTGAGCTCAAGTTCTCAGCAACAGCTCTCTAGCCCCACCCATCTTGGCCAGCTGTACTTCTTAATGTAGACATTAACTGAGATAGTACCCTGCCTTTTCCACTCACAATCGTTCTGTGCCTTTTTCCTATTTTTAAACTTCTCCATCCCTTCTTGCATGAAACCCATCAGATCTGAGAATTCCATGCTTCAGTTAACGTTAGCATGGCAGCAGGCATACCTGAGGTCAACTTTCAAACCATTAGTGGATTAAGAATCAATCATGTCAGAGTATCAGTTGCACAATAGTACACATCAGAAGCAATCCTCTATTCTTAAAAATTTATATATTAGAAAACTGGTGTTAACTAGAGGTGATTTTAGAGCAGTTCTCAGTATAAATTCTTCTATCAAGATGAAATGTTATCATATTGTTTTAAGTTGCTGTACATAACTTAACCACATGTAATTTAGCTATCCCTTACGCATTCTATCTCACAAGTAATGTTTGCGAGCTACTGCAAAGCTAAACCACTGAGAGTCTTACCATCATCAGACAATCCCTTTCTTCACTTACTTGGATGGATGAGCTATTAAGTCCTGGAAGAAAAATGTATTACTTGGCATGTCTGCAGAGAAGTATCTGACAAATATGCGAAAGATGACCTTATAGCTCCAAAGAGCTCTTGAGATAATTGATCTACAAACACACACATTACCAGACAGCAAAGCAAATAATAACCAGCAACTAAAGACACCAGTGGCTCAATAAATGATTTCCTGACATTTCAGTATATTACAGAGACAGCATATCTTTCCTTTGGGGTTCACATCACAGCAGATCTATTTTCTTTGTAAACTCTAGATGGAGATGCAGAAAAAGAAAAAGAAGAGAAGAGAAGAGAAGAGAAGAGAAGAGAAGAGAAGAGAAGAGAAGAGAAGAGAAGAGAAGAGAAGAGAAGAGAAGAGAAGAGAAGAGAAGAGAAGAGAAGAGAAGAGAAGAAGAAAAGAGAAAAGAAAAGAGAAAAGAAAAGAAAAGAAAAGAAAAGAAAAGAAAAGAAAAGAAAAGAAAAGAAAAGAAAAGAAAAGAAAAGAAAAGAAAAGAAAAGAAAAGAAAAGAAAAGAAAAGAAAAGAAAAGAAAAAAGAAAGAGAGAATCAAAACAAAGCTGTAAATATAATGGCAGGTTTGATTTTTGAAGATGAAAATGTCTAGGTTATTTTATTTTTACCCCCCTCAAAATTTGCTCAAAATCTAGACCAATAGTTTTCTGCAAGTTTTCCTATTTGGCACTTTGCGATTGTGTAGTACAGTACTGTACATATTTTTGCAGAAAAATAGGAAATAAAAATGCCTTACAGTCAAACTGACAGGATATGATAAAGCACCTTTTTCAATCTTTGACATATATACATACAACAGCAGCATATGAAACGTGTTAACATTGTTATTATTTCTCCCTCTCAAATAATTAAAAAAGTTCCCAAAATCAATTTTCAGGATACTGAATGGCTCAGAGCACCAATAATTGTGCATGTACATTTTGACACCCCAGTCATAGACTCAAATATATTCGGAGCTAGTTGTAACTATAATATCCAACAGCTGTTCAATGGCTATATATTAAAAACTGATGGTTTCAGGCCAAGTCCTAGTGGACAGCTGTCTTCATAATCACAACTGTTACTTTTGCTGGCAGTCTTAAAAAAGAGCTAGGAATGAATGGACCATGGAGACTGAATTATCTTCTAATCTATAGAAACAAACTGATCAGGCAACATACAGATGTTTGACCAGCTACTACAGCAATACCAAGTAATTACATGTCAGTTATATTGTCAAAGCACTTTGTGTGTACTTTGAGTTATTTAAGCATTATCATTATACCTGCTTGTTTTTTTTTCTTTGTCAAAGCACTTTGTGTGTACTTTGAGTTATTTAAGCATTATCATTATACCTGCTTGTTTTTTTTTTCTTTTTTTTTTTCTTTTTTCTTTCTTTCCTTCTTTTTCTTTTTCTTTCTTTCTTTCTTTCTTTCTTTCTTTCTTTCTTTCTTTCTTTCTTTCTTTCTTTCTTTCTTTCTTTCTCTCTCTCTTTCTCTCTTTCTCTCTTTCTCTCTTTCTCTCTTTCTCTCTTTCTTTCTCTCTTTCTTTCTCTCTTTCTCTCTTTCTTTCTCTCTTTCTTTCTCTCTTTCTCTCTTTCTTTCTCTCTTTCTCTCTTTCTCTCTCTCTCTCTCTCTCTCTTTCCTTCCTTCCTTCCTTCCTTCCTTCCTTCCTTCCTTCCTTCCTACCTTCCTTCTTTCCTTCCTTCTTTCCAATTATTTTTGTTTATTTTCCAAAAATAATAATAAAAAACCATATTCATTGTCCAGGTCATCTAGTTGATGAAGTATGCAAGTACTGAATTCTCTCAGTGATAAGTGAGAGAATTGTGAATTAAAATAAACATCGAGTCTATGTCACATGAATGAATGTACAGATAAGGAATTTAGGAAACATCTTTAAACTTATATTTTGTGATCATCTCTAATAAGATGACCTTTCAAAATTTCTAATTGTGACAACTGCACAATTAGAAAGTTGTTCAATTTTATGAACAACTATTTCCAGGAATGCATTTAAAATTAAAAAAAAGACATCATGAGAGCTATCAGTAGATTTTTGCTCTGTTGGTGTGGGGGCTTTTTCTTTTTTCTTCTGAAGTTTGGGCAGAGAGGCGAAGGAGGGAAGAAGAAGATAAAGAGAAGGAAACTGTTTTCTAAGAGACAGAATAATGGGCAGTGGGATTCACACAAGCTGCGGAATTTAATTTCTGTTGTTTTTGTTTGTTTATTTGTTTGTTTTTATTTTCCTTGTTTGTATTTGAGCATACATATGTTTACTGGATACAAATTTTATTCACAAAGAAAGACGTGGTCAGCAGGAGTGGGTTTCGTGGCAGCAGTATTCAAGAAGCCCATCTTATCTGTGTTTTAAGTTTGATGATGTCTAATTTCTTGAGGTCTGATAATGTAAAAATGTTACATGACACTGAAACATCATGTGAAATGTCAGGAACTTGTCCAAAACCAAAATTTTAATTTATTTTGGATTTATTAGCAAAAATTGATCCTGTGCACCTTAAGATTTACAGACATCTTCTAAGCTGAGGAGATAACAAAATGTTTACAAACAAGAACTCAAATTTGTTCACATGAAATAAAATGAAGGACTACCATCCTTTGGCATACTTTTTTTTTTTTTTTTTTTTTTTTTTTCCCAGATTGGTATCCAAAACAGCTACAATTAATTTTAATTTTGTATGCTTATGTAAGGTAACATAGTGCTAGCAAAATTCTACAGAAATATGTGTTTTCTGACCTCTGTGAATGAGACACCTTTCTCTGCATGTATATTCTTCCATCAAAGAGATGCATTTAAAATCAGTTCATGCACACACACAAAACAAACAAACAAAAAGCAGGTAAAGTTGATGGCAAGAGCAGAATGTGCAACCAAAGCACTAGCAACACAGTCTAATTCTTGCTAGAAACTTTGGGAAAGATGTTCTTTTGATTTGTTCATGTCATTTTAACTATGTGTTTTTCTTCCTTACTCAAATTTGCTCTGATTTCTCTATTTCATCAACTTCTATGTGTGTGTAACCTGAGATGTTACACACACTTAATGAAATCATCAGTAAGTAGAAATAGGGTAACAATAAAAGTATACTTGGAACTCAGCTGACTCATTAAATACTTATGAAAAGAAAGGTAAAAAATGTGGCAAAATCCATCCAATGTTTTTTCACTGATATGGCATTTGTTCCTTTTCTTGCCTTTTGTTGCTCATTTCATCTCTTTCTTTGGAAATTATTTTTTAAGGAAAGTTTTGTTACTGACTTGCAACTCAGTTCTTCTTCAGGTTTGCCCTATGTACCAAAATAAATAAACAAACAAATAAATAAGTAAAACCCAAAACATTTTACAATGCTGGCCTTTTTTCTAATACTTTTTTATTATCTTGTCTTATCTATGTCCTGATGTTACTAACCAGCTCAGTACAAGAAAAATACTGATATAAGTTCCACAGGGAAAATGAAATTATATTAAGCTTTGTAATAACTTTGCCTACATGTATTTGGGTGGTCTTTGCACAGTTAATCCTTAATGTTTCAGAATCTACTACCTGATTACAAATGTTAACAACTATTTTAAATGCATTTTTTAAAAATACTAGCACTAAATAAAGATGATTCCAAAGTAATTCTTGCTGACATCTGGATTCCACATATGGATATATGTGTGTTCACAAAATGATAATGGACAATTAGGTCCTGGAATAAGATTTCTGGCTTTGGGTGTAAATGAAAGCAAAGCAGGGCATAAATGCAGCTGAGTTACTTTGAAGATAACAGTTGGGCAGCAGGTATTGTTTTGCATGAGTTTCTATGATTCATTTTTGCAGAAAACTGTAAAGAAAAGGCAGTGAGATTAAAACTTATTAACATGGGTTTAGGCTTGAAGTACGGTTGCAAAACTCCCACCTCATTAGCAAAAGGCCTACTTCTCTTTAAACATGCTACAGTGACTGTTCTGTTGTTAGTATAGTAAAACAAATATGTTTTTTGGAAAATGAGCTGGGCTCTCTTTTGGTGTATATTTTATTAACAGAATGATTAAACAAAGTCTGAGACATTATACTGAAAAAAAAAAAAAAGAAAGTATTTTCAAGATCTGTGTTTGCAGTACATTTCTGAGAATAATTTAAATCAAGAATAATGGTCATACATTAATCTTAATTCTTTTTGGTGTTATGGTTTATTTTTTCACCTCAGATATCACTTAGACTGACAAGTAGGTAGTCAAAATGTTAGTTTAGATGGAAATGGCATAAGAACAATAATCTACAACTAATACATAGTCAAAGAATCTATTCATTCTGAAAATGCCAAAACTGCATACACAATTGTCTAGAGGAAACCTACTATTGCACACTTTAGAAAATGGAACAATTAGAAATATAAAAACAGAGTGCCTTCCCTTTGAAATACTGTATTAGATGTGAGTACCATTCACCTAAAATAAAATTCCTCTATTTGCTCTCTCTGCAACTAATCTCCAATACTGTTAATCAGCACACGTTTGATATCAGCAAACCTGGAACAGCTTCCACTCTACCTTCAGTGGCAATACTGCTTACTCTAAGCAAAAACGTGACACTTTAATCAAGTGCATGAAGTGAGATGGAAACCCAATGCAGCTTTCTGAAACAAATGCTTTGGCACAACTGAGTATCCACAATCAACACAGTGAACTCTTATCACTGTTAGTCAAACAGCACACTCAACAAATATTGGTACAATTTGCCTGCTGGGACAAATTGAGGGGAAAACAAATTAAAAATAAAAATAAAAAAATAAAAAAATCCATGGAAATCTATAAAGATACCCACCCTCTTTACACTTCTAGGAGGTAGCTGAATAATGAGTATGTCACTTAAGTGTTTTGTGTTTACTATGCACATCAATTTCTTGAAATTAAGGCTCTAATCACTAATATTTTTATTCCAGATAAAGTTTAAACATGTATTAATTATAAATATAATCAAATTCTATTTATCTTCTTCCAATCTGCTAATTTTGAGCAGTACTGAAAACAAAACTTTATGTTGAAATGCAGGCTATAACACCATTAAATACCATTTCTTCTAATAAAGAGCAGAACACACTTCTCTAAGACATTGTTTGTCTTAAGAGGACAGATTTCCTCATGCAGTAGAATACTCATATTCAAAGCATCACAAGGTGGAAAAGCATGTGAGATTCTCAGTCACAGCAGTATTTACATGGGAAGTTGCAAGGAACGGTAAATACTTTAATTTTTATTTTTTTTTCTTCTTGTCAATTTTTAGAAATCATAATAGCTTTAAATTATTTTCTTTAATATGTAACTCAGAGCCTAATATATTCATCATTCTACACAAAGAGAAGTAAGGGAACTCTTAACTCTTTATATAAAGAAATGCATGATGGGAAAGTAGCTTACTCATCTATGTTCAAATACGTATAAGTTCTTCCAACCCAAGTATATAATTCTCTTATACAATGTATTGTGAATACATTTTAAAGCACTGTATATTTTAATTTATTCATCTTATTTTTCCAGGGAGAAACAGTTACTGTGAAGAACACATATACTGCTGTCTTGAGTTTGAAATGGGACTGTCCCAAGCAGGGACAAGGAAAATCCTGTTACCGATTGACCTTGAGAAAGCACAACCCCAAACAAACAAATAAACAAAGCCAAAAGAAAAGAAAACAAAACAAAACAAAACAAACAAACAAACAAAAAAAAGCAAACACTAATCAGATGTAGCTACCCAGAAGGTCTAAAAACTGCTATTAGTACATTCTATTTTTACATATTTGTACATATGCTAGTAGTCACGTTTGTTTCATATATACATGTATACTCATCTACCAAAATATATACATAATAAATAAATAAATAAAATCAGCTAGTGTCTGTAAAAATTCTAAATTTAGTCAAGCTAAAAGTTATAAATTATACTTATGTTCATAGAGACAAAACAGACTAGATCCTGAAATGTGGTTCATTACAGCTAATGCAGTTTAACAAAGCTATCAGTAAGAAAAGGTAAGAAAGAAATGACATTATTCTCAAGAAAATCAATCTTTTTTTTTTTTTTATTTTTTTTATTTTACCAATCTTGTATTAGAAAGAAAGTTTAAAATACCTAGATTACATGAAGATACAACCAAATACAGAATGTTATGAATCATCTTCAGTATTAAAATTCCATCTATATTAATTTAGTATATACTAACTCTTGAGGGATTTAAAAACAAAAATAGATATTTGGCTTTGATAAACTGATATCAGTGATAAATTGACTTCAGAAAAGAATTACTGTTTCTCATAAATTAATCATTTAAATTAATGATTAAAAATTAATCATTTGATTAAGCAATTAAAAATTAATTTAATTAAAATTAAAAAAACTAAGCAATTGTTGCAAACACTTGTGGTTTGCTGCTTTTCTGTTGTTGGTGGCTTTTTCTTTATCATTGTTGTTTTAGTATAAATTAAATTTCTTCTTCCACTAAATCTTAATAGCATGACACAAATAAAATACATAGACAGCTACAAATTGTTTATCATCTTTTTTTCAAGCCTTGATTGAGGTAAGCCCCTTTTTATAATTCTCATTTACTGAAGACTGAACTTATTAGTAATAAATTCTGACATTAAATTAAAGCAGATGTATCAAGATGTTTTAAGATAGAAAGCTTCTGCAGATAATATATTTCCATTCTCTGCAAAACTCTGAAAGCAGAAAAGCTTTGTTTAGGCCAAAACAGAGGATGACTAACTGGACAGCTTTTGTCTACTTTTCTTGTTTACCATACTGTTAGTGAAGTATAGGTTTGGCCATGAAAACACTGAAAAGAAAGCTTACTGCTGCTAATTTTCCAAGGAATTGCATGGGATTTTCATAGTTGACTGGTATTCTGTATTTCTTTAGATAAAAGTATTTTGTATTTATTAGTAGCAGCTTCAGACAATTGGAAGTAAAGTGTATAAACAGAGTGTGCGTCCTTAAAATGACACCATTTGCACCCCTTTTGCTCACAGGTTAAGAAAAAACACATTCATAAAAATGCCCCCTTTGAGTGATTTCTTCCATCTCCTGCAAAAGACATAAAGTTTTACTCTTCTCCATTATTCACCACTCTTCCCCAGCCCAAGTCATATACTGAATGATTATTGTCTGACTTTTTGGTAAGTAGCTAGAAAGCTGTAATGGATTTGTTATTATGAACTGCTGCTTTGATAAGGCACTCTTTGTTTGCTGCTGATACTTTTTGTGGATAGAAGTGTAAGGATAAATACTTGAAGTCCTAGAACAGTGTACATGAAAAAATATCTTCTGAAGAAAATGAAAAATAATTTTGCCATTTTCTGCTTTCTCCATGACTGATAAAGCCCCTCATTGTTCAGTATGTAAGTCATGAGATGCAAGTGCAACACTACAACTCATAAGATAGAATTGTTTTCATGCTTTTAGCTTCTAGTAATGTCTCAGTGTGTTGAGTATTGGAAAAGGCACTTAAAGGTAGAATTCACTACTAGGATCTGGTAGTACACATTTGATTTGCTTAAGGGTTTCAATTCAATTACCTTTTTTAAGGAAACATTATTTATTTTGTTTCAAATCTAAAGCTCATGGGCTTTTTAGAATTAAACCTGTCCATTAGTGTTTTTTTTTTTTTTTTTTTTTTTTTTTTCCCATACACCTAGAATCAAAAACAAAGGACAGACATCTTTCATTTGGAAGGTAAACAAATATATCCCTTGTTTAGGAAACAGGTTTATATTTGTGATTTGAATAACTAAAATGAAACATGAAGACATCTGTATTGCTTATCTACTTTTCAATCTGCAATCATATCTAGTTTTGGAAAAATATCCTTACTCAGCACTATGGTTGAGGTGCCTGTACTAAACAGCAATATTTAAAACTCCCATATCCCAAACCTATGTCCATAATTTAGGTGTGAGTTTAAATTTGTGCAAAATAATCAATAGCTTTTACAGATAAGACTACTTACAGTGAATTTTATGTACTAACATACATGTTAGTGTGTTAATCTCATCAAGATCTGGAGCCAAAAGACTCTTTCCAAAAACACTTAGACTGTTTATTTTGTTTTATTTACTGCTGCTCTCAATAAATGAGAGTAAAACAAATGTCTATGTTGGCATTCTTTAGCAATTCTGACAGAATTTCCTTGCTAAATATGATTTTTCCATTACTTCTGTGAAGGGATAAGCTGCATTAAGAAAAAACAAACAGTTCTTGGTTGAAGCAATACAGATAGCAAAAGTTCACATAAGAGTATCATTTTGGTATGGCCCACAAGTAATAATGTCCTTTATTTCTACTGTTGCCGCTTCAGCAGTTCTATTTTCTTCTGCTCTTTTAATAAAAGCAGCAAAGAAAACCTTGAAAAGACAAATTTCAAGAATACACAATTAATTTTCTTTACTGAAAAGCAACAGGTGAATAATCCTGGATCTCAAAGAATATATGATCTCGAAGATATGGGCTAATGGAAATAATTGACAATGAGACCAACTTTTCTGTTGTACCTTGGTAGATACTATTGCATGCAGAACTGGCAAAGAAAGCTTTTGTGTTGATAAATAAAGTTTTAGACAACTGACTGAAAGCATTTGGTGGACTAGTATTTCAGAACTGAAAAAATAATGATAATACTAGAATGCAAATTCAGAAGAATATATTTTTTAAGTGACAAAACAGAATATTTCAAACAATTCTCATCAAAACAACTCAGCCAGAAAGACATTTCTCAGGCTGAACTGCTTTATTTTATTTCACTGAAGCGATCAAACCATTTGAGTTTTTTTTTTTTTTATATATACATGTATATATATATATATGTATATGTATGTATATGTATTTATATGTATACAGAAAAACATTACCCTGGAAAAAAAAAAAAGTCTTCAGATCCATATTCCCAGATCTTCTTCCCATATCAGTCAGGCTAGTAACCAGACTATGTCATATTTATATATTTATACTTGTGCACTGGTTTCACTATAAAATGATGAAATCTGCCTGGAGTCAAGCCCACAGGAGAAAATGGAAAGCTGACTACTATGCCCAGAAGACAATGGTTTAAGAGGAGACCTAATTTGATACTTTGGTCATTGGTTAAAGTTCAAAACATTTTAACTGAATTCAGACTACCACTCCACTACTTCCAGAAACCTGAATATTCAGTATAAAATGTAAGAAATTTTAGGCAAAAGATGCATTTTTTTAAATTTTTTTAATTTTTTTTTTTTCCTGAGAGAAATTTCTGTTTGGAAAAGTGTTGGGTATTTTTCATTACAAAATCATTTTAATATGTTCACAACAAGTATAAGCACTGATTTTTAGGAAGGAATATTTCACAACTTTTCTTGTTTTGGCTTATTTCTATTCAAAAAAAAAAAAAAAAAAACAAAAAAACATTGTTAAATTCAAAAATAATTATACAGAAATTAAAAAAGCAAAGCAAAGACTAAACAATTAGATATAAGAAAGTCCTACTTTATCCATAATCCTCCTTCATCGATGTCATTGCTCAATCTTTACTCATGACTGTAGAACAAAAGTGTCTCAAAGCTGAATTTGGTGACCGATAGTTTCAAATCAAGAAAGGAGAAGGGAATTCTCAAGTCAAGCATCTTTTCCTGACTAGTACACTTGTCCTCCACAAGATCTTTTATTTGACTTGTTTTGTTTAGGTTCTTTCAATTCTCTTAGCAGTAATAGAGAATGAAATCTAAGCTGAGGGTTATTCTATATCGTTACTACTCAATAAGGCTTTTTTAATTAAAGAATTTATTTCAGAATAAAGGAGATCTGGAAAGTTATTTTCTATTTCAAAGTGAGGAATCCTAGGGTTACATGTTAGGCAAAGACCAGCTGGGACACAGGTTTGAAAAAAGTCTCCTGGTTCAAAGTCTTAGTATCTTTGCAGTTAAATTTATTCTGTCTACTCTATTATAATCTTGCAAAATGCCAGGTCATGATGCTTAGGGGTTTGTATTATCTTGTTTAATTGTATGGTTGGTTTGGTTTGGTTTGGTCTGGTTTGTAATCACTCTGACATTTGATATAGATCTGTACAATGCCTGCAGCTTATATCACTTTGAATATAAGTGATTACAAAACCTTTTCTCCCTAATGTACAGTAAATAAGCTCAAATCCTACCAAATAATTTAAACATAATTCAAGAGTTATAATTTTAAATTACTCTGGTGCTCAAGAAACGAGATGGCTTTGTTGGTTTGTATCTTATCTTAAATTTAGTTAGACTATTAGAATTTGAAAAGATGTCTTTCTTTTCCCCAAGGGAAAATATCAGTATTTTAACAATTCTAATGATAATAATTACACAAATATGCAACAAATTACATACTAATTTTGATGTAATCCAATGACAAAATGTAATGAAAAACCTTCTGATATAGCCTTTAATGTCTAATAATGTTGAGATCTTAATATATCATGAAATTGGATTGAATATATTTATTTTTCAGAAAATATTAATTATAATTACTTTTGATTAATTTGTAAACTAGTATAATAAGAAAAAGTTAGATTAAAGGAGGATAGTTTTTCTCATACCTTTTTTCATGTCCTCATCCAATATACTTTGGATTTGTTTGGTTTCAAAATGCATTTTATGCATTTTATGCATTTTATGCATTTTGAAACCAAAATGCAGATTTTTCCCTTGAGTACCTGAGGTTAACAAGGTGTTTATTGATTTTTATGTTTATATAACGTTCTCCTATATTAAATGGGAAAATTCTGTATTCTACCTGACAACAGAAGATGTTTGGTTTTGTGGTCTCTGCAGATCTCATTTTTGGATAGAACAATTTTCCCATCTACCAGAGAAAACCCCTGAGTTGGTGTGAACAATACAGGTGAAGTAATATAATTTCTTTTAATTGAAAAGCAAAATATGGGATTATTTTGATCTTAATCTTGTAGTATATCATTCTGTCATAACAGAGTTATATTGCTGTATTTGACAAAAGCCCATAATCTATTCACTACATGGATATGTAGTTTAAAATCTGTACTGATTTGGGATCCCAGGTGGGAATATATATGCCCACAGGACTACATGGAATCATATAATCTTTAATGCTTGGCTGATTAACAGACTTCTTTGACTAATGTGGGCTTTTGGCTCACAAGTTTCTCCCTCTGTAGAGAATCACTGTAGGAGTTTCTATAAGCTTGTATAAATTGTTTCCATAAATTTAGTTTCCTCAGAGTTGTCAAAATTGTTACCCTACCTCCTACCTCTCCTCTCCCCGCATTCTAATGATTTTTTATTGCCTGCAGAAACCATACACATTTCCACATTCATAAAAATGTTTCTTAAGGTGAAAAAGGAGTTCTTCAAACACTGATTAAAATGTAATTGCTGAAGGCCTTGAATGGAGCATTAATGTTGAAGTCAGTCTTCACTTCAAAGTTTTTAGATGTGTCAAGAGAAATAAATCCACATTTCTTACACACTTATTGCTAAGCCACATAAGCCACATTGATCTGTGTACTCACTGCAGTGCAACCACCACAAGCTATAGAAATACCATAAATTAAATGCAGCAAGACTAGAAGGTTGTTGTAGGCAATTTACCCAAATCTTTGCACCTCTGCAGTATTTCCACTTACCTTGTTAGAATGAAATATTTTATGATCCAAAGACATAGTCCCAAAATATGGAACTTTAATATTCATATTTTTATACAGTCATGATGACACAAATGCACAATAGTATGGTTTCATGAAGATCCAACGACTATTTGCCAGATCTGATCTTTCAAAATAAACAACCCCAAGCCACTTAGTAGTTCTACTAAATAAATCCATTATAATAAAAGGAATCAATATTGAACATAAAGTCTGTGTTTTTTCTTACCTGTGATCTAGCAAGGCATTGTAGATCTCTTCCTTCTTTTACATTACAGAAAGAACATACAATAAAATAAAACTAATATATTTATTGATTATTTAATATCTTTATTAATCATTGAGATGAGGGAATTTAGTGCACCCTCAGTAAGTTTGCAGATGACACCAAGTTAGGGGGAAATGTTTATGTGATGGAGGGTGGAAAGGCCCTGCAGAGGGATGTGGACAGGTTGGAGTGATGGGCAGAGGCCAGTGGGATGATGTTCAACAAGGATAACTGACGGTACTTTGGTTACAACACCTCAAGTAGTGTGTTCAGCTTTGGGTCCCTCACTACAAGAAGGACATTGAGGCCCTGGAGCATGTCCAGAGAAGGGCTATGAAGCTAGTGAAGGGTCACAAGTGCTATGAGGAGCAGCTGAGGGAACTGGGGTTGTTTAGTCTGGAGGAGTCTCAGGGGAGACCTCATTGCTCCCTACAGCTGCATGAAAGAGAGTTGTAAGCTGTGTGTGAGCCTCTTCTTGCAGATAACTAGTGATAGGACAAGAGGGAACAACCTCAAGTTGCTCCAGGAGAGGTTTAGGTTGGAAATTAGGAAAAATTTCTTCTCAGAATGAGTGATTATACATTGGAATGGGTTGCCCAGGGAAGTGATAGAGTCACCGTCCCTGGTGGTGTTTAAGGAAATGTTGGACATGGTGCTTCAGGACATGTTCTCACCTAAGTACTCACTTGATTTTATTTTATTTATTTATTTATTTATTTAGCCTCTACAATGAAAGAAATTTACAGTTGTTTCAGATATTCCTTGTATAGTTTGTGTTAATCCTAATGCAGTGGGACTCTGGGCATATTATGCTCACTGACCTTGCTGTGTTTTGCCTGGAGAAAAATATTCTGTAATTCAGTCTTCCTACTGAAGGGCGGTGTGTAATTACTTATACAAATTCTGGACATTCTGAACAATGGCATGTTTGGAGCAGCCCCTTTTGCTCTGTTTGCAAGTGTACCTCACCCTCTACAAAGATTTTAAATTACCTTGTAAACTGTAACAAGTCAGATTTTGCAAATGGGTGAAGTCATGTAGAACATTCAATTATGCAGTCTCTGCATGAGCCAGTAGCAGTCTCTCAAGGTTTTGGTTTGCCTTGTAAGAAATCACAGTTTGATACCCATTCATGTCTCCATTCTGAGGGACATTTAGCATAATACAGAAGCAAGTGCTACAGAGGCAGATGTCCTACTTGCTACAAAGCCGCTGGGGAAAAGAAAACCTGTGTATCACTCAGCAGTAGCCTGTGGGTGAATACAGTGCCAACAGCATATTGAGAAAGTCTCATGCAGACAGTTTGGCCAGAAAGAATGAGAATGTAAAGTTAAAAAGGGTCAAGAAATAGAGCATATATATGTTGGAGAAAAGGAAAAAGGGGCAAAAAATATCTTAGTAATTGTTACCTGTAACACTTCCAGACACCTATTTTCACCCCATTCTTATCATTACTTAAATTATGTTGCAACTCTGTAAAAAAAACAAAAAACACTTTTAAAAAAATTTATAAGAAAAGTATCTCACTTTACACCTTTAGTGAAAAGGTAGTCACAGAGTCCCATGCATCTGCTATGCCCATGTAACAAGATTTTTAGAATACTGGTAAAAAATATTAGGTGAAGTCATCAGAGGTAGAGCTGGTTAACAATTTATACATATTCAACACTCAAGAATTTCTGAAATATTACAGTTTTCCAGCATTTAAAATATAATTTTAATTATGATTTTCTGAAAAGACTGCAGAGTAAGGTTGTGCTTATTTAAAAAAAGGAGTTCAATTCTATTTCAATTTAGAGAGAAACATTTTGTTTTGTAGAGGAAACAATTCTCCTTCTAAATTTAAAGAGGACTACCTATAATTAAACGTTAACAATTGCATTCAAAAATTATTATTTCAGAAGAAAATCAGTATTATTTCAAATTTTTTTTTTTTTTTCTTGGAGTCTTTGGATTTACTTGTTTATTTATTCATTCAGGAGGACAGAAGAGCTAGATTTTTTTTTCTTTTTCTTTTCTTTTTTTTTTTTTTCTTTTCCCTTCACTTTATCTGGATAATCCAAAGCACCATGATTTATACTGCTTCTGAAAGGGACACTGGCTTCCATGCTAAAACCTAAAATGAGTAAAGGTCTTCCTTACAGTGTTGCCTTCAGCTTTTTCATATTCACTGAAAGTAACACTACTTACAGATGATAGTGTCAGCAAGAAAAGAGTATAGCATTATTTTTCTTGTAACTGAAACTTACAGTTTATTTTACCTTTAAACAAGATAAAAATGTGAATTTGTTTATGATTTCTCCAGTTATAATTTAATTCTGTAAAAGATTATTAAAGGTTTTATTTTCAAGTCTGCATCCATTTTTACTGCTCTTTTAAATAAATCTTTTAAATAAAGTCTGATATTATAATCTTTTCAGTTCTGAATTTTATATTTACAATAAATAGACATGATTCCTTCTTAAGCATACAGGATGTTCTCCAAATTAATGTATAAACATCATAGACTCGCTTAATACTTATGGAACATACAGTTAGTCTAGGGATAAAACATTTGCAGAAAACACTTTAACTCAGATAAACTGGAAGATACTGAGTTTTAACTCAGATATACTGGAAGAAATAGAAATAGAAATTCTTAATATCATGCAAACAGATGAACAGTAATATTTCTAATTCAACATTGAATACTAGAGGATGGAAGACAATAACTAAAAAAAGTGATCTCTAATACTAAATACATCATGCAAATTAGAAAGATTATTAACATACTTTCCCATCTTATAGAGTGGTTTCATATCCTTAAATAATGATTGTAGTAGTATAGAATTGTGAAATTATGTGGTATTTTTCATGCTGAGGACTCCCAAAGCCATGGATAAATGCAATAAAATTAAAAAAAAAAAAGTTAGGCAAGATGTTTTTCTGTCCCCCACTGAATACTGCTTTTTCTAAATTAAGTAACAGTTCACTGCAGGAGTAATGTATGAAGTCTTCAGCTAATAACTTCAGCTAAAATTTAAAGGGTTATTTTAAGCCACTTTGCACTGTTCCAAATGTTGGCTATGACTATGATGTTATGCATAGAGAATTTGTCTTTCATTTTTTGTAAATGATTTCAGACATGTTCTACTGTGCTGAAGAGTCAACACCATCCCTCCCCAACACTGAAAATGTATGTTTAGCTGTAACATCCATTTGGCAGGAAAAAACAAAACAAACAAAGCAAAACCCTCCCACCTCCTCTCCCCAGCAAATTTAAAATAATTATTGTATCTTGGGACTTGAAGAATATGCATTTTGTAGCATTGATATAGCCTATGTCATCTGATCTGATGGTCAGAAATCAGTCCTTGGCCTTGTTTAGTTTATTAGTATAAACATAGTCATCACTACTTTAACTTGATCTCCCAACCCAGAACACTATTTTAGCTTCTTTAGCTAGTGGACTGCCAACTCTGGTTATCATATTTCTATTCGGATGATGTATCAGATTCTCAGTTTGAGAAACTCAATAGAGAGTATTTTACATAACTTGAGTTGCACTGGCTCCTGAAGAGCCTCAGGTTGGATGAATTTATCTTTAAAATTGTAAATAATAAAAAATAACAACAACAACAAAGAGCAAAATGATATTCATCCATGAAAATTTAGTCTATGCAGTAGATGCTTCAGTGGATATTTTAATCAAAATGAATGTTTTTATGGATGACTGACTAGGTAGTTTTATCTGCATGAGAATATATTGTCTTTTTTATTGTTATTCTATGTATTTATTTTTCTTAGAAACCATACTCTTGGCTATTATCATTCTCTGTGTGATATCCCCTGTTCATTGTGGTAGCATTTCCTTACACATTCAGGTACGTAAATGATAAAATAAAATCCAGACCACAAATTTTCAAGAACATTCATTTATATTTTCATTTTTATTCAGGCCATATATCCACGACTGCAAATTTGTATTTCTTTGGTAGTTCTTGATCTTTTTATGAAAAATGAATACTTTCTCTGTGTATTATTAGCAATCAACAACTTCAGAAATTGAAGTGAAAAGTTATATCTTATTTCTATAGTTTCTGGAGAATGACTTTGTACAAGAAGTAGCATGTAACTAACTTCAATGGGAAAAAATATATATGTGTTGTCTTGACTCCGAGCTACTTGATGTAATAGATATTGTGTAATGTTCTAGACAGAGAGTAAGAAATTATTCCTACTGGCTTCCCACTTTCTAAGTAAACCAGTCAGATAGGATTACAGTTTGCTAAATATCTCAGGATTATGTATAAAAACATATTTCTTTAAGGAGTTAAATATTAAAGTTGCACCTTAAGTTCTTGCCAAATTTCTATACTTGGAATTGTACATTATTTTAATACCATCCATTAAGCCAATTAATTTAAACACATTATGCCATTTACAAAGATTTTTCCAACATGCAATGCCAATATATTTTGGCATTTTACATAATTAGTTTTTCAAAATTAGGAAAAGTAGATTAATAATGGTGCAATAATCAGGACTTTATATAAAGAATTAAAATGTTGTTTTGCTAATGTTACACTTTTCCTGAAATTTTGTCTTGAAAGGGAAAGGGAAAGGGAAAGGGAAAGGGAAAGGGAAAGGGAAAGGGAAAGGGAAAGGGAAAGGGAAAGGGAAAGGGAAAGGGAAAGGGAAAGGGAAAGGGAAAGGGAAAGGGAAAGGGAAAGGGAAAGGGAAAGGAGGGAAGAGAAGGAGTGTTATTTTTTCTGGTTGGTCTGTAGTCTGTCATTAGACTGTCAGTGTAAGTGGTGTTAGATTCTTTCCATCTATTCACTAAGGTAATCTGTCTCCACACAGAAAATTTCATAGAATCATGAAGTTTGGGGTTGAAGTTTGGTTTGGAAGGAATCCTTAAAGATTACCTAGTTGAACTGCTCTGCTATGGGCAGGGATATTTTCCACGACATTAGGTTGCTCAAAGCCATGTCCAACCCAAACTCAAGAATGTTTACATGTGAAGAATATCAGAACACTTCTCCTATATTGTATAGAAAACTTTGAATTTTCTTCAAAAGGGATTTTACATCCAAAAAGCACTCAGATTTAAATTCCAAAACTTTTTATATATGTAGATGTTTTCTTCAGAGAACAACATGTTTAAGCATCTCGATTAGTCAACATAAGTATCTGTTAACATTTATGTGAGTTTTACCTTACCTCCTCTCTGAGAACACAGACTTAATTGTTCAATATCCCACTGTTACCAATTTGTCCTAGGTTAAGTATTTTCTAGTAGTACATATATTTCCTTTGCTAATAGATGCAAATGTCTCCTTTAACTTTAATAAGCAGACAGTTGAAAGTAAAACAATCTATTTCAATTTATTGAATTCTGGGTTATTTTAACAGAAAATGTTGATACTATCTTATGAAGACAGTATCAAATTCAGTTACATATTTTAAACCAAACCAGGGTATAAGTTATGTTACAGTTCTTCTTTTTCTATTTGCTTAAATTTGTTGCAGTCTTTGAATTCCATTTCTTATTCAGTTCTTTAAAGTTTCTGCAGAAATTCTTACATTTCCTGAAACTAGAAAATGTTTCAGCTTCAATTGAAGTGTGTGTATGTGTGTGTGTGCGAGAAAATAAAAGTTAAACTAAAGTTGTTGCTGGCAGTAGGCTGCATGGAGGCCTCTTACTCCTGCTCTTACTGCAAATACATGAACAAACCTGTTACCTGTTAGGTAACAAATTAATAATCAGACCTCAGAACATGCATTAATACAATCCCATTTATTAGTAACCAAACAAATATTAAACCTTTAAACCACAGGAAATAAAAAATAAATAAATAAAAATGGCAAATAACACACAACATAATTCCCTCCATAGTGTTAGGTTGTATCTGTCAGACCTGTTTGTCAGAAACTGCTTCAATCAGACAGGAATGATATTTCTATGTTACTTGGCTGTTTATTTTTTAAACACTGCAGTTTTCCACTGCTTAATTTATAGGCAAGGACTTAAAGAATTCACATTGTGCATTTTAAAATGCCTTAGGTCAGATTTGGCATCCATGAAACATAAGAACATGCAAGAATTAAAAACTAAATCCTAAATTAGCTTTCTTCCCAAGCATAAGCACGAACTGTGACTATGATGTGTGCAAGCATAACACAGTAGAAACTGAAATATTTCATCATTTTCATCTACAAAACGTATGTGTAAGCACCAAGGAATTAAGATCTGCTGATCTGAAAGGATGAACTTGATTATCTTCCATTAATCCTAATGTGTATATCACTTGAATATCATGGTTACTAAACTCACAAACCTTTTACACTCCCATATACATATTCTCCTTCCTTGTCTAATGATTTATAGAGAATAAGATTGTTAAGAGTTTAAAACTGAGAATTAACTTTTGCCTATTTTTTTTTTTTTCAGGGACATTCATATAGTAAATAGGAAAATAATTCTTATTTAGATACTGGTTTATGGCTTAAATTTCATATCTCAGCTCTTTCATTCACTTTTTAGGAAACACTTCATTGTAGAAAACCATTTTTTTTTTTTTTTGTATTTATTTATCATAGCTTTAAATCTAATCTAGATCAATTTAGATGAGCATGGAATATTCAAAACAGGAATCAAGAGGAGCATATGAATATACTAAGATATCTAGGATATATAAAACAGATACATTAATCTAGTCAATGCATCTCTGTAACTTCAGCCACAGAAACATAGCAAAAGAAAGGCAGAAAGATATCCAGTTACCTATTCATAAGTAAACAGGGGTTCAGAGGAAAACACTCAGTTTTGACTGCCAATTTATGGGGAAAAAAAAAAAATCAAATACAAGAACCTAGAATTTTAACCCTCCATTTTTTTCTACAATATTCACTTCAAAATTAATCTGGTAAAAATAACGGAAAGGGAAGATAATAGGCAAAACATACTGATTATTTTTCAGGAAATAAGATTTCTGATTCTCTCCTCCATACATGGGGAGAGTGAATGAGTGGCTGCATGGTTCTTAGCTGACTGCTGGATTAAACCACAACACATACTGGGGCTTCTTAGATGGCATTTTGAAGTGCTTCAGACCAGTCTTAACTATTTAGTATTATTTAAATTTAGTATTATTAAAATATTGCATATATGGGCGTGGCTTATTAAGAAGTATCACAGGCAAAGTACAGCAAAGTACATCAATTATTCAGTGCTTCCTGAAGTGTATGACTATTTATAATAACTTAAAATGTGGTGCTGTCACAGGATAATGCACACTTTTACAAGTCCAATTGTTGTTCCAAAAATAGAAATATATTTAGATGAAATATAGCAAGTGATATAACTGTTTTTTTTTTTTGTTTGTTTGTTTTTTTTTTTCTTTTTTCCTACAGTAGGAAACTTTTAAAACAACCTTGATAAGAAGTATCATAGGTGTGCAGAGAGGCATGAAATTTGTAGCTGTGCTGGTACTTGTCTGAATAGCTTTCCAGTGTCCTTTTCTGACACAGCATATTTTATGGCTGTATGGAAGCTCTCCAGAACAAAAGGTTTGTGTTTTTTAATGAAAACAAATAAACAAATAACAATAACAACAACAACAACAACAATAATAATAATAAACAATAATAAATAATAATAATAATAAAACTTCTAGTACCAAAGTCTTTTTTTTTTTTTTTAATAAGAATATGTGGGATCCAAAAAAGGCATCAGATTACTGTACATTTTAAAACCCCTTCTAAACAGAAAAGTATCTATTGTATTATAGAAATACATAAATGCTGTTCAATGGCCATAGCTTTCCACCTGTACAAACTGTATCATTTTAATATTTAAGGAATAACAGTGCTCTCCGGAAGATATAGAGCTTTTGAATGGAAACAATGGAAAGGTACTATGCGTTGTGCACCCTGTTGTCTCAGTATATCTTTCAGAAAGCTTTCTCTTTGTATTAGATCAAATGCTAAACCAATTATTTTTACCTCCTGCCTTTAGATATTGCAAACACGTTTTTATGATATCAGTAATTCTTAAGAAATACAAGATTGTTGAGACTTCCTTTTCCATCCCTCCAGCAAACAATAGTTCTCAAGTAAGGTAGAACTTTAATTTGGTTAGATATAGGTAGAATCAGTTATGGAAGGTGGTGTGGTTTGGAGTGTTTTGTTTTTACCATGGATGATAAGAACTATGTAATTTAATCCAATGCAATCTTTCCCCAGTCCATATATCTAGCTCCTAAGAAAACCAAACCCTAAATGAATTAGGAAGTAGCACTGAAAAAAAAATACATATTAATAATCCTGTCTCACAAGACTTAGTGATGAGTGTGTTAAAGTCATTGGGAGTGTATGACTTTTACTACTTCAGAGAAACTGTCAGGATACCACTCTAAAGACACTTCAGCCTGACTTGTACTATTTCAAAGTAGCATATAAACTCTTGTAGTATCTCCCAGTCTTGTTCTAGTTAAGTAGAAATTTATGCTAATATTTCACATTTGTATAGTGTTTTACATTCTTAAAAAGCTTTTTAGACATTAACATATTCATCCTAAAAGAAGCATTACACAAGCAATATTCTCTATTTTACAGATGAATGAACAAACATAAAGAGGTTAAGCTTCAGATTTGTGCTACTTATTCTCTTTAGAAGTTAGGAGAGAAAACCCAGCAGCACTGGAGAGACAACTCAGAGATATAAAGAAATATCTAGTACTGTGGTCTTTTCTTCTTTTCTTCTCATCGTCCCTTTGGATTTGTACCTTCATATAAACCCATTACTTCTCATTTCACAGCTGCAGTTACTGTACCTTATCTAAGCACTGTATTTTGAGGAAAGTAGTAACCTTGTCAATGGTAAAGCAAAGCAAGTAAGGCAAAGAGATCTCCAGCTGTAACAGCAGAACCTGCAGGAATGAATTCCAGGATCCTGTCACATATTCTTATTTGAGAAAAGAATTATTTAAGTGTAGCATAGGCTAAGTTTACATGAAGGTCAGAAAAAAAAAATCTAATTCAAAAGTAAACACCCAAGACATTTTTTTTTTTTTTTTTTCCTTTCACCGTAAAAGTAACATGATTTGAAATACCCTCAGAAAAACTGAGGGGAAATCAAGTGATATCCCCGTGGCAAAAAGCATACAATTAACCTGTCCCAAATATTCCCATAGTTCACAGAAGCAAGAGAGGTCATGCCCGGAATTGTTACCCAATAAATAATTAGGCAACAGTTATGAATATTTATTTAATATTTAATATTATTCCACTTCTTATTTATAAACTACACAAACAAATATCAAAGCAAATAATTAAATCCCATATATATATATTTATATATATAATTATATATATATATAATATTATATATAATATATATATTTTTTTTTTCCTTTCACATCTCCCTCGCCCCACATTTTTTTTAATATAATGTTAAGTTTCATTTCTGAAGATATAAATGCAATGGGAGTTACTGTTATACAGGACCATTTAAATCTGCATACTTTAACCCCAAGGATCACAATAATCTTAATTATCGTGATATACAACCTTTTTATTTTGAATTTCCCTTGTAAGAGATCTACAAAATTTGAAAGCAGACCTTTTTCAAAAAGGCAAATTTCAGCAAATTTCACACATTGAAATAAATTTATTTTGGTACAGATTTTGGAATTCTAGGATCCAGTGACATTCTTGCTGGAGGTTTTAACTATGTTATCAGAAAATAACCACTCCAGAAGTCAGAGAATTTGAATCTTGGCAAAAATTAAAGTGTCAGTCCCTAAGTGAATTGGGATTACATGCCAAATGAATATATTACTAAATAAAAAGAAAGTTATAATGAAAAATATAAATAATTATACAGATACAATGCCTTTAGAAATTAGTACAAAATAAATAAAAATAAATAAATAATAAAAATAATGGAACAGGATTCTCCATACCTTCTATTGTAAAAAAGGACTTCATTACTCCTAACCCCCTTTTCCAATGTGTTCTACCACAGCAAAGATTGAAGTCAACAGAATTTTTAAGTTATTAAATAGAACCGTTCTGAGCTACTTCAGCACATGAAAGCAGCTATGGCTTTTTAACATATGAAACTAATATATGCTAGAATAATTCAAATGTGAACATTTTTTTTTTTTTGATCAAATCATACTTAATTTAGGAGTAAGGATGAGGTCATAAAAATAAGGTGTTATAATCAAAGTGCCCCTCCACCTTATATTTCTTCGAATAGAAGCAGGTTTTTCTGTTAATTACTTTTCAATTTTGTTGTGAGTTTATTTGTATTAGGTTTAACATTTTATCCATTTCCCCCAGTAATTAAATAAACTCCTTCATCAACATCTGGATCTATTGAACTGAATAGAAGCATGTACTGTTTCTCTTCTGTCTTCCTATAATAAAATTAAAAAAAGGATGAAAAAAACAAAACAAAACAAAACACAAAACTCATTCAAGCATTTCACTTTTATTTATGCATTTGAAACTTCATTTGTAGTTGTTGTGACACAGAACAATTATCTCAGAAGGCTAGCAATAAAGTGCTTAAATCTGTTAACGGACTATTTAAGACCAAATGCCTTACCTGAAGCTGATTGACAAAACAATGACAGCTGTGGTACCAAAACTTTTTCTGTAATTTCAGAACATATGTTCTTTCTTTTCCTTTTGTAAGATTTCTTTTATGAGATATGATGTTTCTGCTCAGAGCCCCTTAACATCTTATTGCTACTATGAAAGCTCTTGACAAATATGAAGATATTTCATATCTTCTAAATAATTTAACTGGAAAATGCTCTACAAGTGACAGCCTAAATTTGTAACACTCTGTATGAAGTAGGTATAAATTTTGATCCTGCACATTTTTGAAACGCAAGTATTTTATTTTACTTATTCAATAGCTTTTACACCTTTCACAGAGGCAAAGTAACAGCAATTGCAGAATACTGTCACTTGGGAATGGGGAAGTCATTTTCTCAAATTGCTCCTAATGTTGAGCCCCATAGTGGCCAGAACAATAGAAACAGAAGAGGAGAGTTTCCTTTCTCAGAAGACCATGAGCTCTTTTGCTGTAGGGCTGTCAACTGCTCAAATTACTGCAAAAGCATTTCTTCACTTGTTCCTCCATAAGGTAATCCTTTGAGGAGGAAGGACAAAAAGCAATCACTTTTTTTTTTTTTTTTTTTTTTTTACTTTCTTTTTTTTGTTTTCCTCACAAATATTTGCAAACCATGGCAAAGATGTTATAACAGAATAATTATTTTCTAATTTATTTTCCTAATACCCACTACAAGAATAACCCTGATATCAACATGCACTTAATCCCTCACCCTTGAAATTGGACAAGTTGATAGCAAAATCAAAACAAATCTCATACACCTCCACTTCTCTTTATGCATTCAAAGTTGATTTTCCTCAAAAACTGCCCATCCAATTCTACTTCTATGTGTTTTTTTTATTATTATTATTATTTATTTATTATTATTTTATTATTATTATTATTTTTAACCAAAGATTTTGAGTAGGATGTTTATGAGCAGTTAGCAAGGAACAATTTCACACTTGTTCCTAAGCATGATATATATGGATATATATATATATTTGCTCAACTTCCATATTCCAACTATTTTTATACAAGTTTATTTCAAAGAAGCTGTCATACATTCAGAAGCTAAACAAATAAGTTCCAAAGCTACATTTTAATGTGATACACCATGGTGGTTTTACTCAGCTGGGCATCTGAACTCCACCACAACCACTCTCTCACTCCCTCACTTCAAAGGGAGGAGAAAATACAATGAAAAGGGCTCAAGACTTAAGATAAGGACAGGGAGATCACTCAACAGTGTGATCACTCAACACAACAGTGTGAGATCACTCAGTCACAGGCAAACCAAACTCAGCAAAGGGAGATTAGAGAATTTTATTGCCTGTTATTGACAAGCTAGAGCAGTGAGTAACTAAAAAACAAAACAAAACAAACAATGTAAAAAACAAAACAAACAAAAAAAACTTCCCCCTGGTGATCCTCTTCTATGCCCTCCCCATGAGCGGTGCAGGGCAACGGGGAATGGGGGCTGTGGTCCCTAATGCTTTGTCTCCGCGGCTCCTTCTTGGTCACTCGCTTCCCCTGCATCCCACAGGATGCTGTCCCCTGAACTGATCCTGCATAGGCTGCCCACAGGCAGCAGCTCTTCAAGAACTGCTCCAACATGGGTCTGTACCATGGGGTCCATCCATCAGGAGCAAAATGTCCAGCATGGGTCTCCCACAGGTGGCAGCTCCCCCCAGACCACCTGCTCCTGTGTGGGCTCCTCTCCATGGGCTGCAGCTCCAGCCCAGGGACTGCTCCTGTGGGGGCTCTCCATGGGCCGCAGCCTTCTCCAGGCCACATCCACCTGCTCCACCAGGGACTCCTCCACGGGCTGCAGCATGAAGATTTGCTCCATGTGGGACACATGGACTGCAGGGGGACACTAGGCTGTGGGGGAACTTGTGCTACGTGCCTGGAGCACCTCCTGCTCTCCTGCACTGACCTTGGGGACTACGGGGCTGGTTCTCTGACATTTCTCACTCCTCTCTCCCAGATGCTGTTGCGCAGAAGTGTTTTTCCTTTACTTAAATTTGCTCTCATGGAGACTCAAACAATATTGCTTATTGGCTCAGCTTTGGCCAGCAGCAAGTCCCTTTGGAGCCAGCTGAAACAGAGCTTTATCTTAGATGGGGCAGCTTCTGGATTCTTCTCACAGAGGTCACCCCTGCAGCTCCCCACTACCAAAACCTTGCCATGTGAACCCAATACATACACTTAGAGTAAAAGTTACACTCAATTATTTTATTTGTGGAGAAGTTTTACTAGCATGTAATGAGCTTTTTGTTTTGTTTTAAAAGAATGGCCTGGAAGATGAACAGACTTCAAACTCTATTTGTTTCATTTGCAAGCCTCTTGTTATTTTTAACAGCTGTACTTAAATATGAATGGCAAAAAGTACAGACTTGTGCCGCAGTCTGTATAAAAATTTCTTGCAGAAATTAAAAATATTGATCTTTGCTAGAAATTCACAATACAATACGAAATATACATCAATAGATCACAAATTTGACAAAAATTCCTCTCATTATAACTGACTCCTGATTATATCCTGAATAGTGAGTCTGACCCACGAATACACTAATATCTGCAAGAATTTCTGAAAAATAAGGTAACCATAGCATACCTGCTCAGTTAACCCATTTTCTGAAAATCAAGACAGAAAAAAAGGAGGTGTACTAATGCTAGATGTATTTGAAAAAACACAGGAGATGAATTTTTACCTGAATATGACTATATAAAATAATGCAATGACAGAAGATTTTTAAGGTTTTTTTTTTTTTTTTTTTTTTTTTTTGTAAGGAAGTATTACAGTTTCACACAATTTTTCTTCTGAAGTTTCAGATGAAGTCATTTGTATCATACAAATTTTGCAATGAGAGTATATACTTCTAATTGCTGTCAAATCCATATGAAACTGAGAAAACTCTCTTGATAGATCATTTAGACATACCCACAATAATGTCTAGTTAGCAGTGAAACTCCAAGAAATACCTTGACTTTAATTTAAATAATGAATTTTAGTGACAGCACAGACTATCTTGACCTTTATTTGCATTCTATCCATTTCAAAGTTTTGTCTTAAATAGATTCCCACCTATTTTCCTCTTGTATTTCAATTTTAATTTTATTGGATACTGTCTTGTCACTGCTCTTACTCTTACACAAGTGTTTTGCTGAGACTGTGAGTAAGAGGTTAACGGAAACTGTTCTGGGCATGCTTTGTTGTTATGTCTCTTCACATTGCACCACTGCCCAGACACCCATATTGACCATCAACAAGTGAAACTCAGAACCTGAAGTATAAATATATTAGTGCTGAGACAAGGCTAATACAGTTAGACTGTCTGAATTAGGCAGCATACTAAACTAATACCTCTGGATAACACTACACTTGGACATGACGTCATATGAGACCATTTGGAATTATTGCTGAAATTTTTAACACTATTTCTCATTGTGTATATGGCTGAGGATCCCGAGTCCCCTCTTCAGAAGAAATGTAATGCCTAGAAACTGATGTTCCACAGCAATAAATACCTAAAAGTCTGAGACACTTTGAAAATAGGGTAAGAACTGAACTTTGAAAGTACCAATGGAGAAAAAAAAAAAAAAAACTGTACCTGTATTCTCCATCTAAAAAGGGGAAAAAGGTGTATGGATGAGACAGAAGACGAAGCAGTCAGACAAAAGTTGCATCCTAAATTAACAGAAAAGGTCACAAGCTTCCCTTTTATTTTAGCTCAATTTCAGAACAGATCAGCCTAAATAAACATACGTATGTTTGGCCTACCGTGAATGGATTCTGTATTTTACCTGATGACAAAAAAGAATGGCATGATTGGTAGTATATTTTAAATCTGTTTCTTAATGCAATGTAACTGCCTTCTATTGCATTAATAATTTTAAATGTTAGCTTATTAAATGGGTTATTTACAAATACTTAAGATCTTATTTCTGGAGGAGTTTAAGCATCTTAGAATAAATACATTTTTTTTTCATGAAGCTCCCTAAAAAAAGAAGAACTATATTTTTATAAACTCTTTTTTTTTTTTTTTTTTTTTTTTTTTTTTTAAAGAAAGGACATTACTATTTGGCATGCATTTAAGTGGCACAACAAAGACTTGAATTAAAAAAAAAAAAAAAAAGTACAAAAGAACCTACTGGATCAAAAGATCAAATCACATGAATTCATAGAAAATAAGAAATAAGACTTTCACAGATTTCCAAAATGTAGTTTTACAGACAAAAAGCAACATGGTCACTGATACATCTATACTGTATTCTTTGTTTCTGTTTGTGTTTGTTGTTTTATTTTTTGTTTTTGCATTTTACTTAAGATTTTGAATGCATCCATTATACGAATCATAATAAAAAAAAATAGTTAATTCAACATGAAGATATAGAATTTAAACTTCTAATAATGTAGAAGTAGGTCAGGCTGATGGTTGGACTTGTTTCCAACCTTGATGATGTTACATTTCCATGAAAGAACTTTTGCAAACGCACTTTTTAAAGACTGGAGACAAGAAGAGATTTGTTCGTTCTTCAACAAATTGATGCTATCAATTTGAAGCTCAAAAAAAAAAAAAATTGAAAATCATTAAAATGCAAATGTTGACAGTGTGTGTGGGGGAATCAGAAGATCCTGCTCTCTTCTTTTCTCCTAATTCATGGTTTTCTACTTTGAAATATATCTGGAGAATTTCTCTTGTGAGGAAGATTGCTTCTCTACCTACCAGTCATCTTTCATTTCATATACACAGACTTACTATATATAAGAAATACCTAGGTTTTATTTTTTATTTTTTAATTTTATTTTCTATTTTCTGAGTCTCAGACAGACATTAAAAGGCAGACAAGTGATAAACACAAATTAATAGGCTAATTTAACTTAAGCATCAATAAAACAAAACTTTTCATCAAAATGGTCTTAAAACACATTCAAAACACTTTTCTGATGATGGCAAAGAATTTTTTACATGGAAAAGCCATACATTTAAATGAAAAATGTCTACAAATGCAGTGTAGATGAATCCATTTAAAATCATTTTTACTATTTCTACAGAAGCCTTATGGCCTAACACCCTGATTTCAAAGCTCAACATCCATGAAAAATTCAATTCATGATACACTTTAATGAGATTATAACATATTGCCTATATCAAGCAGCTGAGATTTAAAACAAAACAAAACAACTTAAAAAAAAAAGGCAGCCTAGAAGCTGAGCATCAATCACTGTCACTTCAGAATGTGTGGAACAGCTGTTCCACAGAAGTATACTGCAGTGAGGCAATTTATTTCTTCATGCATCCTCTCCATTAGGTCCGTACACTGTAAGTCTGTAGCTGTTAGCCTTTGCTCTGGTCCTTACTTACTATCAGGTCACCAGTTTATTTTGCTGTGGCCTTCTGCATGCAATGGGTGAGAAGTTCCTGCCTAGCTACAGACATGAAAATAGAGCAGAGAGACCTGTTTGTTGTGTTCATCGGTTTCAGAGAAACATAAAAGATGGTATCTATGTGTGGGTCAAACATGACACACAGAGTGGATATCTTGAGTTGTTACCATCTCTTCTTTGTCTTTCCCATGCTCTGGAGTGCAAGCATGCAGGGCACAGACACCAAAATGAACTTGTTTTGTTAAAGCAAACAAGAAGTCCTGGGTCTTTTAAGCTATGCTGCTTTACAGAGACAGAGTTGGGAAATCTGTTCCCAGAAATAATTTGGCCATCAGGTTGCTTCCTGTAAAGGTCCAGGCAGACTTCTCACAAAACTTATTTGAAATTTCATGGAAAACACTGAAAACATTTATGTTGATTTCATCAGCCTTTGAATAACTTTGAATAAAGCAAAAGACAGAATCCATTTTCCCACACAACATCCTTGTCTCTAAATTGGAGAGATGTGGATTTGAAGGGTTGTCTGTTCAGTGGATAAGGAATTGGCTGTATGGCTGCATCTGGAGAGTTGTGGTTAATGGCTCAGCATCCAGGTAGAGATCAATGATGAGTGGTGTACCTCAGGCATCCATACTGGGATTGGTGCTGTGTCAATATCTTTATTACTGACACAGGCAGTGGGATTGAGTGCACTTCAGCAAATTTGTGTAGGACACCAAGCTGACTGGTACAGCTGAATTGATAGAAGGAAGGGATGCCATCCAGAGGGACCTTGATAGCCTTGACAGGTGGGCGCTCATGAACCTCATGAAGTTGAAGAAGGCCAAGTGCAAGCTGCTACAGCTGGGCCAAGATATTCCAAATGTCAGAGTAGGTGATGAATGGATTGAGAGCAACCCTGTGGAAAATGACTTGCAGCTATTGGTGGATGAAAAATGAGCCAACAGTGCACATTTGCAGCCTAGAAAACTAATCATATGGCCTGAATCCAAAACCAAACATGGCCTGTATCCAAAGAAATGTGGACAAAAGGTCTAGCAAATTGATTCTACCTCTCTACTCCACAATTTTGAGACCTCACCTGGAGTGCTGCATCCAGCTCTGATGCCCCCAGCACAAGAACGATGGGGATCTGTTAGACAAGGTGCAGAGGAGGGCCACTAAGTTGATCAGAGGGTTGGAGCACCTCTTCTATAAAGGCTGAGAGAGTTGGGGTTAGCCTGGAGAAGAGATGTTTCTGGGGAGACCTCATTACAGAATTTCAATACTTAAAAGGGGTACATTAAACCGAATACTTTAAACTGAAATAAGGTAGATTTAGGTATTAGGAAGAAATTATTCACTATGTGGGCAACAGGTTGCCCAGATATGCCCTTCCTTGGAAGTGTTCAAAGCCAGGTTGCATGGCTCTTTAGGTAGCCTGGCCTAGTTAGAGCTGCCCATGGCAGGGTTGTTGGGTTAGTTGATCTTTAGGGTGCCTTCCAACCCAAACCATTCTATGATACTATATTTCTACAATTTTATGATTCTATAATTTTCAATTATTCTGAATTCTGATTACTCTGATTTATTTAGAAATGACATTGACTGAAGTTCCAACATGTATTTTACAATGCTACTCAGCTGCATATTACACGTGCATCACACTCTTCCTGACAGGAGCCTTTGTAGCACCTGGAGTTCCAAAGTGGTCTAGTTCACACAGAAAAGAATGATCAGAATGAGAAAATAGCTGGATACTATACTGTCTTTCATCAACCTCCGCATTAAAACCTACAAATCAGTTCCAAACAAACTAGTGGTTATCTCACTTCACTAATGCAGATGACTGGATTTTATAGCAATCTGCAAAAACATCTTGTAGCTCTGATGATCTTACATTAGCCACAAAGAATTCAGTTTGGAATTCAGGTATCAGATTCTATTTCTACTTATGAAAGATGAATTCTCAGTTTCTGAAAAGAGAAATCACGAGCAAGCAAACAAAACTACTTGGACTTTTTTTTTTTTTTTTTTTTTTTTTTTTTGTCAGGAAATACCCTTGATTATTTTATTTATTTATTTATTTATTCAGAGCTTTGATACTGACCATCTATCAAGCACAATCTTTTAGTAAACTTGACTCCTTAAATTAATCTGGACTCAGTAGAGGCTAGGAAGAAACCTAGAGGATAATCAAACTGACTTTCAATGAAAGACTGCTAATAATAAGAGATGGGAAGGAAAAAAGAAAAAAAAAAAAAAAAAGCATCCAAATTCCCCCAGGAATAAATTGTAGACTCTTGATGTCTTTAGAATATTTATTAGAGTACCATAGCAATCAGACCAGATATTGAAAGAAGGACTGTACAACAGAAGACATTTATTAGACAGTGTAAGGGTAGTTAAAATTTAATCTATTAACATAATAAGTGATCATCAAGAAAAAGTTTGATTTAACCATTTGCTAACCATCAAAAACTGGAGGTTTTGATGGACATGAATCTAGGACTGACATATTAAAGACAACTTTCAATGCTACTTTTCAACTAGGCAAGTGTCTTAAATGGGTTTGGAATGATATTAAAATCACATCAATAAATAACCAATTTAATATAACATCAGTCTTACTGCTCAGACTAGTTTCTGGTTATATAAGCACAGAATAGAATCAATTCTGATTGCCCAAAACAGTGAGGTGAGAAAAGACAACAACCCTATTTTGGCTGGATAACATAGCATGTGTAATACTTGTTCTTTAATTAAGAGAGAATATTACTAAAATAGAAGATTGCCATAAGGTAATGGTCTTCTGCTATGACTAAGTACTCTGGAACACTTACGTTACAGTTGTATTACAATCACAGTGTTTATATTATATCAACTGGCTTTAGAATTATTCATTTTATCCTGTGGATTCCAATATAGTAGAGTACAGCAAAAGAAAGAAACATGGAAAGATGTCAAGTGGCTGGAGATACATTGTGCTTCCCCCAATCAAGGACTAATTAATTCATGTAAGCAGAGTGTCTATAAATATGTAGCAGCTACACAAATGAGCTGATTTCATTTAATGATCCTTCATTTTTCTAAATGTTTATTACAAACTAATAACAATCCGGTGAGCTGACTGGCTCAAACTAATGACACTATGTCACACTTAAAACAAAACCATTTTTTATGAGACAAAAATCACATTTCTAGCAAAGCCATTTCATGTGGAATATAAATTCCAATTCCAGTCCTCAGTACAGCTTTACAAGATTAAAAGGTTACCTGTTCTGCTGAACAATGTTGACCATTAAATAAATAAATAAATAAATGCATAGAATGCAAGCATTCTGAACACTCAAAAAAATCTAAATGTATATAATAATAACAGTAACAATAATAGAAGGATACTTTGCCGTTTCCAATTCACACAGCTAAGACAGAAGAAGACATTTTCATAAAGAACACAGAAGACTTGGGAAAAATCAAGTTTCCTACATCAAGGACTCATACATCTGTCAAAGCAGTTCCTCTTCTTCCAGTGACAGTTCTCTAATATTTTTTAAAATCATTCAGTTTATACTTCTAAAATACTCTTTATCACTCTACCAATCCCTTGTCGTAAAACATGTTTGGTAAAATGGAATCTGGCATTTTTGTTTAATACACCAAAGTAAATTGCACTCAGAATGGTCCCACATATGCTCTCTGTCTGACCTTTGCTTTCAAGAGGCATTAACTGTTCTGAAAACTAATCTATTTGACTGGGGCATTCATTCATACTTAGAAATTTGTACTGCTTGCCAAAGGTCAGCTCTGATCATCTCTCTTCATTCTAATGCTGCCCTCTTTCTGTGTAAATGTTATGCTTTATTCCCTGAATAAATCTTGAAAGCCATGTTTACCACTGGTGTTTGTTTCAAGCAAACATCAATCTGACAGCCATGATTAGAATTTTTCGGGAGCTTTTATTCCATCTTAGAGTAGTTAAAATTGGACTTCTCAAAACTCAGTGGACTTGTAGAAGCAAGACATTGGATATTCTTCCCATCACAGAAAGTCTTGCGCATTTCCTAAGCATTGCCATAACCCTCTTCAGATTCTCTGCATAGAGAATAAAGAATTTCTTCAGAAATAAACTGTTCATGAGTATCCATACGTATACAATTTCCATGTATGGAAATAACAGACTGTAAGGGACTGACACATTCCCTTCCTTAGATTTCTTCATGGGACAGTATCTTTAAATACATAATAGGAACAAGCATCTACTATCAAAACAGCAAGAACCCTGAATACTCAGAATTATTTTAACAGTTGTTTACTTCATCACAGAGCAATAGTACTAAAACAAAACAAAACAAAACAAAAACTACATTTCTCTACATTAGACTATATGTACCATGCTTAGATGACTAGCCCAATTTATATCTATAGGACTCATTGCGAAAATACGCTCTGCTGCCTTTGTTGATGGCGAAAGGGAAAGAACATACGTGTGTATCACATACAGTTACCAGTTTACATCCAGTAATTCACATAGGATTACTCTTAGGTAAAATGGTTATTCCCCAATCAAAGGCAAAACTGTAACTATAGCTCTGAACTAGAATACTCATACAAGCAAATCAAAGTTACTATGTATAAGTATCAAAATCTACAAAATTTTAATTCTTCACATTTCAGTTGTACAGCTGCAAATATTTTCCATTCACGGTAACATAATATACTACCAAGCAGATGTACAAATATCAGGCTAAGTCTCTATAGAAAGAGTGGCATGAAACTTTGCTCAAATTTTTTCTACCTAGTACTCATATTTAATGGTGATATTTAACAATTGTGCCAACTACAGGCAAGAGTCTGTCGTAGATAAACTTGTTACAGAATTCAGTGAGGGCTGAACATGTACAGAATAATAATAAATAAATAAATAAATAAATAAATAAATAAATAAATAAATAAATAAATAAATAAAGTGCTTGTGTTCAACATTTACTTTCACAACAGTGGATACATGTCCTGGTATTTTTAATTGCTTTCAAAAAAAACAAGAGCCAAAGCAGGAAAACACTGAGAAAGTCTACCTTCCACTGTTTTAGCCATATTTTAGCCTTTCTCATATGAAAGGACTGGTTTTGTGTATAACACCAGGAATTTTTAGCAACATAGTCTACACATCTGAGAAGTGAAAATAAAAAATAAAAGTCCATTGCCTGAAAAAAATTAAACAGGATGCTTTATTACCACCAATTTATGAGTTGTTTTGGGTGGATTTCACTTCTATTTCTCTAGTTTTAGTTCTTCTTGCTTGTTCTTGTATAATTATTAAATATTCACTGAGACAGGAAAACCATAGAGACTGGCAGTCAGAAAATTTAGCAGGACTGTGGGTGATATAAAGAATATACTGTTTCTACATGAACACAGAACAATTTCAAATGGAACATCAATAAACACAAATGTTCTTGTTATTCCAGAACTTAGCACCAGATGTTATATTTGTGTGGATATGTGCCTGCAGACTGAAATGAAATTTATAAATGTACTTTGTACTTCACATACAGGAAATGTGATGGATTATTATGCCATTATGTTTGGGCATTATGTTTTTTTTTTTAAAAAAAAGCACACACACACATGCAGGGATTTTAAGTATATGCATAAACATTTATATTTAACATGTTTTGATCATAATATATACATAAATGTAATTACGCACATTTTTGTGGAAAAAGATCAGGTCAAGGAATACTATTCACAAGTCCATAGGTCCTAATGGGATGCACGCACAAGTGCTGAGGGAGCTGGCTGATGTGCACTCTCTAAAATCTTTGCTCAGTGGTTGCAAATGGAACAAGTTCCCAAAGACTGGAGGTTAGCAAAAGTCACTCCTATCTTCAGAAAGGGCAAGAACTAACACCTTTATTCCTGTGAAGGTGCTACAACAACTAATACTGGAAACCATTTCCAGGAACATGAAGGAGAAGAAAATCATCAGGAGTAGTCAACATGGATTCGTGAAGGAGAAGTCATACCTGATCAACCTGACAAGTTTCTATAATGAAATCACCAGACTGATGGATGAGGGAGAAGCAGTGTATATTGTCTTCCTGGACTTCAGTAAGGTTTCTGACACTACCCCCATAAGAACCTCATAAACAAGCTGTTGAAGCTGGGTGAGCAGTGAGATTGATTGAAAACTATGTGAATGGCCAGACCCAGAGGATAGTGGTCAGTAATGCAGTTTAGCTGGAGGCTAGTAATGAGCAGAGTACCCTAAGGGTCAATACTGGGTCCAGTCCTAGTCAACATCTTCATTAACAATCTGGATAATGGGGTAGAGAGCACCCTCAATAAATTCACAGATGACATGAAACTGGGGGGAGTGGCTGACTCATCAGAGGGTCATGCTGTCATCCAGAGGGAATGTGACAAGCTGGATAGGTGGGCTGACAAAAATCTCATTAAGCTCAACAAGGAGAAGTGCAGAGTCCTGCACCTGGGGAAGAATGACCCTGGGCACCAGGACATGCTGGGGGCCACCCTGCTGGAAAGCAGCTCTGCAGAAAAGAACCTAGGAGTCCAGGTGGACACCATGTTTATCATGAGTCAGTAATGTACCCTTGCTGCTAAGAAGGCTAACAGTGTTCTTTGCCATATTAGACAAAGTATCACCAGTAGGTCAAGAAAGGTGACTCTTCCACTCTACTCAGCATTGATGAGGATATAGTACTGCGTTCAGTGCTGAGCCTCATAGTACAAGAGAGACTTGTACATACTGGAAAGAGTCCAGCAGACAGCCAGCAAGATGGCGAAGACTGAAGAACCTCTCTTATGTGGAGAGGCTGAGAGCATTGGGACTGTTCATCACAGATAAAAGAAGTCTCAGTGGGGATCTCATAAATGAATGTAAATACCTAAAGGGAGGATGCAAAGAGGACAGAGACAGGCTGGTGTGTTGGACTAGATGACCTCCAGAAGTCCCTTCCAACCTAAACTCTTCTGTGATTCTGTGTTGCTGTGATTCTGTGAACTATTTTTGTGCATATTTGTAGAGTACATTAAATGAGGTGGATTAATTTAAATAATATATTTTATTGAATTGATATAAACCTTATTTGTGTCTTCCTTATAATATTATCAGCGCAACTACAACAGTGCCATATTAGTGTCAGCATGTACATTGCTATAACCTAGAAAAGTCCTTAACTGTATGAGGAATCTCAGAGGAACTAAATATTCCATATTCATGTCTATGTGTCATCTTAATGAAGCCAAATATATTCTAAAGGGGAAACATTTATCGAAGCAGAGCAAAGGTATTGTTTTTTTGGAATATATACTTTGTTCGATATACCTTCAAGAATCCCTATACCAAACTGGTTTATACCTTAAAACTTGAGAAGTGGAATAAAGTTAAATGTGTTGTTATTAGAATCAAGGAGACTGAAAATGGTAAATTTGAATCTTAATTAGATGAATTTCAAATTCATTGAGAGTATGAAAAAGGAAATACCCACTCCCTGGAATGGAAAGACACTGAAGTTGAATTATTTTGCTTGAATAGCTTTATAGCCTTCAGCACCTTCATTCTGATCTGTAAGAGTATTCATTCTAATAAGATTTTAGCCTAGGAAAACAAATTCATGTTTTATTCTGTTATAGGCCTGACCTTGTTTATAGTTCATTTATTTATTTATTTATTTAGTATGCTTAACCTTGTTCTTTTGGATAGCTGTAAAACAAATGCTGCTCTTTTAACTGAAAGAGTGAGTTATTGATGTTAACGCTATTTTCTTGTCAATGAAAAAACATTATTAGCATTAATCTTGTCTCCTTGCAAAATCTTATTAAACAGGATTCTAACTTATACCAAGATAAATTGTTTTCTTTACTTTCTTTACTCTGAATTCTGAAATATTAATGAAGGGCATATGTAAGTAATTTTTTATCATAGTATGTGATCTGTACCATTGTGGTATGATCTTCTGGATGATCTTCTTACCAAATAAGTCAGCATCATTCATTACTAAAATTTTCAATCCATAATTCAGTGGGGGAAAAAAAAAAAAAGGAAAAAAAAAAAAAGAAAAGTTAATTAATCTGTTCAAAAAGCAAAAATAGGTTTTTAAATAAGGTTCTTGTTAATTTTCTCCTTCCTCACCCTACAAATGGAAGCACACAGTAATGTCATTTTCTAATGTTCCCAGATCACATCAAAACAACCAAAACCTACAACAATAAAGTAATTAATAAAGACCTGTTTCAAAACATCCTGTATCCCAGTTTCCCATTTATATTTAGATCCTTTCCTACTTCTTTGACAACATAATGTAGGTTAAAATTAGGCAAAATTCTCTCTCTCTCTCTAATTTTAATTATATTCACACAAAATTGAAAGCTTCCTTGAATCACCCCAGTGTTTAACAGGAACTGTCTTCAATAGGAACAGGAGTTATCTTCAATATCAACAAGTCTTGAGCAAGAGGACAGAAATTAAGACCAATTATGCATAAATTCCACTCTTTCTTCATTTGTAAACGTAACTGTTCCAAAACTGCTGGTGCTTGGGAGGAATTATGGCATGGGTCATCAGCAGGAAGCAAATGATAACTAAGCTGACAAATAGTAGAGATTCACTGGGGATATCATTAGTGGACATGGAAATTATAGCAAACTGTCATCAAATTTCTGAGTCAGACATCAAGGTATTTCTTGTGCAATACATCATCTGTGCTAAAATAATAAATAAAATAACACTCTGCAATTAAGTCATAGCAGAGTAAGTTCACCCATTTAAAGGGTCATCTCATGAACTACAAAACCCCAAAGATATAGCGAACCCTAACTTCCAGGTTTACCTGGAATTTAAGCCATAACCACTAGTCAAGATGCCTTCTGTGCCAAGTGCCCAGGAGATTTAACAATAATCTAAGGACTCACTCAGCCTTTCTGAATACCTCAGGCTATATTGAACTGCTGGCAGCATGGCTCCCCCAGTACAACATCTCTCTATGCAACTCAAGCCAACATCAGATTGGATGTGGACTTGGCATACCCTCAGGCTCTAGAACTGGGGAAACCTTCTGTGACCAGTAACGCACGTGTAGTCTTTTTATCCAAAACAGAGAACCATACCAGTTAGTAGGTGGAAAATTAACTCTATCCCCACCAAGAACAGGTTTTGGATTTAGGATGAGAATAATGTTGGTAACACACTGATGTTTTAGATGTTGCAGATCAGTGCTTAGACTAAATCAAGGACTTTTCAGCTTCTGATGCTGCCCTGCTAGTGAGAAGGCTGGGGCTGCACAAGAAACTGGGAGGGGATAGAACCAGAACACCACTGTAGACAATTGTCTGTTTTGCCTTCATCTTAAGTCAACCCTGCTAATACTGATCTTAACTCAGAACTCTGTCTTTTTAGCTGGAAGAGGAAAATCATTCTTTCAGGTCTGGGAAAGCTAACAGAGAAATATCTGCCATGGGACATTTCATATGGCAAATGTAAAATCGTCATTTTAAGTAAAGTTTCATCTTTATTTTGTTCATGAGCATAAGAAACTATACAATACTTTGTATAATACCTTCACTACTAGGTTATGTTCTTAAGTTGCACTTGATTCGCAGTTTTTTTCCCTTTAATTATAAATGTATTTCACTGCTTTAGTTTAGTTCATTTATGAATTTTCCTTAAGGTGAAGATGTAAATTAGATTTTAGTTCCTAAAATTGTAGAGGAAGACAGATTTCTAATTTAAAAACCCTCTAATTACAAACTATTAAATTCTAATATTTGAGCACTTAATTATAAAACACATTTACTGATTCCCCTAAGAACCGCACTGAAACAAATTCATAAGTATAGCTTAATTGGAAATGTAATATGATTAATAGAAAGACAAGATGAAATATGAAGTGGAAGTGTGATTGCTGCCACAGTTACATGCTCATAAAAGAAAATTTAATTTTATAAACAAGAAGAAACTTAATTGTCTTTGGTCAAAAATCATCTAACAGTGAGTAGAGTCAAAGCCAGCTCTTGACCATAGACAGTTCAGCCAAAAAAACTTGTTAAATCTACTAATACTTTGCAAAAGACAAAGAGATGACAATGCTCATTGTCAGATGATGATCATGGTGGACCACAGCAGAATCTTAAAATTCAAAAACATTAGCAACATCTCCTTCAAGACTGTAAGAAAAATCAGTCACCTGCTATATATATATTTATATTTATCGTTATTTTTTGAAGTACTTCTTTATAGATATAACATTCATTATAGGTATTCTTAACTGCAAGCACTTCCAAGTTACTACAACCTGTATATTTTCTAAGAGTCAAAATGAAAATATCCCATAGAGCTTGGGATAAATTGGACACCTATGGCCATATCCAAAAAAGCAAAGCAATCTATAAGAAATTAAGAGTAAAATTACCCTTTCAGTTTTGGCAATAAAAATGTTAAAATTGTATTAGTTTAATGATGTTCATCTATCTCCCAGGATAATTAATTCACAAAAATTACCATTTAGATTATTCTCCAAGGACTTGCAATAGAATGGAAAAAGTAAAGGTTAGCTCTTTGATACATAAAACAAAACAGAACAAACAAACAATGGAAAAGCATCTAGTATTTTGAAGGTCCTCAGACGTTCGTTAGATAGGATGTCACTAAACTGCTGAGTGCATACTCCACTGTGTCACCACTACATTTATAATGTGCTGCCTTTATATGTGTTTATAAAAGACAGGTCATGCCTGACTAACATGCTCATGGCCTGCTTAATAGATGAGGGAAAGTCAGTGGATGTTGTCTAACTGGATTTAAATAAATAATTTGATTCTGTTTCCCACAGTATTCTCCTGTAGAAACTGGCTGCTCATGGCTTGGACAGATTTTCACTGTGTGAAGAACTATTTATAGTTCTGGGCTCAAAGAATCATAGTGAATGGAGTTCAATGGAAGCTGGTCACCAATGGAATTCCCCAGGGCTCAGTCTTAGGGTCAGATTCGTTTAACATTTTAATAAATGATCTGAATGAAGGTATCAAGCATACCCTCGGTAAGTTTGCTGATAATGTCAAGGTAGGTAGGACTGTTGATCTCCCTAGGGGTAGGAAGGATTTGCAGTTCTGGATACTGCTGGACAGATGGGTCAAATCCAATGATACCACATTCAACAAGTCTGGGTGTCGCACTTGGGTCATAACAACCTGATGCATCAGTACAGGCTTGGGGAAGAATGGCTGAACACTTGCCCAGAAGAAAAGGACCTGGAGATGCTGGTCAACAACCAGCTGAACACGAGCCAGCAGTGTGCCTAGGTGGCCAAGAAGGACAACAGCAGCCTGGCCTGCATCAGAAATATTGTGACCAGCAGGAGTAGGGAAGCGATTGTCCCCATGTACATGGCACTAGTGAGACCACCTCAAAAACAGGATTTGTGAGAGGCAGCTGGGGCTGTAATGGTTCCTTAGTCTGGAGAAACGGAGGCTGAGGGAAGACCTTGCCTCTCGCTACAGCTACTTGAATGGAGCTGGCAGACAAGAGGGTATCCTTCTCTCAAGCGACATGATAAGGTCTGAGAAAATGGTCTCAGGTTGCACCAGGGAAAGTTTAGGGGAGATGTTAGGAAGAATTTCTTCACAGAGAAGGGGTTAGGCATTGGAATGGGATACCCAGGGAAGTGGTGGAGTCAACAAAGTATGAAAGAGTCATAGAATCATTTAGATGAGAAAAGATCCTTCAGATCATCAAGTCCAACCATCAAACTATAACAATCAAGGGATATGGTTTAGTGATGGGACTCAGTAGGTCAGGCTGATGGTTGGACTTGTTTCACAGACGTACACAGACTTACCATATATAAGAAATATCTAGTTGTTTTTTTTTTTGTTGTTGTTGTTGTTTTTTTTTTTTTCCTATTTTCTGAGTCTCAGACAGACATTAAAAACACAAATTAATAGGCTAATTTAACTTAAGCATCAATAAAACAAAACTTTTCATCAAAATGGTCTTAAAACACATTCAAAACACTTTTCTGATGATGGCAAAGAATTTTTTACATGGAAAAGCCATACATTTAAATGAAAAATGTCTACAAATGCAGTGTAGATGAATCCATTTAAAATCATTTTTACTATTTCTACAGAAGCCTTATGGCCTAACACCCTGATTTCAAAGCTCAACATCCATGAAAAATTCAATTCATGATACACTTTAATGAGATTATAACATATTGCCTATATCAAGCAGCTGAGATTTAAAACAAAACAAAACAACTTAAAAAAAAAAGGCAGCCTAGAAGCTGAGCATCAATCACTGTCACTTCAGAATGTGTGGAACAGCTGTTCCACAGAAGTATACTGCAGTGAGGCAATTTATTTCTTCATGCATCCTCTCCATTAGGTCCGTACACTGTAAGTCTGTAGCTGTTAGCCTTTGCTCTGGTCCTTACTTACTATCAGGTCACCAGTTTATTTTGCTGTGGCCTTCTGCATGCAATGGGTGAGAAGTTCCTGCCTAGCTACAGACATGAAAATAGAGCAGAGAGACCTGTTTGTTGTGTTCATCGGTTTCAGAGAAACATAAAAGATGGTATCTATGTGTGGGTCAAACATGACACACAGAGTGGATGTCTTGAGTTGTTACCATCTCTTCTTTGTCTTTCCCATGCTCTGGAGTGCAAGCATGCAGGGCACAGACACCAAAATGAACTTGTTTTGTTAAAGCAAACAAGAAGTCCTGGGTCTTTTAAGCTATGCTGCTTTACAGAGACAGAGTTGGGAAATCTGTTCCCAGAAATAATTTGGCCATCAGGTTGCTTCCTGTAAAGGTCCAGGCAGACTTCTCACAAAACTTATTTGAAATTTCATGGAAAACACTGAAAACATTTATGTTGATTTCATCAGCCTTTGAATAACTTTGAATAAAGCAAAAGACAGAATCCATTTTCCCACACAACATCCTTGTCTCTAAATTGGAGAGATGTGGATTTGAAGGGTTGTCTGTTCAGTGGATAAGGAATTGGCTGTATGGCTGCATCTGGAGAGTTGTGGTTAATGGCTCAGCATCCAGGTAGAGATCAATGATGAGTGGTGTACCTCAGGCATCCATACTGGGATTGGTGCTGTGTCAATATCTTTATTACTGACACAGGCAGTGGGATTGAGTGCACCCTTCATCAAGTGATTCTACCCCTCTACTCCACCCTCTTGAGAGATCATTACTGTATCTAGCTCTGATGCCCCCAGCACAAGAACGATGGGGATCTGTTAGACAAGTTGCAAAGGCGGACCACAAAGTTGATTAGAAGGCTGGAGCACCTCTCCTATGCAGAAATGCTGAGTGTTGGGATTGCTTAGCCTGGAGAAGAGATGGTTCTGGGGAGACCTCATTGCAGAATTTCAGTACTTTAAAGGGGCTTGTAAGAAAGATGGAGAGACTTCTTACAGGGTTTATGCAGTAATAGGACAAGGGGTAACAGTTTTAAACTGATATGGGGTAGGTTTTAATAGATATGAGGAAGAAGTTCATCAGTATGAGGGTGGTGAGGCACTGCAACAGGTTGCTCAGAGAAGTTGTGGCTGCTGCATCCTGAAGGAAAACCTCTGGTCTTTTTCCTCCTTCATGATGCAGCTCAAGCAGCTGAAGAACTTATATGGGTAATTTTCTGCTCTGTGGCAGGTATAGCAAGTTAGGTAACACTCTTTATAAACACTGGCTAGCCTTCTGCTTACTGGCTGCTAGTAAGTTAGGAAAACAGTTAAGAGGCATCTCAGCCTCTTCCTATTCCTATCCTTTTCCTATTCTTTGTCATTATTTCTCATAGGCTGTTAGTTGATTGAGATCTCTGTGGAGCTCAGAATTGAGCTCTTGAGAGCCATTACTGTACAGAGCAAAAGACAGGTCTCTTGGGAATGGCATGCCCTGACAGTGTTTACTCAGACAAATCTACTGTTACAATTATACTTTATCAGTGGATAATAGTAATGATATTTTATACCAAGTATAATATAAAGTATTAATTATATTATATACAACTGTAGTTATTACATAGTAGTAATCCATCTTCTCATAACTATTCAGTGAATTTGGGCAGACAAAAAGGGTTCTGTTATTTTAATCAGTTTTTGAAAGAAGATTATACTACCTCAGCTACATTTAAATATTCACATTTGTGTAGACAGACAGCTATCACTCCAAAAAAAAAAAAAAAAAAAAAAAAAAAAGTACTGCTGTAGGTCTAAATATAAAACTGATAATATATAAAAGTGTTATTAAAATAGAATACTAGAGGACCCAAGCCAAATTTTGTGGTTCATTTTTAAACTTCTGTCACACTGTATGATTTTAAATAACTATTAAGCTAACTAAAAGACAACACCATTCACACTGTAGTCCTAACAGATACTAGATAACCCCAAGCATGAGCTGAATTAGCATAATTATCAGAAAAGGTAATGGTAAAATGATTGGCACATCCACAAAGACTACATGAAGAGCAGACTACAGAAATCTAGAGTAATCTTTCTATGGTTGTACTGTAGTCATGCCATCTTCTGCCCTCTTACCTGCTTCACATCCTAACACAGTTGCTAGAGTGATTTGCTGGTAAATTCAAAGAATACTTTTCCCCGGTAAAATACAATGTGCTTTTCAGAAAACCCTAAACACTTAACAAAAAGTGCTTTTTGGTTTGTTTGTTTTTTTCTTGATTTTCTCCATTTTATAAGTTTCCATTTTAAAAGACTTCCAGTGTTTTACTCAGTCATCAAGTAAAGTAGCAGTAATAGGAAACCCTAAATATAAAATCATTTTAGTACAAGGTCATTCTTCCTCTGTCCAGCACCGTACTTTGCTTCAGAAATGAAGGAAAACAAAACAAAACAAAAACGAACAACCAAACAACAATAACAACAAAAGCTAAAGCCTGGACTATGTTTAAGAAAAGGTTCTGAGTATTATCTGATTTAAATTCTCATATCTTTCAGCCACATGTACCACAAAAATGCATGTATGGTATATAAGTTTTATTTAACGATACTCTACCTAGTTTTTACCATCCTGTCCCTGAATGATAGGCACCGTTTGCTTCATAATAAAATGTAGAGTATTAATTATATTTAATACAATCATTATTATTATTACAAAGAAAATTTGGTATTCAGAAGAATAAAGAATACAGTATAAAGAAATTGTGTTTTTTTTTCTCCAAAAATTATCGTTAAGAATAAATACATTGCAATGACATCCAGAAGTACTTTTAACAGAAAAACACTGAGAGTTTTCTACTTACATTTTTGCAGTTTAAATAGTCAGAATTTTCTGGACAGTTTTATTTTCTAGATAATTTTCTTGGATTGTGATTTACATGGCAGATACAGGACATAGAGTTCTGTAATTTGCAGATACATCCAACCGCCTCTCTGCATTGGTAATGCTTAATAGCCTTAATCTATTAGTCTATTCTAAGAGTGAACACATTAAGAACATCAGAAAGAAAATCGACTACGGCACTACTGCTACTGAAGTTAACATACTGAACCACACAGGCCGTTTCCACCTTACACAAATCTGTGTACTTAATTGACAATTAGTAATTCAACATTATAAAATGTTAAAAACAATCAACTGCAGATGTGGTAATGTTGCCAATGATGCTATGGCCATCAGCCATTACAAGCCTAAAATAACAAAAGATTTATCTTCATTTACAATTCTTGTGCTATACATATATGCATTCAAAAATGTAAGAAAAATACTAGACAACTTCAAAACACTAAAGAGCAGAGATTACAAAGTAGTAGATTTGATTGTTTCTTCAACCCACATATTTTTTTGTTTTCCTAGTTTGTGCCTATACCCATTACTTTCCTCCTTTGCCAGTAGCTATACAAAAATGAAGAATGGTAGATAAGAGAGAAAAAAAAAAAGAAGAGTAAAGAAAATATCTGACTACTCTATTAAAAATCTCTCAAAACTTTAATTTAATGAAATAAATAAAAATGTTTTCTCCATGAAAAAAAAAAAAAGGACCGAATTCACTAGCACTATTCATTGCTGTAGCACAGCTAGTCCCAACTAGATTGGGACATGGAACACATGGTGATCCTACATTTTTACTTTGCTGAAGAAAAATAAAAAAAAGCAAAATTAAAAAAATAAAAATAATGAAGCAACTTAAAAACAGATGGAAGTAAAACAATTCTTTTTCTCTAAAGCCCATTTGCATACACTTCTTAACCATTCCCTGCTCAGTGCTTCACGTGGGCTTAGTGTTGAAGGGAATTTTCTACATGTAGAAAATTCTGAGCACTGAGACCACAGCAGACTGTCCTACAATAGGTTTGTACATTAATTTACTGTTACCTGAGCTCAATAGCAAAACTAGCTCTGGAACTTTGTCTGCCTGCCTCCCATGAAATAAATTAAGTATATATTTATATATGTAAGGTATATATCATAATAATATAATATATTATATACATTATATTATATTATATTATTATAACATAACATTATAATATAATAATATTATAATATAATATTGCAGTATATACTATACTATAATATAAATATATAATATAAAATATACTTTATATATATAATATATATAATGTCCTACAGTGAGAAATGGATCTTTTTTCTTTTTTTTTAAACAGATCTTCTGTATTGAAACCTCATTAATAATGATTAGCATTTAAGCTGTAGTTCCACAAAGAAATACATTCAAGAAATCATAAATGCACCATACCTTTCAGTTTTAGAAGAGTAAACAATATGAAGATCACAAGGGCTATGTGGAGCCGTGACTATTCAACTTCACATTTCAAAGAACATGACATACAGCAAACTGCATGAGAGCTCTTCACTGTTTTGGGGTGGGGGGGTGGGGTTTTCTCCTTTTTTTTCTTGTCTGTTTTTTAAAATGTTGTCAAAATTTACTTTCATTTCAGAAAGCAATGGAAAACAGATTTTGAATACATACACAATATACTATGTACTCCATGTATGTATACTACATACACAATACACTATGTACAGATATAGACTGCAATGGGACTGGATTCTGTATATATAAAGTAACATTTCACTTGCCCATGTGCAACAGCGTGTGTATAAGGCACTTCATCCATAACTCTATTTAAAACTGCAGGACTATTTGTGATTATAAACTTAGTTTTTAAAACTTAATGAATTTAAAAATTATTCCTATTTTGACTGCAGTGCTAAAAACAAACATGCAAACAAAAAAAAAAAAACAACACTAAAACCACAAGCAAACAAACAAACAAAAAACTAGCCTGCAAAGGGAAAAAAATCCTGCTTTTATTGCATCTACTGTTACTTCCATTAGCAATGAACATGGAAGGCCTTCAGGTTATCATTATCTTTTTTCTCTCTTTGATTAAGTACTTAGCTTTGATTAGTAGGTTCTTCCACAGTACATTTCCAGAACTTTTGTTTGCCCTCTAATATATATTTTCTCTGGTGTATAATATCTGAGATTCCACTAGGTCTGTTACCCTAGATTTGAAAGAAAAGAGTTATACTTCTCCAAGATACCATAGCAGTTTTTGTCTCATAAGCTCAAACATCAAAGTCAATAAATTAAGTATAGAATAACAATTTCAAGCATAAAATACATGATGATTTTACAATCAAAATGTAAACTAATGCAGTGTTTTTACTTAGAGAAACAAATCCTAGTTCTTATGAGAACAGATGGGTTGAAAAGCTGTTCCAGGTTTCACCATATCCTGTGAAAAGTGTTTTGATTCTTAACTCTGTTGTACATGCAACATCACCCTGTAATAGATTGGCTTGCCTAAATGAAACCTTATTGAAAAGTTACATTGTTGAGAACAGAAGGCATCAGCAGATACTTATCTGGGTTTAAACTATACTTGATGTCCATCACTTGGATGTTTACAGTGTATCCGTGATTATTTTATTATTATTATTCCATTAGAAAGAAAATATCAGAAATGTTCTTTTTCTCTTCTCTCCAGAAAAAGTCTTATTTGATTTATTACCTCTGTCACTTCAGAATTTTTACATAGTTTTTTTCTGCTCTGGCAGTATCACTTGACAGAAGACCTATAAAACTGAAACATAATTTCTTTTCTAGACTGTAAAAAAAACTATAACTAACTATACTATAGTTATAACTGTATATAACTATATAACTATACTATAGTTATAGGACTAACCATAACACATTAGAAAAAAAAGAATAATGTTCCAAATCAAATGAAAACATTATAAATGTTTTTATTTTATTTTACTAATAAAATAGTATTTAGTTCAAAATAAGTATAAAAATTCACTATCACATTTCATTTCCATTGAAATACAAAATTATATGGCAATCTGTCTCATTAAAAGGGCAAATAAAATAATATTTATGCTGTTTCACTTGAACTCTGAATAATCACTGTTCCAGCTATTCAAGGCATCAAAGCATTACTTGATGTTACGTGAAAAAATAATGATGCCTGGTATTTGTTCATCTCTCTTTCTGTTTTCTTAAAAACATCCCCTTACCCCCCCCCCCCCCTTTTTTTTTGGTATAAATATAACTTTAAATATAACTTCTTTAAAATTGAGGTTGTTCTATTTGCTAGACTATTTTTCAGCAATAACATTGTAATTAAGAAGAACTGGTCATCTCATTAGGAAGAATGACTAGTATGGTTTGAAAAAAAATTTCCAGTGATATGTGAAAAATATTTCTCCAAAATATTCAGCAAACATTTATAAATAATGCACTCCTTTATCCTTCTAATTAATTTTCAATTGACAACTTCTCCATACAGAATCATTCAGTTCAGCATGGTTTATGGTGGTACAATTGTTTTAAAGCTTAAGGCATATAGATGTCTAGTACAGTTTGTAAATGCTGCTCAAATGAACGAAAAGGCCTAAACAGAAGAACAGAAGTCTGCTTTCAGCAAGTCACAAAATACATTAATATCAGATAAGAATATCTGGGCTTCATATATTTAAAGGGAGTGCTAGAAGGGTTGTGCAAGCAATATGAACGGAGATGGAGATTAAGTGCAATATAGAGAAAACATAGAAAGAACAGTTTCTCAACATTTTCAGACTTGTTAATAAGGAATACAGGAAAGAAAATATATTTAAGCAGTCATGAAAAAAATAACATTCATTCATTATATTATTCATTAATAACTATCAATCATTCATTATCATTCATTATCATAAATCATCATTATCATTTATCAGATTAGGAAAACAACCTGTAACGAAATATAGATGGATAATCTTTCAGTATACAAATTCCTTCCACTTCCAAGTATCCATTAAATGTAAAATGCAGAGGATATTTTCAACAAATAGTTTCAAAAATCTGGGGAGTTTTCAGTATTTGTAATGACATATTCATTTTCAACAGCTACCCACGTGCCTTTCTCCAAAGCTAAGAAAAGTAGTAGCACCTTTTTAAAAGATTAAAAATGTTTTAATGACACAGAACTTTCTTTAATGGCTGATTTCCATACCTCCCTTAAGAATCTACTTTCCCGCCTTGCTTTGCATCCCAAAGGATAATTTTCAGCTGTTGCAAGGAGTAAATTCTGTTACCAAGGAAGTGAATTACCACTTTCAGGCTGCACTCAGTCATCAGGAGATCTCAACACCAGAAACAAGAGAGGTGAAAGACTACTGGCTCAGTAATGGCATGAAGGACATGGCTCCAGAGACTCAGATCTGATGACAGCTCATTACCTACCCGTAAGCTGAAAAATTACCTCCTTTAACTGGCTCCCCTTTGTAAAATGAGACTGCACTAAAATTCATTATATTTCTGTACAGGATCTTGAGGGCAAATACAACACTGCTGAGAATGAAAATTTGTATTTAAAACAACACCAATGTAGCTGCTTCAGATTATGTACTTGTATTATTTGGTACAGGACATTAAACACAAGCTTAAATACTCGATAAAGATTGGGCCTGCATGGGAATGGACTTGGGATCATGTTTTTAAGCAGAACAAAAATCCTTCATATACAAACTGGATTTTTTATAGATATCTACAGGAGCAGACTGTTTTAGAATTGCATAGAGTGAGAGTTTTGGAAGCCAAGATCTGCACTTCAAGTCTGCACTTCTGTGAATAGTTATTTTAATTTACAGCAAGTATCCACAGAACAACTCTTTTAACATGCAACATTCTTTAGAAAAAAAGAAAAATCAAAAAGTGACATATCACATTTCGCTTCCAAGATACTGCAGTTCAGCTGAGCACATCTTATTTAGCAAATGTAACCCGTCAGTAGCCTTGACGAGGAATTATTACTTTATTTTATTTTTGAAGTGGTACTGCTGGTTGGAATTATGGTTCTGTTGCAACTTCCTTTCCTCTTAAATTGATATGTGAGTCTGCTGTAGACAAAGCTGGTTCTCCCACTTGGCTGAGCGGATATTATGATTTAAAGAGCCAGGATCATGCTAAATGAACTCTTATCCAGCAGTGCTACTGGATCATATAGCATATATTTGTATCTCATCCATGTGGATTGTGCTATAATCTAAATGAATGAAAAAGTATGTCTATTCTGGAGATAGAAAAAAAATATGCTATGTCTGAAAAGCATTTTAAGAAATAGAACTTCTCTGACTTTTGTCTTTAGCAAGAGAAGTTATATTAAATATCAAAACAAGCCTTTGGGAAAAAAAAAAAAAAGAAAAAAAAAGAAAAGAAAAACAAAAAAATAAGATAAAAAAATAAGATAAAAATAACATAAAAAATAAGATAAAAAAAAAACAAAAAAATAAGATAATTATATTCAAGATAATTATATTATAATATTATATACATTATATATAATGTATATTATTATATATAATATATATTATATTATAATTATATAATTATATAATTATATTATAATTATAAATATATTATATTATATTATATTATATTATTATAATTATAATTCAAGATAATTATATTAATAAAGAAGCTGATATCTTTCAGCCTCCTAAATTTCATGAGTGACTGCAAATTGAGTCCAAAAGCACTGTGAACAGCTCTTGTCATTTCATCTTAAACAGCCATGCTCCAAGAACAAACAGAAGTTGAAAACAAACAAAATTATAGGGATGTCGATCATGCATTTTATCAGCATTCAGAGAATTACCTGTCTTGATGACAGCTTCTTCCCAGATATATTCTGAAAACAGCATGCTTTATTCAAATCTGCAACCACTAAAAAGTAGTGTCAGAATTCCTAACCTCATTAACAACAGCAAAAAAAAAAGAAACTGCAGCAATTGTAATATCTCAAATATTGTTGATTTACACCAGTGTCTCTGACAACAGAATCTGACTTGATGTGTGTTATGCAACTAATGAACAGACACATGAAGGTTCAAATATAAAAATTTAAATGTATTTTCCTAAATCACTGCAAATGACAAAAGCAGTTTTGAAGAGTTAACATTTGACATTTTTTTCCCTCTAAAACATTTAATACTTAAATACTTAATCTGAAATATGTCATGAATATATTTTTTAGTTAATTTCTTCAAGAGAATTCAATCAACCTTCCAAGAGCGATTTTCTGTATCACTGAAATTAATGTTATATATATCTTTGTGCTCTCATAAATTTATATGCCAATGTTTGTACATCTAACTAAAATTGTTTCTTTGCTGTGCTTGAAAGTGTGAATTGAAAGCACTTGTTAAGACTGTCATGTGGCAATAAATTGATAACAGAAGACTCTGTGGAGAGGTTAAGACCTTGCTGAAAATCCCCTTCTTTTCCAAGACCCCCAGTGTGTAACAAAGAGGGATCACAAGCAAAAGGAGAGAACTTAATGAACTGCATAGTTAAAGTTTATGAAGTTGAACCCCAATGAACTGTTTGTCTACAACAAACCCCTATTTCCCATTAGCCATGGAAGCCTGAACTGTAAATTGCAAGCTGACATTTCAATTCATGCTAAATCTCCACAAATCATGAGCTGTTATCAAAATCAGCAGGAACCCAATACAGAGCAAAAAGTCAGTTTCAGATTAGCATCTTTCCTTGGAAAGATTAAATTTTATTTTATGCCTCAAAATGTTGTTTAAGCTGCAAAAGGGAATGAAGATGAGAATTATGTACCTGCTCTGCCACCCACTAAATCAATTCTAATAAGATTTCACCACCTGTGCAATAACGAAAAGGGAAAGGGAGGGAAAGAGGTTTGAGTCATAGTATCTGTCAAACCAGAGTAGTGACACACGGTTATCTCTGCTTTCCAGCTTGGTGCTCTGTGTCAACAATAATGCCAGAAGAAGAATAGTCAAAAAGATGAATGCTCATATGTGTAAACAGAAAGGTGCAACAGAGCACTGGTTACATTTGCTCTTTTCTGACTGCTTGATTTGGGAATGGGAAAACATTCAGAATCTCAGATTCAGCTTTCAGAACATGGCTGGAGATAATCCAAGAATAATTCATGTAGAAATATTATATGCTGGGGGAGGGAAAAAAATAAAATAAAAAAAAATCCCTGGTTTCCTAAACCAGTAATTCCTTTTGTATTCACTTATTTCCCTTCATTCTGAAATATTCAGCCTTTAGATTGAATACTTTGTCTGCTATGATGCTCCCTAAGGAGTACCAGAAAAGATGTATCTCAATTCAGCTCTTTGATATATTTAATTGCAGACATCTCTTATTGCATTTAATGGGTTGGGATCATAAACAAGCTAAAGCTTTCACTGTTATTAATGTGCTTCCAGGCACCTGTTTCAGACCATTCCCATATCTTTAGCAGTATGAATAAGAATGCTCCTTATACTACAGCTTTCAAAGAGACCGGTAAGTGCAAGCTTGCAATATGCAAACAAATAAAAAAAAAAAATTAAAAAATCAGTGTTTATGACTATGTCAGAAACTCCATTTGCTCAGCAGGACGTTTAGTTCCCTTCTAAGGTTTAAACAGAAGTCAAAACAATATAGCAAGATCATTGATGCTTAGACCAAAATGTTACCAATTAATTACTTTTTTTTTGAGGGGAGCACTTCAATTTGCTCACAGTCTTAAAAGGTTAGAGTAAGTAACTCACAACACAAAGCAGCTGACCCTTTCTCACAGATTTATAGGTTTACAACAGACTTGCCAGTCAATACTGTAATTTTTTCACAGGATGCTCTTGTCTGTTCAGAGCATCTCTCTCTGTTTAATCACTTCCAAAGCTCCGTGGGTTCTGCAGTGACTGACTATAAACTGATTTTATCTCTGGTAGCTGGGAAACTCTAATCTTCTTGGGAAACCTTGCCTGTTAGAAAGAACTGAGATTTTACACATAAAATTAACTTCAAGATATAGTCATGTACAGTATGGATTTATGACTCTGTCATTATACTATAAATATACTCAAAGAAAAAAAAAATCATTTTTTTTCACTGCTAGTTAAACAAAACACAATAAAGTTAAACAAAGCTTCTTGTTAAAATGAGAAACAACTAATAGGATGAACAAAACATTTATATAGTCAAATGTGACACTTCATAAATTAAATTATGTTCACTAGGGAGCTATGTATGAGTATCATATGCGTTTCATGACAATATCAGCTGATAAACATGGGTTCAATAATCAAGACCCAAATAAAAGAACAAATGGTGGAAGCATACCAAAATGTTTTAAACATTTAAGCTGTCCTGTACATTAATATATCCACATCCAGTAATGCTTACATTGTTATTATTTATTGGTATACTAACAAGTTTGGGAAAGTTTCTGGGGAAAAAAAGAAAACAAACAAACAAACAGACAAAAACAAACAAAAAAGAACAACAAACCCACCAAATATATATTATTTCATGTACAACTATATAATTTCATGTACAGACTGGAGAGAATTTTCTTCATAGCTGTCTGCATGGTGATATGTTTTGGATTTGTGACTCTTAAAACACTGTAGAAACTACACCAGTGTTTTAGCTATTTGTAAGCAACAAGGTTTTCTCTTTTTCCCACTCTGACCCACAAGCAAGTAGGCTTTGGATGGGCAAGAAGTTGGGAGAGAACACAGCTGGAACTGCTGACCTAAACTGAACAGAGGGATATTTCATAACATATAATGTTGCACCCAGAAATAAAAACACATGGAAAAGAGGAAAGGGGAGTATCTACGGTTATGACATTTGTCTTCCTAACTAAATGTTACACATGCTAAGGCCCTACTTCCCAGGAAATGGCTGGATAGTGGCTTACCAATGGGATTTGGTGAATAATTTCATAATCTAGCTTTGTTTGCATAAGCAGCCTTATGTTAAATTGACAGCCACTGTTAAATTGACATTATCTCAGTTTTGCCTTCCTTCTGTGTTCTCCCAGTTTTGCAGGAGAGAGGGTTTTCTGGCAGGGGTCAGCCCACCATTCTGTGGCATTGCCACAGAATCTGCTTTAAAGTTCTAAGGTGATATGAACATAGGAGAATTACTATCGCAGTTATTTCTCTAATTTTTTATGTCAGGTATGTTCTAGGCTTCTGTTCTTTATATGTTTCTCTTACTAACTACCAATTAAAATTCTTTTACAAGATGCGTTTATTCCAAGTAACAATGGAATAAAATTCTTAATTAGCTTAAACAAACAAACAAAGAAAAACAAACAGATGATTTTGCCCGAACAGAAGCGGGAATATATTTCCTAAAATCTTCCACAGGATTTCAGGACTGACTTAAAGTCTCAGAAATAATTTCTGGAAGCAAGAAACTAAATATTTAAATATTCCCAGTTTGTAAACTCAAATTCCAGCTATCTGGTTGTGCTATAAGTAAGAAGTTTATCAATGGAAACATTGTTCCTTTTGTCCTGTATATTGCTATGGCACAAAACATACTAGAAGACTTATTGCTATATAAGTGTTTAATGTCCTCTTCACCTCCCTCCCGGAACTTTTAACTATCATTGAAATCTAAAATTCAGCTATAGCTATAGAATGACTTTTACAAGTTCCTCCACTTTGCCCTCTGTATCTGGAAAGTAACTTGATTACTTTCTAAAAATTGCATTCCTAATATTTACATGAAGTCTTAAAACTGTTTGTTTTGTCAGTTTTATATTTCTTCCTCTGTAATCCCGCAATAATGCAAAACAATCAAACTAAAAAATAAGAGATAATCTGACCACCCTAATTTTCCAGAACACACAAAGACATTATCATGATTTGTTGAATATTTAGATATTCTACTTACTCTTTTAAGCAACTCTGATATTTGAAATGCCTACATCTGTTTTCATTTGCTATATATGTTCATGAAAAAGATACAGATTTCATTCAAACACATTAATTCAGACTGATTTCACTTAAGGATATACTGTAAGCCTTCCATTAAGTTTATGGGAAATAGAATACTTTAGAACAAGAATGACTTTCCAAGTGGAATATTGCTCCACCACTATCTTCCCCAGTCTGCACTGTGGAATTATGTTTGTTTAATGTCTTTGATTTATAGGTAAGGGTTTTAAACTGTTAACTGTGTATCATTACTTGATCTTAAAATGTGTGGATGTAAAATATATATATATATATATATATATATTAAACAAACAGACCCCACTCTCAATCCTCAATTCCTGTTTCTTAATATTTCAGTTTCTTGCCCCTCCTCAATCCCCACAAAAGGAAGTGTAACGAGAGTCTCTCTACCACAGAGCTAGCATTTTTACCAAGAGACAATAACAAAAGTTAATAGTAAAATGGTTCAGACTGGACCCTACTAAAAGAAACACGACAAAGAGTCCCAAGTCATATATGCACAACATTGATAAAAGTTCTCTTCATGGTGATTCATGAGCTACTTCTCACAAACCTTCAGGAGGTAATCATGAAAAGCAAGTCATCTGTCTGGCTCAGCTGGACCTTAATTAAAAAAAAATAAAAAATAAAAATTTTAATGCGCAAATAAAGGATGGCTGTAAACCCTGATACCAAGGGCCAAACCCTCTCCAACACTTTCAGTGGCATTGTACTTGTTCCAACCTGAGGAAAGCCAAGAGTCTAGCAAGTTCTACCTGCTACTGAAGTCATGATACACTGGTTATCGTCTGCCAAATGTGTACATTTAGGGTTACATATACCGTACGGTCTAACAGAATGGTTAATAACTATACTACAATAATAATTACACAAATTTTGTCCTTTTAAACTCTATTGGGTGTATGTGGCAAGGCTTTGGTAGCAGGGTGGCTGCAGGGGTGGTTTCTATGAGAAGAGTCTAGTAGCTGCCCCTTGAGATTAGATAAGAGCCACATCAGCTGCCTTCAAAAGGACCTGCTGCTGGTCAGAACCAATCCAATAAGTGATATTGTTTGTGCCCCTGTGAGAGCAGATTTAAGAAAGGGAAAAAAACAAAACAGAACAAAACAAAACAACAGCAACATGTTTTGTTTTGGCTTTTTTGTTTGTTTGTTTGTTTGTTTGTTTTAGTTTCTCACTGCTCTAACTTGTTAGTAATAGTTAATATATTACATTAATCTCCCTATGCTGAGTCTGTTTTGCCCATGACAATAACTGTCGAGTGATCCCCTTGCCCTTATCTCAACCCTTGTGCCCTTTCCATCGTATTTTCTCCCACTTTTTTTATGAGGTGGGAGTGTGAGAGGGAGGCTGTGGTGGAGCTCAACTGCCTAGATAAGCAAAACAACCACATTAACACACTAGAATAAGACATTAACTTGTCTGTATTATTTACTATCTTTAAATTACATTTCATGTTTATGTTTATGGAATTCTCACATGTGAGTTGTAAAATGTATGAGATTCAGGACTCCAGTAAAAGAATTGTTTTAATTCACTTAATACTCACAGAAAATGTGTGATGAAGATCAGAACAGTTAGAGCTGAAATACGTGTAATAAGAAACTTTTGTTATGACATTTTTTTGCTTACTATTATCAGTTAGTTAATTTGCATCCTTCTAGAACATAGAATGTAAATTTTCAATTTACTTACATTTTGAATGTATAGAAAACTTTAGTGCATGGCTTTTTTTTTTTTTTAATTAGAAAATAAAATAGGAATAATTAGGAATGTAGGAAAATCAATTTTAATAAACACCTTATAGAAGTAAAAAAAAAAAAAAAAAGGTATATCATGGCTAATTATTTTATTTTTCCTATTACATATAATTGTCTTTATACAGAGGTGACAACAACATTTTTCTGTCCTTGCTTCACCTATGCCCAGATCAGTCACTAATTTAATCTCTCCTGTAAGTATATACTCAATGTATTAACTTGTTCCAAAGTCAGACTCAAAGCTTAATATATTAAAAGAGGCATTGCCTGCTAGCTCAATAGGCTTTCAGGCAGTCTTCCTCAACCTGCTTGGAAGCTTTGAACAAGTCATGCAATTCAGGAACCCTGAGTCCATGAGTCACAGTTAAGGTCAAAGAAGCTGTGATGATTTACCTGTTTGGAATAACTTCCCATCTTTGTGTCTGTATTTACCAATTCTCTGAGAAAATGTCTGCAAATCCTTCTGCAAGTTCAGGGATTAGGAAGAAGTAAGAGAGATGAACTGTCAGTTTTTGTAACAGTTAAATCTTTGTGCCATATGCTTAAGACATTATCGTATCTAGAGATAAAAATTACAGTGCTGAGAGAACTGGAATAAAAGTTCAATGAGCGCAGGTAAGAGGGATGAGATAGACGAGTTTATGTCCTAGAAAATGGAAATAAGTAATACATGAAACTGCAAGTCTAATAGATACAGGGTTTAATAATTTAATAATTCAAGTTATTAATAATACTATATGGCAAACAGAGTGCCAGTAATACAGATCATGGGAAAGGTCTTGACTAACTGCAGGCTTGTGGTCTCACTAGAAAACAGATGTATAGCTAACACATGAAGACTTTATTCCATATATGCAATTTTAGCATATAAAACGTACTTTTAATCAAGCTATATTCTCTCATGCTAATCTGGTATCCCTAATGATTTTCTCAACATCAGTCTTGAATTTCAGTACAGCATCTGATAATTTCACAAGGGAATCTATAGTCGAATGGTAGAAAAAGACAGAAGTGATGACACCAAGCTGCCCAGAAATTTGAAGTGAATCTATTTATATAAGCATCCCCAAAATGCCAAAGAACTTTGGAAATGAAGATTATGTTAAAAGCATAAAGTATATATATATATATATTTATTATTATTATTTTTTATTTTTTTAAAATACAGAGACAACTAAAGGAGAACAGAAACGGGTTTGGAAATACACGTGTTTCCACCCCACAGGGTGGATTCTTTTTGGAGTTTGATGTCAGTCCAGCAACATTTCAGTGGTCTTCAAACTCAGCACAGCTGCTGTCATTTCTAAGGAAATGTCTCCTTATTTCTGTTGCTGATAAGCCTTGTTATGTGTTTGCCCCACATTGTTTTTGGACATTTCCTAGTCTCTGCTTCTCCCACAGACTTCTTATTTATTTGTCTCTCTCTTGGTGTTTAACCATAGAGACTAAATTAATAGCAGTGAATATGTAGTAATTTACAAACAAATAAAACATGCCACATCATTGAAGTCTTACACAAGTGAGTAAGAAACTAACAAAAGGATAATATGTAAGAAAACTTCAGTATTGTCATGCAGAAAAGCAGAATTCCTTATGGCTAAGTCTTGTATCTTAGTTCTATTAAATGGCTTTCACACAAAAGGTAGACTTGCTATGATGAAAATGGATGATGGCATGAAGTTGGGAGACATCAATACAAAGGAGGAACAGAATATTACCTAGGAAAAATTAGGTGCCTTTGAGGTTTGTAATTGAAATGGAATGAAGTGTAATAGAACAAGGGCAAAGGACTATTAACATGAATCCATGATACAGAATGAGAATACATCAGCTAAAAATGATAAAAAGGCCTGGCTGTATTTATTGATTGCAGGTTGACTATAAATCACTGGCATGATGCAGCTGTGAAAAAGGCAAATGAAATTTTAAGATGCATCAGAAGTGTTCTGATAGAAGTGGACAGCTATTAAAGCCTTTTTACCAAACCCCTGCATGGGAGACACTTCGTCTGGAACATGTAATCTGTTTCCAGATTTTGAAAAAATGAACTCACATGAGAATAAATGTGGAGGTAAGCGCCAAGCATGAGCAGAGAAACTGCCAATGTCATAAAAGAAGAAACAGGAAGAAAACTGACTTACTCAGTTTCATGCTCCCCCCGGCCCTTCCCCTCCCCCCCCCCCCCAAAAAAAAAAGAAGGAAAAAAAGAGTCTGGAAATGTAGTGTGATCGTTCTTTAGAAATGCATAGTTAGATGATCTCAAAGAAGGGAAAGAAAGTAGTAGACAAATAGTGACATAAGAACCAATGCTTGTGAAGTGGGCGTGAGTAAATTGAGGCTGAAAACCAGATGACAGTTGCTAATGAATGCTCTGAGGAATGTACATGTAAGGCTCTGAAACAGCCTTTCTTGATGAGAGTAGGAAGGCAGCACAGCTGATTTCATAATGGAAACTGACAAATAAATATAGGGGTTGGATTGCACTTTTCTGTGACAACAGAGAACAATTTGAGTGTCCCTTACATTTCTACACCTCTTCTAAGTAGTGCTTGGCTCCCACTTCCATCTGGTTTACTAGGCCGTATCATGATATGAAATGTTACTGCTCCAAAACAGAATCTATGTATAGGATTTGTGTATGTACCAAATCTTTTCAGGGAGAAGAATTAATTCATATTCTTATCTGTATTTCATCATCAAATCTTATTATGGATGTTTCAAAAATGCTACATAAAATAAAGGGTGATTTATATATATATATATATTAATAAATTGGGTATAGCTACAAAGTAAACTTAGCAACATGTTTATTTGAAGAACAGAGAGAGCAGAGGGAGACGTATGACTTAAAATTGGTACAGGAAATTATTTAAGGCAAACCGATATTAAGTGAAAGTAACCATAAACAACTGCCACAATTTTGTAGAGAAAGACCTAACAAACACATCATTCCAGCCCCGGAGAAATACAGAGATAATTCATCTAGTTACAATTACATGATAAGAAAGTTGCACATGAGTTTTCTAATGCATTCAAAGAAATTCAGATGAGCAAATTCTTCAGCTTTACTTTGTTCATGTCGATCTGATTAAACATTCTTATCTCAGACAAAATATACTCTGCATTTGACAGAGCTGCTGCAAAAGATGAGAGCCTGAAGCATGTAATTAAGGTTAGTGCTACGTAATTCCAACTCCTATTATCAGTTTAGAAGACAACTGTTAGCACTAAGAAAATTTTTATTTAAAGGTAGCACAAGGGAAAAGCTAGAAAAGAAAAATATGTGTGTTTAATATTGGACGCAGTATCACAAAGATGATGTTATTGCACCTGAATGTTTGCAAAAATACAACATCCTCTTCAGACAAATGTATATGGTCTGACTGGGATGGAGGTAATGTTCTCTGCAGCAGCCCATATAGTGTTTTGCTCTGCACATGTAGCTAGAACTGCATTGGCATCATGCCAGTGAGCAATGCTGGCACGGCATCAAGTCTCTCTCCAATCCCCCAAAAGCCAGTAGGCTGTGAGTGGGCAAGAGGTGGGGAAGGAACATCACCAAGGCAGTTGGTCCTAACCTGATCAAAGGGAAAGTCCATGCCATATGGTGTCTTGGACTCACTTGCCAAGGTGATAGGCTCCAAGGCAGGCATGTTCTGCACTGGAGTGGAGGATCGTGGCATGCAGGGGGTTCCCTACATCAAGGCACCTCAAGGCAGCTCCCAGGACCCAGCAGACCTCGTGAGGGTGGCTGACAAGGTGTAGGCAGAGACAGGAGCAGGCCTTCCTCTGTCCTATAAAGGCAGCCCCTGGGGAGCAAGAGTGGTCAGAGGAGGGCTACAAAGATGATCAGAAGGCTGAAGCACCTCTCTTACGAAGAAAGGCTGAGAGAGATGGGGATATTCAGTCTGGGGAAGGGAAGGGAAGGGAAGGGAAGGGAAGGGAAGGGAAGGGAAGGGAAGGGAAGGGAAGGGAAGGGAAGGGAAGGGAAGGGAAGGGAAGGGAAGGGAAGGGAAGGGAAGGGAAGGGAAGGGAAGGGAAGGGAAGGGAAGGGAAGGGAAGGGAAGGGAAGGGAAGGGAAGGGAAGGGAAGGGAAGGGAAGGGAAGGGAAGGGAAGGGAAGGGAAGGGAAGGGAAGGGAAGGGAAGGGAAGAATCACAGAACTGTAGGTGTTGGAAGAGACCTCAAAAGATCATCGGGTCCAACCCCCCTGCCAAAGCAGATTCCTCAGAGCAGGCTGCCCAGGTAGGCATCCAGACAGGCCTTGAATATCTCCAGAGAAGGAGACTCCACAACCTCCCTAGGCAGCCTGTTCCAATGCTCCGTCACCCTCACCGTGAAGAAGCTCTTTTGCATGTCAGTGTGGAACTTCCTGTGCTTTAACTTGCAGCCATTGCCCCTTGTCCTATCCCCACAAACCACTGAGAAGAGGTTGGCTACATCCTTCCGTCCCCCACCCCTCAGATATTTATATACACTGAGGAGATCCCCTCTCAGTCTTCTCTTCTCCAGGCTGAACAGACCCAGGTCTCTCAGCCTTTCCTCATATGGAAGATGCTCCAGGCCCTGTATCATTGTTGTGGCCCTCCGCTGGACTCTTTCCAGGAGATCCCTGTCTTTCTTGTACTGGGGAGCCCAGAACTGGACACAGTACTCCAGGTGAGGCCTGACCAGGGCAGAATAGAGGGGGAGGATCACCTCCCTTGACCTGCTGGCCACGCTCCTTTTAATGCACACCAGGATCCCATTAGCCCTCTTGGCCACAAGGGCACAGTGCTGGCTCATGGTCAACCTGTCATCCACCAGGACCCCCAGGTCCTTCTTCTCAGAGCTCCTCTCCAGAAGGTCATCCCCCAGCCTGTACAGATACTTTTGGTTGTTCCTTCCCAGGTGCAGGACTCTACACTTGCTTTTATTAAATCTCATTTGGTTTCTTCCTACCCATCTCTCCAGCCTGTCCAAGTCTTGCTGAATGGCAGCACAGCCTTCTGGCGTGTCAGCCACTCCTCCCAGCTTGGTTTCATTGACATACTTGCTGAGGGCAGACACTATTCCCTTATCAAGGTCGTCGATTAAGATGTTGAACAAGACCAGACCCAGCACCACCCTCTGGGGAAGACCGCTAGTCACAGGCCTCCAGCCAGACTCTGCTCCACCGATCACCACCCTCTGAGCTCGACCAGTCAGCCAGTTCTCAACCCACCTTGCCGTCCACTCATCTATCCCACACGTTCTCAGCTTTTCTATCAGGATGTCATGGAAGACAGTATCAAAAGCCTTGCTAAAGTCAAGGTAGATGACATCCACTGCTCTCCCCCCAGCTAGCCAGCTGGTGATGCCATCATAGAAGGCAATGAGGTTGGTTGAGCACGATTTTCCCTTGGTGAATCCATGCTGTCTACTCCTCATAACCTTCTTCTCTTCCAATTGCTTAGAGATGGCATCCAGAACAAGCTGCTCCAATACCTTTCCAGGGACAGAGGTGAGACTGACTGGCCTGTAGTTTCTCGGATCCTCCTTCCTGCCCTTCTTGAAGACCGGAGTGACATTGGCTATCCTCCAGTCTTCAGGCACCTCACCCGTTCTCTAGGACCTTTCAAAGATGATAGAGAGCGGTTGGGTGATCACATTTGCCAGCTCCCTTAGCACACGTGGATGCATCCCATTGGGACCTATGGATTTGTGTGCATTAAGCCCATTCAGACGCTCCCGAACCACTCCCACGTCGACCAGGGGGAGACCTTCATTTCCCAGACCCTTTGTCCTATTGCCAGGGGTGAGGAGTCCCGGGGGAGTGTCCTTGAAGGAAAGACTGAAGCAAAGGAAGCATTCAGTATCTCTGCCTTCTCAGCATCTCCTGTGACCAGGACACCCCCCTCATTCAGCAAGGGACCCACATTATCCCTAGTCTTCCTCTTGCTGTTTACATACTTGAAAAAACCCCTTCTTATTATCCTTTATCTCTTTCTCAAGCCTCATCTCTAGGTGGGCTTTAGCCTTCCTTGTCGCGTCCCTGCAAGAGGACAGGCCCTTTTTCCACATTTCATAGACCATCCTCTTCTTTTTGATCTTATTGATGAGCTCCTTGCTCATCCACGCAGGTTTCCTGCCTCCCTTCCCTGATTTCCTATTCTTTGGGATGTACCGATCCTGAGCATGGAAGAAGTGCTGCTTAAATGTAGCCCAGCTCTCACAAGCACCCTTGCCTTCTAGCAACCTATCCCATGAGATACTCGCAAGCAGGTCCCGGAAGAGGTCAAAGTTGGCTCTTTGGAAGACCAGGGTAGCAACCCTGTTTTTAGCCTTATTTCCTTTGCCTAGTTCCATCTGGAACTCCACCATCTCATGGTCGCTGCATCCCAAGCTGCCCCCAACCTTCACATCCCTAACAAGGCCATCCCTGTTGGTAAAAACGACGTTCAGGAGCACCCCCCACCTCATTGACTCCTCCACCACCTGCATCAGAAAATTGTCCTCAATGCATTGTAGGAACCATTTGGACTGCTCATGCCTGGCCGAGTTGCTTACCCAGCAGATGTCTGGGTAATTGAAGTCCCCCATGAGGACCAGCACTTGTGATCATGAGGCTACTAGCACCTGCAAGGGAAGAGAAGGGAAGAAAGGAGAGGAGAGGAGAGGAGAGGAGAGGAGAGGAGAGGAGAGGAGAGGAGAGGAGAGGAGAGGAGAGGAGAGGAGAGGAGAGGAGAGGAGAGGAGAGGAGAGGAGAGGAGAGGAGAGGAGAGGAGAGGAGAGGAGAGGAGAGGAGAGGAGAGGAGAGGAGAGGAGAGGAGAGGAGAGGAGAGGAGAGGAGAGGAGAGGAGAGGAGAGGAGAGGAGAGGAGAGGAGAGGAGAGGAGAGGAGAGGAGAGGAGGCAAACATGATAGGAACTAGAGAATATATTTTTTTTTTCTGTTTTTCTGCTCTCTTTGCTTCCATATAGCCTTTTTATTTTTCTCTTCTTCTTCTTCTTCTTCTTCTTCTTCTTCTTCTTCTTCTTCTTCTTCTTCTTCTTCTTCTTCTTCTTCTTCTTCTTCTTCTTCTTCTTCTTCTTCTTCTTCTTCTTCTTCTTCTTCTTCTTCTTCTTCTCCTTTTTTTTTTTTCTTCCTTCTTTCTTTTCCTTTTAATTCAATTATCTTTATCTCAAGGATACGCCTTGTTTTAAGGCTGTGAGCCTGTGAGCCTGTTTTTCTTTCCATCATACTTTCTTCCCTCCCTCTCCTTTTGAGGAGGGGGAGTGAAAGAACAGTTGATGAGGAGTTTAGTTCTCCATCAGTGTGAAACCACACAACACACGCATACACACACAAAAAGCTAGCTCATGATAGTAGTAGAAGAGTAATCAACCAGTTGAACATAGAAATTATGGGTTTGCATTAACCACGAAAAAAACGGTGCATTTGCTCTAGACCATTATCATCATTTTACCTCAGAAAACTCTAGTGTAATCTACCAAAACTATCAAATTTATAATCACTAGCTGCAAAATAGCTGATATGGTAAAATATTATACTGGCCACAAATTAATTTAAGCAGTCTGCTACAAAGCGTGCATTAGATTTATTCTCAATCCTCATTAATTCCAATTCAATGGATTGGTGGTAAAAGTGACATAAAAATAATAAAACACATAAAATATAGAGTCAAACTGATTCTTAATGTGGCTAAATTCCAAAACAACATCATGTCAACATATTAAAAATTTAATACTGAAATGCCTACATTGTCTGACAGCTTTCTGAGAGTCACCAGAATTTTACAGATATACACACAAAACAAACAAAAAAACAAACAAACAACAACAACAAAACACATAAACTACATGGATACCACTAAAAAGTAAGAATGAAAAATGTTGTGATATTGGTCTGTTACAGACAGTGTTACCATAATAGAAGCAAAGGCTGCAGATCTTTTTTTCAACCTGCAGAATCAACACATAAATTGTTATTTTCTTTAGGAGAATTTACATAACCAATAGTTTATGGCATGACATAAGAACAAGTGAAAATTTCTTACTAGCTGACAGCTATTCTAAGCTGGCATGGTGTTGAAGGATTTGTGGTAGGCAAGCTGGATCATGTAGAATAAACTGGGTCCCAGTCATCTCTAAACAACATAAAAATCTCATATCATCAATATAGCCCTTAAAGTTGAGGTACAGCGTGGTATATTTCCTCATTTTTAAAAGAGAAAGTAAATCCAGTGCCCAAGATTTTGAGGGTTTATTCTTAATACATTTCTATATTTAACACTGACAGATGTAAAGTACTTTTCGGCCAGAGCTTGGTAAAACACTAGAGAAAATTTGCACAAATGATTTGATTCATTTTGTCCCTCCTGCAAACATTGCAATAAATTCACACTGAAAATCTTGCAGACAGAGTACAACCTTCCCACAGAAGATTAAACTGAAGAATCAAATCAAGCAACAGAAGTGCATTAAGCTTCTGTATCCTATTAGCTGCTTGTTAAAAACTGGATATGTGAATGCAACTCAAACTGTTTCTCTAACTTTGATCTTCTGGAGTTAAACAGGAGAAACAGATAATGCATTAACATCATAATTTGTCTTTTGACCATGATTGTGCTGGTACAGAAATTCTCATCTTCCTTCTTTCTCATGATGTAGCTTACACTGTGGAGCTTCTCAAGGAATATGTATGGGATCCCTTTTGAATGGGGCAGAACTTGGAGGTGTAGTCCACACCTAAAACATCCTATTCTGTAACTGGGACTGATCTAAAGGATTAGACCAGATCTAGCCCAAAGTATAGCTCCCAGAATATATACAACTACTGTGTCCTGAGAGTCTACTGCTGTGTTATACAAGTCCTCTCTTGTTGGACAGTGCTACTTGCTAATGTAAACATAGCCAGAGAGTAAGAAGCTGAGGAAGACCAGGGAGAAGTAAGACTGTGTGTTAGAAAACATGTAATGAAGATAGCTCCACAGAACTGAACACATGTGACAAGAACTTCTGAAGACTTCAGCAGATATTTCTAATAACTCTCATAAAAGGAGGGAGAATACAGCTATAACACACAAAAAGAGCTCAAAACTTTGCCACTCAAAGGATAATGTTTAGGTACAGATTCTGAAGGCGAAGAGGTCCAAAACAGAGTTCAGTTTACTTCACTGTAGAAGTTAAGATTACAACATGACTGAACAAAATAACATTCTTTATTTATTCTTTTGAAAATAGGTCTGAAAATACTAAAAAATTATTTAGTTTATTTTTATTTTTATTGTACAATTAAGTGTTGCAAAATCACTTTAATGACTGAGAAAAACTATGAATAGCTTCTCTTGATCAATAAACAGAAATCTCCATTTTATAAATCGACCGCCCAGCTTTCATTTTAGAAAATATTAGCTTAAATATCTTTTGAGTATTTAATACCTTAGTATGAAGTAAGCAGAACTGAGTCTGAACTTAAATTTAAGAATAGCACAACCTTATAATTCTAGTTGAAAAATGACATTGAACTGGGATATACAATCACATTTCCTGAGGAAAGAAAATGATATAGTTTAGCTGCTTTATCATGGCTGGAATAAATAAATAAATAAATAAATAAATACAATTTTATAATGTGAAATTAGTTCCATATCTGTATAGCTTTCTATAGAACAGGCAAAATCTTACAGATTTATCACCCTTGAATTCTTCCATAGTTCATCACTGTACAAACAACTAACCCTCCAAATGAGTTTTAGATGTAAGACTTTGTACTTAAAAGATGAATTTATTGTGCAGCACTCCACAGCCATGTCAGCCATAAAGGTGCCTGCAGCTCAGACAGAGGGGAAACAATGACTTGCCAAAAAAGAGAATCTTAGGACAAATGATGACATACGTTTAAGAAAACCTGTCTCCTTCATGTTTATACTTGGAAAGCTCAAGTTTCTAAGCATTCCCTCAAAGTCATGCAATATTCACACAGAATCACAGAATCACAGAATTTCTAGGTTGGAAGAGACCTCAAGATCATCGAGTCCAACCTCTGACCTAATGCTAACAGTCCCCACTAAACCATATCCCTAAGCTCTACATCTAAACGTCAACTAGAAGTGAATCAGAGAGAATAAATGACCAAAACTAATTTATTTTTAAACTATGTTTGTGGTACACTCTTCAATCATCACACCTCTCTGTAAGAGCAATTCAAATGCAGCAAAACTCTACCTCTTTTGAAGAAGACATGAAAACTAGACTCTATTCTATATGCAACTTGAATAATAATTAGAAGTATGAAAGAATTTTATAGGAGTAAAAAGAGTCTGAAATTCAGTAAGAAAAATTGCTTTCTTAGGTCACAAGGTCTTTCACGGACCTATCGTTCTGACTGCTATGTAAACCTGAGTATCATGATGTAGACAGAAAAAAAGATTTCTGTGGTTAAAAACACAATTGGTTGAGTCTATTATACAAAGATGACTAGCATACAGCCTTTTTTTTACAGTTCTTTAGAGAACACTTGAAGTTTGCTTGTCTGTCACTAAAGCTGTAACTAATCTGTAGTCATTGACTGTTTCAGAGTTGCAAAAGAGACCATCTTCATGTTTCCTTTTCTTCCCATCATTTTCAGTTCACATTTTCTGCCATATAGTTGAGCTGCATTGCCCCATAGTATACAAAACTATGTCTCAATGCAAAAATATGCTAAATTACTCAGTTAAGACTCTCCTTGCATTTTTTTGTTCTGCTAAAATTATGAAAATTGAGGGAAAACACAAACACGTTGGTCTATTCATCTATTCAAATCAAAGCCTTCAGTATGCAAACACATCCTTAGGCAAAGAACAGTACAAACAATTCAAAGTCAGATATCCTCCAAAAAGGAAATAAAAAAGGAGTGTGGTGATTTTAAAAATCCAGACAGAGTTGTTTACTCTATTCAAAATAGTTCAGTCATTTTGCATTCTGCTCTGTGTTCTGAAGATGATATTAAGCATACGGTGCAAAAGAACTTGGAATATATTTTTATGATATCTTCCTAAAGAAACAGATGTAAATGGGACAAAAATCAAGGGAGAGAAGAATGGGCCTGGAGAGGGGTATAATAGCCTGCTATGGAAAGTTGCAGAAAACATCCAATCTATCAAAGTATCAGCAGGGAGACTGTCAAGATCCTGAAAAAAATAAATATAAATAAAAAGATAATAAATTTTTAAAACTTCTCAATAGCTTTTCAATGATGCTATAGTCTTTATATATATATATATACATATATCTTTATTTTTTATTTACAGTGAGTTTAATTAGTGCTACCACAGGAACAGATCATTGTTGCAAGTAATTCAGATCTTTCTGAAGACAAGCAAGGCCAAAGTAAGGTAGACTTATGATGTCTAGATCCCTGGTTTCCTAGAGGTATTTGATTAACTCATAGTTGTTTTCTTCTAGTCCTCTAAATAAAAGAAATTCAGACATACACAACACAATCTCATCTTCCTGTGTCTAGATATTCTGCAAAGAGGTTTGATACATCATATACTCCAAATATTTGCTGTGTAAGTCACCAATGCAATGAGTCTCTGGTACTCTGTAGTACTCATCAAACTACCAAAGCAATCTTGTGTATAGTAATGTAATGTGAATAAGTGCAGCCGTTATCTCACAAAAATAGCTTTTTGGCAATTATTTGAAACTACTTTCTGTCCATATATTTGGCCTCAAGTTGTTGTGAGGCAACTGGAGTTGGACTATGGATGACTGAACTATTCTTCTCTTCTACCTACACACTATTTCTGGATGGCAACGAGGATTTGGCTGGTAAACTTAAGAACAGCGCAACAGTTCTTGTTATCACACAAGTGTATGGCCAGCTGTGGGCTGTCTACATGCGTTCTCCTTCTCTCTTTTCTTGGCATTTCAGAGGAAGCAGAGAATCCTCAGGACACTTGCCCTCCAATGTGTTCATTTTGTTGGACAAGCTGGAACCATGACAGACTGACCCTCTGCAAAGATATATTTGGGACTCTACATGTCCTCAGTCTAGAGTGGCAAATGATCTTACATTTGGAATATGGCTAGACACAGTTTGAACAATTAATGCCTTTCAAAGACAACCCAAATACCAGTATCATTTACACCTAGTTCCCTAGCTAACAAAATGATCCTATGGCACAACCTAGGGCCAACTCTGAGAACTGATTAAAGTACTTCCCAGAAAATATTAATATTTTAAGCTAATGCACCAATTTGAATCACTAAAAAGTAACAAAAAATTAAGCTATATAGTAGCACTTTAAGGGACAAATTCACCTGAGAAGGAAGGTGGGGGAGTAAGCAGACCCCACAATCCCACAGTCAGTACTGAATGCCATAACAAGACTATTATCTAAAATAAACAAACAAACAAACAAACAAACAAAATATATATATATATAAATATATAATATATATTATATATATAATATATATAAATATAATATATATGTATATATGTATATATTAAATATATATATTTATATATATTTATGAGAAATATATATATATATATTTCTCAATATTTTGCTTATGACAAATGCCAAGCCCTGGTCTTATTTGCCTCATTAAATGATAATAACAGCATTGATTAAAGTAGAATTATTTTGGATTGAAACTAGCCTAATAATATAGATTTTACCAATTGTCTGGCTCAGAAACCATTTTCCTCTGGATTTCACACTCCATGTAAATAGTATTGAACTGCACTTATCAACTTCTTGAGTTTTCAGCAGCATTTAGTGAAGATTATTAAGTACTGGTTCAAAACCACAGCAATGTTATCTACAGATTAGTCTATGAATTACTATAAAAAAATAATTATTATTTTTGTCCTTTACATAAAATTAATAACAAATTTGTTGGCAATCAGGTAGTACTGTTAAACTTTGAATGTTAGAACAAAACACAAACTACATTGCTAAATGCCCAGAATAGAGGTATAGCAGGTAAACTAGGCTATCTCACTTTCTACCTCACAATTAAAGCCCTGTTAAGCAATCACATCAGAGAAAATACATTTTTATAACCTATTTAAATTTTCTCAGTTAAAGTTGTTATCTTAGAAGCTCATTCTTCTACCAGCATTGAAGAAATATGTCTTGCCTGATGCATAAAACTGAAGAGATGCCAACTGGAAAATATTTTCTGCATGGGAATCTTTACAGGTAGCAACTAAATACTGTTCCACATGAGCAGACAATGTTTTCTTTCCATTTTAATTTGCTTTCATCATCAGTTCCTATAACCTATATAATATACATGCATGACCTTTTATTAAAAAATATTTAGCAGCATAACTCTTCCCCAATATAAGAAACAACTAAATATTAAAATGATTAAATAATTTGATTTGGAGATGCTATAATTCTTCTTATAGCCTGGGTAATAAGCAGACTTTTAAGACAGAAGGTAGAAAATAAGTGCATTCTTGGCAGAGTTACAGAAAATGGCAAGGAAGGAAAGCAAGAAGTTCTATTTGGCCACACCTCAATTTAAGATGTCAGGCATCAGCAACCAAAGTGAGATGTAGAATTTGAAAGAAATTACTGGAGAGAAAAAAAGAAGAAAAACAAAAAAAAAAAAAGAAGAAAAAAAAAAAAAGAAAAAAAAGAAGAAAAAAAAAAAAAGAAAAAAAAGGAAGAAAAAACAAACAAACAAACAAACAAAAAACAAGTAAAGGAATATATGCATGAAACTTCAGTGGAGGAATAAAACAACAAGTTTTTCCATTTTCAGGCTGACATTCTAGCTAGTCATGCACATACTCATATACTATTTCATTCATTGCAGGTGAATGAAAAGTTAGAAGAAACACTTACAGATGACAGATTTTTTTCTGTCACCTTGGCCACAATTTGCCCACATCTAAAATATTACTTGCTCTTACAACTGTTCAACAATGTGTATATATCTAAAATAAATTTATGAATACAGTTTTAGATTTACAAAGCTAAAAGAACATAAAAAGAACACAATCTTAGAGCTGGATAATCAAATGTGTAAGAAAACATCATCATTAGTGTCCTCTAATTAACCATGAATCACCTCACTAGTACATGCACCTCACTTGTATGTATAATCTAAATGATTTCCACCCAAATGACAGCCGTGTCTCAAAATCAATTTTATAAGTACCCATCAAAAAACAGGGGCTGTACTATAATGTAGATGTACACAAGAAACCATCAGAGATTGCCTAGGGGGGAATATGCACATTATGAATATATCACAGTCATCTATTAGATGGCTTGACAAAGAAAAATCTGTGGAAGCCAGAAAGAAAAAGTACATACTGGGCATTCAAAATGTCACTGCAATGCATGTGGTGACTGAATGTTTTTATTTTGATAACTAAAAAAAATAGCAAAAAGCATCCACTGACTTCTACCACATAATTTTCCTTCCTCAAAGCAGGTGTATCCATTGAAAATATAGCACAAGGGTGGATCACAGAATCAGAGACTACCTGTGATGAAGGTTTTCTGACAGCAGAGGAACAGCAAGCCTCTCTAGTCTCATGCTCCATTCAGAAAGCAAGTGAACTTTGGTGGACACAACTTTTCTGCACACTCACAATTATGACCTCCCCTTCGTATTCCTAATTCATTCTTTTCTGATTCTACCACCCAGACATCCAATCAAGCAGTCTGCTCATCCTTGGGTGTCTGCTTTCTCAGCTGGCTGTCCCATAACTTCCCAATATCTTTAGTCCCAGATAGTTTATCACTACCTTTAGTCTAAGACTTCTTGCTCTTCTCCAACTATTCTTCACAAAACAGTCTCACTTTTATTCTAGCCAGGCTCAGTTTCCTACTACATCTGCTCCAGACTGATGGTACCAAACTACTAATTTCTGCCCCTAAACTCAGCTTTCTGTCCTTTTTGTATTAAATGAAACAGCTTGTAGTTCTATGTACCCACCCAATCAGCAGTACTGAAAGCACTGAAAAGCTCAGGTTCACTCAAGTGGAATCAAATTTTCATAACAAAAGTTACTGTTAACCACCTTTATTTACCTGTTTTCTTTCTTTTTCATATAGTTTATTTTAGGATATTTTAGGTCCAAAATAAATATCTGATCTGATTATCCATGTGGATTTTTAACCACTGTAGTTAGATTCCTGTTATGTAAAAATGTAACTCATACTCTTGAGCTTCTTGTGCACATTGATAGGAAAAAAAAAAAAATCAAGAACAAAAAGAGCTTTATAAAAAATATCAACTAAGGGAGGTTAAATGAGTTGATTGTGACTATATGTTTGTGGTAAATATTTTAGTACAAACTAGTCAAACTATTCAAACTAGTTACACAAACATAAACGACTATTCATGCTTTCTCTAAATTGTGAAGGATCCCTTTGAATAGAAGCTGCTAGCTAAGAGAGTTAGAGAAATTATTAAAATGAACAATAGACATTCAGAACATTGACTCTTTCTAAATCTGGAAAAAAAGTTTAAAAAACATCTGACATTTCTAATTTATGTTAGTTATCTGTAATACAATTTCCAAGGAGTCTGCATTAAAAGATTACTGGAGCACAGAGCTGGAGAATGAGTTAATTAGTTTGTTTTGTTTTAATAAAATATGTTATTCAAAGAATCTAGTATTTACTCACTTAAACACCACTAGACAAAAGGCTGTCAAAATCAAAACCAACAATAAATTAAAAAAGAAAGAGAGAGAGAGAAATAAAGACAACTTGTCCTGTAAGAAAACAATGGAAAATTACTGAACACATAGGACACTTCCACCAGGGTAATTGTCTTTCTTTGGTGTCAAGGCATGGGAACAAGAGAAGTCTAACATTTCTGAGTGCACCCAAACCAAACCAGCATAAACACTTACTGCCAGCAAAGCAACAACGAAGAGCTGAGCAAAAGTCTTTAATACAGCTAGAAGCTGCAACCCCTTGATCATCATTACACAAGTGAGTTTTTCTGAAAAGAAAATGAATGAATTCAGAGGGGCAAAAGACTGAGTGAAATCTTAGTTGTCATGCTAACAGGATAAATCATGATACGGACTGCAGACACACACTGTGTGTAAGATAAACTGTGAAATACTTATTCAAGACTACTTACAAGCAACTTACGTCCAGAAGCTAAAAGGTACATTAAGGATATTATGGGAATGCCATTAGAACTATGTAAGCAATGTACACATTAAACTTAGTGTGTGCCTGTCAATGAATTTGCTCTCAGGCTGAGAATTTTGCAGTGTAATACTGTCTTCCCAACTCTCAATCCATCCCTGTCAGTATTGCTTGGGCAGTAAGTAATGGCTATAACATTGATCTCTGTGTTCTTTATCAGTACTTTAACCAATGTAATAACAACCTTGAAAAAAGCCAAGTGACCAAACAACTTTTTTTTTTTTTTTTTTCAAAACAGTTTCATGAAAAATCCATAATTTAGTCCATTTCCTGTTATATCTTCCGTTCAGGGTAAAATTGATATGACAACTAAAGGATCTGAAGAATAACCCAAATACTGCAAGCTTTCACTTGGCAAAGTGTGTACATTTATAGAAAGGAAGGTATGCTTTAGCTCAGCCTTCTGCTATGACAGTAATCGGTGGCCCCATCAACCTTCAGGTGCACTTCTCTCAATAAAATGAGCAGCAAGCATGAACAGAGACTACAGGCACTGGCCCTTCACACAGATTTACTATTTTCTATTCAGCACATTGATTTTACACTTTATTTTCCAAAGAAACATGAAATAGGAAGAAATGTGCTAAGAAACAAAGGAGAGAGGAATGTCTGTAGTATAGATATTTTTTTCAGCAATCTCAGGAGAGAATTAAAAAAAAAAAAGAAACACAAAAAACAAACAAACAAACAAAACACCATGCAAAAGAAAACATTCTGCAGCTAGTTAAACTGAGGGAATTCTTTAAATTATCCTAATGATTTCCACATACAATTTATTGAGCAGGCATCTCCAGTAAATGGATGGATATTTAAAGAAAAGATGCATAGTGATCAATTGAAATGACAACCACATTTAACATTATCAAGAATTACCTGAAAAAACATTTACCACAGTCATCTTTTGCATCTGGCTGTCTAATGGTGCTTTTAATGAAAGAGACAAGCATAACTTAACTAATTACTTAGAGATATTGAAATCTATCATGTCTGTGACTTCTTAGCACACATTTTCCTGGACCTTCAGCTTTTTTTTTTTTTTTCCTTTAAAGTGGAAAAAATTAGGATTAGGCAGCTTTCAGAGTTATGAAATATAAGGTCATATTATGACAAATTATACCACTCAAAATTGAAATTAATTCTAATTTTAATATCCATCTTATTCGGATCCAACCTTCTATCATGTAAAAATCAGAGATTCCAGTGAGCACTGTTTTGGTTAGATGAATTAGAAGAAGTTAGTCAACAGAGAATATTTTAAACTATAAAACAAATGTTCCTGGTTTTGTACAGGCATTGCCATCATTGGACCAAATAATGTTTAGGAATGGGGTTCATATTTTCATTTCTGCTCCCAAATACCCTCCTGATGTAATTCTAAAAATCTTTTATGGTTAATTCCTTGCTTTTCAACAAAGGAAAGGGAAGTACTCCGTTTACTGATTCAGTCAACCTTTTGCTCAATTTTATCTGAACCTTGCTTTTAGATGCTAGTTCACATATACTCATTGAATCAGAGAACCCCACAATACCTGAGGCTGTAAAGGGCCTCTGGCAAAACCCAATGTCCCCCCTCAAAGCAGCGTCATCTGGAGCAGTTTTGAAAATGTCCAAGGATGCAGACTCCACAACCTCCCTGAGCAACCTGTTCCTGTGTTTTATCACACAGACTGTAAAAAAAGGGCACATTGCTACTCAGGTGCTTATCCACCCGGACACGAGTGCCTCCTGCAAATTTGCTTTCCAGCTGGTCATCCACCAGCATGTACTGTGCATGGGTATATTCTTCCACAGGTGCAGGATGTGGCTTTTTACCTTTATAGAATTATAGAATATTCTGAGTACAAAGAGACACACAAGGATCATTGAGTCCAACTCCTGGGTCCGCATGTGACCACCCAAAAGTCAGACCATATGTCAAGAACATTGTTCAAATGCTTCCAGATCTCCGGCAGGTTCGGTGCTGTGACCATTTCCCTGGGGAGCCTGTTCCAGTGCCCAAACCACCGTCTTGGTGAAGAACCTTTCTTAATATCCAGCCTGAACCTCCTCTGTCACAACTCCATGCCATTCTCTCAGGTCCTATTGCTGGTCACCAGGTAGCAGAGCTCAGCGTCTGCCCCTCCAATCCCCCTTGTGAGGAATCTGTAGACTGCCATGAGGTTACTCCTCAGCCTCCTCTGCTCTGGGCTGAACAAACCACGTGACTTCAGACACTCCTCAGAACTTTCATCCTCCAGACCCTTTGCCATCTTTTTTTCCCCACCTGTGGGTGCTTTCCAGCTTTAGTCTTTATATGATGCTCTAGCTTTATGTCTTTATATTGTGGTATCCAAAACTGTACACAGTACTTGAGGTGAGGCTGCACCAGCACAGAGTAGAGTGGAGTAATCCCTTCCCTTGAATGGCTAGCGATGCCATGCTTGATGCACCCCAGGATATTTTGTTGAACTTTAACAGGTTTCTATGAAAAAAGAGATCTAGAAAATGTGCTGCACAGAAGTAATATAGTAAGAATATTAGCAGAAAGAAGTAAGGAGATACAGATTTTACCCACTGTTTCTTAAAAAGTGTAAGACCCTAGTTCATAACCACCATTAATACAAAGTAATATGGAATAAAGGATTTTTTTTTTATTGACAATGATACCTTATTTTGCATTTGTCATGCACGTTTTTGTAGACTGGCTCCAAAGACATTACCAAAGACTTCCGTTTCTCATTTTTAAATAGAAATTGTTCAGAGTTAAGTTTACCAATGATAGGTAACTTATTTCTGAATCATAAAGTCTGTTTTCAGGAAAGAGGTGTGCTAGCAGACACAAAACTTCAACTACATGTAGCTACTTATGCATACTTTCAGATACTTTCCTGTCTTATAAATCTACATTCCTCTTTCAATCAGATTTTAATCACCACATGGTGTCATGTTCTGAAGACACTGCAGACATGCCATATACATCCTTCACATGACTTTGTGACAGTAAGTCTTTGACCTTGACCAACAAAATGGTCTTATCACAAATGCACACTGCAGTTAGTTCCATTAAAATGATCCAATTGCACTATATAAATGTAAAAACATAAGTATTCCCAGATGAAGACCTAGTTTACAAAAATCTGAAAAAAAAAAAACAAAAACAAAAACACAACAATTAATTACATTTTCAGATCATTTTACTGATTACTTTTTTTTTTTTTTTTTTTTTTTTTTTTCCTAGCCCAGAGAAATGGAGATTTGTTCTTAATGATCTTTTGGAAAAACAAAATAAATTTACTCTTCAATTTTCAAGAATTCTAAGAAATTGTGTTCTATTACCAGAGATGTGCTCTTTTGAAAATTTGAAGCAGGCAATGATGACAGAAATTATAGATTTTATTTTACAATGCTATCTTTATACTTAAGTGTCTTCTTTCAGTAAAATAATGGGTTTTATTACTTGAAAAATCTTAAAATACTTTATGGTTGATGCTGATTCTGAATACTAATGCAGCAGTAGCAAACAAAAATTACCTGTATTCTAAGACGTTAAGTACAGTGTTTGAGTAGTGCTATCAAAAAACAAACAAACAAACAAAAAGACAACAATAATAAAACACCTTCCTAAAAAGAACAAGAAATGAATCCATCCTTTGTTGGCATTTGCTATTTAAAGCAAGCACTGAAAAAGCAATAGACTAAAGTACATAACCTAATGTATTGGCAAGGATATTTGCATCTCTACCTAATGCTATCAAAGACAAAGAGAGATTTCCTTAGAATCCTTTCCCCTCATTGTTGTGGTTTCAGATGGGATAAAGTTAATTTTCTTTCTAGTAGCTGGTATAGTACTGTGTTTTGGATTTAGGATGAAAATAAGGTTGGTAACACTGATGTTTTCATTTTTGCTGAGTAGTGCTAAGTCAAGGACTTTTCAGCTTCTCATACAGAGAGGAGGCTGGAAGTGCACAAGAAACTGGAAGGGGACACAGTGAAGACAGCTGACACAAACTGGCCAAATGGATATTCCATAATATATGGCATTGTGCTGTACAGTAAAAACCGAGGGGAGTTGGCCAGGGGTGCCCTACCATTATTCAGGGATTGGCTAGGCATTTGTGAGAAACAGAATTTTTCTTCACTTGTTTTGTGTACTTTTTTTCCCCTATTAAATCATCTTAACTCATGTCTTATTTTTTACCCAATTAGCTCCTGCATCCCACCATGGGGGGAGTGGGCATGGCATTTAGCTGCCTGCCAGGTTAAGCCACAACACTCTTAAAATGAGGGAATATTACAGATTGCTGTCCTGAAATAAGCTGAGCCTATGGGCTCATGTTCCTGATCTTCTCTATCCATAGTAACCACCTTTCTTTCTCATGAGAAATATTTATATGCAGGTAACCAGTACTGACAGGATTGATTCAGTGGCAGACCAGTGTTTTATGTCAAACTTTAACTGCTTAAATTAATTTAAATCATGTCTGATCTAGTGAAAAAATATAAATTTTTACAAGTTATTAGATTAAACTTTATAATTGGGACCAACTGCTGGGCTGAAACAACACAGACCAAATACTAAAAGTTATCTAATTAAATTCCCATAACACTTCCAGCTAGAGACAAGAAAGCAAATTAAGAATTTTACATGACCCAGTTCAGATTCTAAGGTGCTTGACAAAATATGCCCCAAAGAAAATGAGTACCATCATTTAAAATCTAAGCTGTAGACATCCTCATTTGTTTGGATCCATATAAGCTATTTGTAAGGAGGTCACTAAGTTCAAGGTCTTAAATACTCAAAAAAAAAAAAAAAAAAAAAAAAAAAAAAAAGAAGAGGAGGGGTGAAATTGAAGAAAATAATCAGTTTTGTGTTTTACAGATGGGGATCAGAGGTAAGGGAAGATTAAAGGGTTTTCGTAAGATCACAGAGTGAAGTACTGAAGGCATAACCCCAAGATGCCAAGATGCTGTCCAGTGAACAACATTGTAATTATGTTCTGTAATTACCAACATATTAAAATACAGACATGAAAAGTGCCAGAAGATTACAAACAACCCAAAACTATTGTAAAAAAAAATAATATATGTATATTATATATATATATAAAATGATGGGTAACAGTGATGTTGTCAGTAAAAGAAAACTGACTAGAACTGAATAAAATATAAGATTTTAAGCACAGGTAGATGGTACCTCACTTAAAAGGTGGATGAACATGAATTAACTAGTATTAGATAGAGAAAACACATGACATTCTATATAATAGACAGTGGACTTACCAAGTTTTATTATTTAGAAAGTGAATTAATCTAAAAGAACCCATTATCCACTGTTGTGAAGAAGAAAAACAATGCAAGTAGGATCAATATCAGCTAAGGCCAAAAATTGAAATCCAAATTAAACAATGCCAGATAACACAATAAATAGGATACTTGAAGTCAATGATAGCTACCATCCCTAAACACTGAAATGTAACAGTCAGGTATCTTACATCTGGAATTACAATTATATATTTTTCCCTACTGTCATTTTGAATATGCATTCTCAGTATTGAACTTGGCTTGTAACAAAACAATTTTTTTTGTCTTTCCTCCTACTCTTCTCTCCATCCTCAATGCCACCCCAATGCCACCAGCAAACACTCTACCGTGAGAGTGTGGGTGAGTAAGCATATGTAATTGACTCTGAATCTATGCAGCTGCAGAAAGAGGGTAAGCAATATGAAGTTTCTCTGCCAGTGATGGTTTTAGCTTTGATTGAGTACTTATTTTCACAAGACTTTCACCTTTGATTTAAAGGAAGGTTAACTACCTGTATTATTTATTTATTTATTTATTTAACGGTGTATTCAGTTGCACAGTGCATCAGTATCTTCACATTTAACAAGCAACAGAAAAACAGAAAGTTTCAATCAAAGCTCCTAATGAAATCTCAAAGCGATGAAGAGGCAGATACTTACAGTGGAGACTATACCTTTCATTCCTCTTTTTATATCTCCCCTTACAAATAAACAATGTCAGCACTTTCTTTTCTCCATTTGGTAAACTGAAGTGAGTGGCTTAAAAAACACACTTTTGTGCTCCTTCCACCACTTATATAAAGCAGTGTTGTCTTTGACAAGATCCTGCTACAAACCTTCCTCTCCATTATCATACACATTCTGCATAGCTCAGCATGTCCCAGAATAAAGAAGGACACAAGACACACCAGGCACAGTTCAGCACAGATCCCTGTAGTGTTTCAAAAACACTTGGAATTCCTAAAACCTTAGCCAGGCAATGACAACAGCAGTGTCATGTGGTTAAAAAGGTATGAGTCAAGTGTTGCTTAAGAAAACAGATACTCTGATTTTTTCTTAGTCAAAATGGATTTCCTAATCTGAATCACAATAAAGTAAGAATCTCATCTTTTCAGTAGCTATCTGTATTTAAGTCAAATAAACCTCAAGTCTTGTCCCATCTCTCACTACATATAATGACATGGTTATAATGGTTATAATGACATGAGATGGTTAGAGAAAAGTAGGTATGTTGTAAAGAAGAAATTGTAGATAACATTGTGTACCTGTCATGTTCTTCCTGGTGCCTGAAGCAATAACTGTAGCTTCTAAAACATGAGAAAGCCATAGCTTTGGGAAAAAAATGAACAGTGCAATAGAATTTCTCATATGCTAGTTACCACAAGTTTGAATAGAAATCAGTGAATGGCCATCACAAATATTGCTGATTATCAGCTATTATCATGATTTAAGGAAGCTGAAATTTTAATCTTCTGAACAGGAAAATTCTCTATAAGGCAAATAATGAACACCCTTTTCTGGAAGGAAAGGAATATCTCAAATTAAAATCTTCTACTACTAAGTATTGTATTTTTCATTCATTTTCAAAAGTGTTCTATAACTTCCCCAATAACTGTGAGTTCAAGAAAAAAAAGAAAGAAAAGTAGACTGTCAAAAGAAACCCTATTATATTGTCGAACAAATTAATTCAAAATATTTTCATTTTAAAACAAAATAAATAATTGAAATTACTTTGATTTATTTACAACACCAAAAAACTCACCCATATTTTAATGTAAATCTTTAGATATAAAAAGATTGATGAATTTTCCAAGCCACCACTTTTATTCATCCTTTAACACCCTAGCTGTAATTATACTTTGCTTTGCCTTCAAAGAAATGCTATTAGCTTTTTTATTGCATTAATACATTCATGACTTTCACCATCAAGCACAAAAATAGCTTAAGTGATAAAACTTTTCTTGAACCTTATTTCTTGAACATTATTTATATATGTTCATATCAACAGTTGTTTGTTTGTTTGTTTGTTTTTTTAACATGCTTCTCTAAGAAATGTTTCAACAGTACCTTTATTAAATGATAAAGATCAGCTTTAGATATCATGGAGTTGAACAATACATTTTTAACCATATTTGATTTTTAAACAAAATTCCACAGTTTCAAATATGCTGAAAACTAAAGATTTAATGTATACTAGCTAATTTTGGTCTGCCTTTTCAAACTAACTCCAGAGATCTGAAAAATAAATAAATAAATAAAATAAAATAAAACAAAATTAACCTAATGTTTAAATGATAATGATGAAATATATATACCATGCCTGTCTGCCTTAAAATGAAAACAGTGCAATAACTACAGACTAGATAATGGGAAGATAGGACTTAATAGAGCAGGTTCAGAGCCACACAAATGCAGCCATTCATATCCAAGATGATCAGTACCACTTTGTACTAACAGTTGTGGTCAAAGATCTCTACAGCATCTACGCTGAAAAATAACTTTGACCTAACCCAAGACTGGTATGTTTTAGTGGTAACATTTGTTACTGAATATGTTAATTTTAAAGACGTTTTCTACTTAGGTTGACTGAGACAGCAACATATATCAATCAAAATTAATACTGACCAAGCATACTGCATAGCAATGATTGCTAGTGTGGTACATTGACAGTAATTTTGCTTGGCAACCAGTGATATTGCAGAGTCCTCATGATCATAAAATATATTATTTTATCAGGTAGCACATAAAACACTACCCAACCATCATCCACAGGCTGCATGTTTTTGCCATGTAAACCACGCATTTTGTCACGTAAACCACACATGCTGGTGAGTGAATGAGCCATGCATACTGTGCCTCTATGCTGACTCCATTCAGTAAATCAGGCAGATTCTGAACACGGACAATTAGAATCAGGCTGAAAGCTCATTTCACTTTTCCATGTACTACAGTGCTGTTACACAAAATCAACTGCCCAAATGTTGGCGTATTTTTTAACAATTCCTTTTGATAGCCTTCCCAATTTGCATTTCTAGTCCAACTATCTGCATACCTCAAAAATTTTACCCTTGATTTATGGCAAAGATGGCATCACTTATTCATATTTCATATTTACATTATGTGATATAGAACATCATGAGACAGCATGTTCTTATTTATGCACCAACCATGTTGAATCAAATTGGTTTTGTTTCCCTTTGAGGATAACTGACTTCAATATCTGAAAGAGTTTAAACTCTCAAACACATCTGCCTGCAAACATTTTGATAAGGGAATTCTGTGCTGGTCTAACATTTTTTTTCCAGAAAAAAAATGATTCTAAAATGATTTAATAAAAACTAATTTTCTCACACTACTAACATCAGGGACAACTGAGAGCTAAAAATCCTCCATGTGATATAAATTTTTATTAAAATGAACTGAATATGTGACTCTTTAAGCATTTCAGAGCTACTCGTATACTTCCTAGTTTACAAATTGTGCATCTGAGCCTATACATCTGAAAAACATCCTCACTGGCATATCCATGGATGAAACCTCTCACTTTTTTGAGCAGAAGCAATAGAAGAGCACTATTATTATTATTATTATTATTATTACTATTACTATTACTATTATTACTATTATTTATTTATTTATTTATTTATTTCACTGTTTAGGCCACTGACTTAAGTGTCTAACTTTTACTGATTCATGCATGATCAAGTCTTTTAATCTGGTGACTAAAGCCAATAACAGAATTGACAGAATGACTGAGAACATACATAGGAATTCATCAGATATGTTAGTTATGAATTTTTGCATATTTGATGGCAATGTGAGTGTGTAACCTACCACAGACTGTATTATTTCTATAACACTAAATAACTTCAGCAATCATAAATTAAAAAGAAAAAAATATCTGAGGAAGAAAGGAAAATTTTATTTCATATTCTTAAGGATATCCTGAAATTCTTAAGTATTCTAATAGGTAATTAATAATGAATGCCTGTATCGGATGTAATTGAGAATTATGCCAGAGATGGGATTCTGCTAGCCACAAGCTTGCAAAATTTCTTTGTGCAAAGTCAAACAGCCAATCTTACGTTTAAAAATCAAGAGTGCAGAAGACTTGCTTAATGTTTCCTTACTATTTCATAGAAGGCTTTTGACACCGTTTCCCACAGCATTCTCCTCATGAAACTGGCTGCTCATGGCTTGGACTGGCGTACTCTTCTTTGGGTTAAAAACTAGCTGGATAGCTGGGCCCAAAGAGCTGTGGTGAATTCATTATTAATTGTTGTGGTGAATGGAGTCAAATCTAGTTGTAGGCCGGTCACTAGTGGCATTCCCCAGGGCTCGGTACTGGGTCCAGTCCTCTTTAATATCTTTATCAATGACCTGGATGAGGGGATCGAGTGCACCCTCAGTAAGTTCACAGATGACACCAAGTTAGGTGCATGTGTCGATCTGCTCGAGGGTAGGAGGGCTCTGCAGGAGGATCTGGATAGGCTGGACTGATGGGCTGAGGCCTACTGTATGAAGTTCAACAAGACCTAGTGCTGGGTCCTGCACCTGGGGCACAACAACCCCAAGAAGAGCTATAGGCTGGGAGAGGAATGGTTGGAAAGCTGCCTCGCGGAGAAAGACAGTATTGGTTGATAGTCGGCTGAATATGAGCCAGCAGTGTGCTCAGGTGGCCAAGAAGGCCAACAGCATCCTGGCTTGTATAAGAAGCAGTGTGTCCAGCAGGGCTAGGGAAGTGATTGTCCCCCTGTACTCGGCTCTGGTGAGGCCGCACCTCGAGTACTGTGTTCAGTTTTGGGCCCCTCGCTACAAGGACATGGAGGTGCTTGTCGTGGTTTAACCCGGCCAGCAGCTAAACACCACGCAGCCGTTCACTCACCCTCCCCCCTCCCATTCTGGGACGGGGGAGAGAAATGGAAAGTGAAGCCCATGAGTTGAGATAAAGACAGTTTAATAAGACAGGAAAATAATAATAATAATAATAATAATAATAATAATAATAATAATAATACAGTGATGATAATAGTACTACTACTAATAATATGTACAAACAAGTGATGCACAATGCAATTGCTCACCACCCGCTGACCAATGCCCAGCTTAACCCTGAGCAGTCTGGCCCCCTCCCCCCGGCTAGCCACCCCTATATATTGTTTAGCATGACGTCAGATGGTATGGAATACCCCTTTGGCTAGTTTGGATCACCTGTCCTGGGTCTGTCCCCTCCCAGCTCTTACTGCATCCCCAGCCTGCCTGTTGGCAGGACAGAGCAAGAAGCTGAGATGTCCTTGGCTTAGTATAAGCACTGCTCTGCAACAATGAAAACATTGGGGTGTTATCAGCACTCTTCTCATCCTAAGCCAAAACATAGCATTCTACCAGCTACCAGGAAGAAAATTAACTCTGTTCTAACTGAAACCAGGACAGTGCTCGAGAGAGTCCAGAGAAGGGCAACAAAGCTGGTGAGGGGTCTAGAGAACCAGTCTTACGAGGAGCGGCTGAGGGAGCTGGGATTGTTCAGCCTGGAGAAGAGGAGGCTCAGGGGCAACCTTATTGCTCTTTATAAAGGAGGCTGTAGTGAGGTGGGGGTTGGTCTATTCTCCCATGTGCCTGGTGACAGGACAAGGGGTAACGGGCTAAAGTTGCTCCAGGGGTGTTTTAGGTTGGATATTAGGAAGAACTTCTTTCCTGAGAGGGTTGTTAGGCACTGGAATGGGCTGCCCAGGGAAGTGGTGGAGTCACCACCCCTGGAGGTCTTTAAAAGACGAAAAAGATATTGAACTTAGTGATATGGTTTAGTGGAGGATTGGTTAGTGTTAGGTCAGAGGCTGGACTCGATGATCTTGAGGTCTCTTCCAACCTAGACAATTCTGTGATTCTGTGTGATTCTGTGAATCATAGAAATATTCAGGTTGGAAAAGACATCTAAGATCATCTAGTCCAACCTATAACCTAGTACTGACAAGTCCACCACTAAACGATGCTACTAAGTTCTACATCTACATGTTTCTTGAAGACCTCCAAGCACAACCACTTCCGTAGGAAGCCGGTTCCAATCCCGCACAACTCTTTAAGTAAATAAATTCTCCTAATATACAACCAAAACCTCCCCTGGTGCCACTTGAGATCATTTCCCCTTGTCATATCACTTGGTGCCTGGGAGAAGAGCTTGATCCCCACCTTGCTATAGTCTCATTTAAGATGATTGTAGAAGGTGATAAGGTCTCCCCTGAGCCTCTTTTTCTCTAGACTAAACAACCCCAGTTCCCTCGTAAGGATCCCCAGCTCCTTATAAGACCTGTATTAAAGGAAAGAATTTGTGCTGTGGAACTGCAGCAGCTCACATCTCCAAGTATATAATAGAAAACAATATAATTATTTAAAAAAATATATTATTAAGAAAGTTCCTAAAAACTCTTTAAATGTAACCATTCAACCCAAAAAGAAAAATAAAACTGGTAATAAAACAATACATCTATTCTAGTAATAGTTGTTAAGAAAATGAAATATTTCTAACATATTCTTACATTACAAATTTAAATCCAGTATCAGCCAGAGAATAACACCTATTAAAAATCCCAACATGTAATATGAACTTTAAATTTTAACTCTAAGAGTAATGTGTGAGTTCAGAGATGCTGTAAACAACAAACCTATTGGGGAAAATTATAGTCAGATTATATTGCCTTCTGTAGTGTTTTAGTTGGAAATAGTTTTACAGTTCTAGTGTCATCCTCTGGAAGGCATTGAAACCATTAGTATGATTAGTATTTTCAGAGTTGTTGAATGCTTCCCTATTTCCTGCTACCTGCTCTTCAATCTTGCCTGTTTTTTTCTAGTTCAAGATTTTCTCACTTAGTTGAAGCCAAGTATCTAAAACAACAGCAGTTTATATATCTTGCTGCAGAAAGCAAGTCTTCATTTTTGTCTAATATACCAAACTCTGCTGCTCAATGTGGACATATTCTGTGTATGTAATGGTAAACAGTATCTAAAATATGAAAATACCCTTATATATGATAGACAAAAACTTACCATCTTAAATAGCTTTTCATAAGAAAACCCTCATCTAGCAAAGCAACCAGGCATTCATCTTGCCAATCACAATGTCACTTTTGAACAAATCAGACTTAACATTTTCATTATCACACTCCCACTATGCTTCCCTCAAGGCTAAGAAGTTATTAAATTGTATCAACATTTTCATCCATGCTCTGACTACAATAATTCAGCTGTGCAGTGTCACAACTTTCATCAAATAGGAGGAAATTTTTTATTCAGATGTTTAAAATGGAAACTGTGATGGTACTTTACTGAACATATGTTATGCTTATGTCTCCATTTTATGAAAGTATAAACCTAGCACCTATGTTTTTCAGTGGTTTTGTCATATCAATAGCTACATCAGCTAACGCATCTCTAGTGTGCTATCCCATCAAATACCTCTTTCAGGAGAGAGGTTTGACCTCCTAGTAATAAAAAAAAATCCCAAACCTCTCTTGATTGAGAAAGGCAAAAGTATAAATAAAGATAGCATTAAAAAAAGTATAAATAAAGATAGCATTAAACTGAGAAGAATGCATCTTTGAATTTAAGGATATTTATCCTGTAGTGCACTATTTTCCATGGAAAGATTCCCTCTTAAATAAAACTTATCTGGCTTTATGGAGGATGTTCTTGTCTCTCACATAGACCATGCAAGTTCTGTTACTCATTCCAGTGCAGTCCGTTCAGATAGACAAGATTATTTTGCATATAACCTTTAAGATGCATGAAGCCTCGCTATACTTGCAGTAATGCAGCTAGTGAAAAATTCTTCCTCTGGTCTATAGTTCTTCATCTATACCTCCTCTTCAATTCACATCAAACATGTCTTATGTCTGTTTGCACAGCAAAAGAGTAAACAATATGAAAGCAATGCAGACTCTGGAAAATTATACAGCAGCATAATGTCCATAACACCAACAGTAACATCTAAATGAGATGATAAAAAAAGAGCTCAGTAAGTCAAGTGTCATAGCCATACTTAGTATCTTTGATGGCAAAATTTTCACTCTGATAGACATTTCTCTTTATCAGCATGCTCTGAATTGTAAGCAAGCAAATTAATTATTTAAACTTGACTGCAAAAAGATCATGAATTTTTCTTTCATCTTTGCAGCTTTCAGACATGAGGTAGGAACACCATCAGATTTACACAACCTCATTACTTCACATTGTATTCCTAGGAACAAATCCGTCTTTATAAAAAGGATTACATTTACATATAAAATCAATTAATTCAGCTAGTGAGATCTATTACGTCTTCTCTCTTTAAGGAAATGCGTATTATTGGATTAATTTTGTTATTTGGTAGTGTCTGCAGAAGATCAGAAGCTTAAGCTTCTAAAATGCTATCCTTATTTTCAGGACAGCTTCTATTTTCTCTAAGCAAATCTGAAGGATTTGTATAAAAGGTTTTACTTAAATATCTGCTTTACAGACAGCAACATTAAAGAGTTTAAAAACATTATCAAGCAACAAAAATTGACTCTAGCCTTCTGCTTAAAAGCAAGGATTGTACAGTAACAGTTTCAAATGCAGGCAAGACTTTCTTTCAAATACTGCAGACTTGATGATCCTCTCCCATTTTATGGAAGATCTAAAACACAACTGAAGCCAAAAAAAGGAAGCAGCATTCCTTATCCACAACAATTTCTGACTGCAGATATTCCATGGCATGGAGGCTTCAGAGTATGAGGAAATTCACACTAAAGGATCAGAACGAAAGAAGATTCCTGGCATTCTCTTATTCCTTTGCTTAAGTGAAAGTCACCAGGATATCTACTGGGAATATAATTACTATTCCTGTACCAGGTGAAGTTCCCATTATATGAAAGTTCTAGAGTTCACTTAAATCAAACATAAAAGGGACTTAGCCATATGCATAGCCTTTGGAGTAAACGAAAGATCAAGAAAAGGAATTATAAATTCTGCTATAGCAGCTAAAATTTAAATGACATAAAGATTTTACAGTTAAATTTCCTTTTAGGATGGATTCGTCTTAACTCTAAAGATTCTCTGCATGCTATATATTGGATGATACTGGATCATACACATTGGTAGTGTTTTTTTACACACAACATTTAAAGTGAAGTTATTCCTAGTCTACCAGAAAAAACAAAACAAAACAAAACAAAACAAAACAAAACAAACAAACAAACAAACAAAAAAACACAATGAAAAACAACAACAACAACAACAAATGAAAATTTTGAAAATACTTTACCAAATCTAAACTCTTATATTGTTTGGGATAAGTAACAAATATATTTTTACTAAATTCAGTTATATTAAAATGCTATTTCAACGTTGTAACGTGGAAATGATTATTCCTCATAATGATGGTTCCTCATCTGAATGACCTAAAGAATAATGTAAAAGTCAATCCAAAGAATAAAGTGAAAAGAATGGATGTTATGGTTACCCATAACCAAATACCCCATCTCTGCCAGCTAACTGAAGATGAAACTTTGAGAAAAAGGATGAGTAATACAGTCTTCCCTCTTCCTAGCTTTTAGCAGTCAGCAGTATAAAGGCTATTATAGCAATCTAAGACTTATTTTACAATTTCTTTGCTATTGTGTGTTTTGTTCAGCACAATATTCATGTGTAGGAAAGCTGATTTTTGTTTAGAATTAGGAACATCTAGTTTGTTTTTATGTTGTCAAAATTTGGTCCTGTTTGAGTCAATTATTTTAAGTACGTAAAATGAAGTCTAAATGTAGATAGATGACATTTAGAAGAGAAAGCAGGATGAAACATGGAAAAATATATTTATTTATGATAGAAAAGGTATTGAAAAAAACAACATCCTGCATTCCTACTTTTCTGCATCTATAAATTCTTAAGCAGTATCCAAGATTTCTGTCAGCATGTATGCATCAAAGTTCCTTCCTTTAGTTCGGACTTTATAATTTTTATATTTCATCCATACCATGCTTTCTAACTATATATAATTAGCCCTTGTAAGGCATAACCTCAGGTGTGACAGACATAATCATTAACATTTCCATCTGTTCCCTATAACATTTCTTATGAGCAATTACTTTTTTAGGGCTTGTAGCCAAACCAGTAGAAATAATGTGAAGTAAAGCAGACAGAGATTGTAAAAGTTAATTTGATAATGTGCAGTGGTTTATTCTAAAATTTGAACCCATATGTATTTTGGAAGCACACTTCTCTATTTTTCTTCAGATTTATCTAAGAGTTTGTCCCTGGGAAGTTCTTATTTTTGTTAGAAGAAGATGGTAAAAATAACAGAACAGAAAGTGATGCTTATTTGCAATGTTTATGTTATACAAAGTATGTTCTTCATAAGCAGCTAAAGCACAAGACTTGACAGCTGACTATCATTACAACAATAGACTGTCAATGTGTTTGCAAGGGTTGGTTCTGCAGTATTTTTGAGGGACAGCACCCTCAATCTCTAATGGGTACTTATATATGTTATATACTTATATATATATGTTATATATATATATATGTATATATATGTGTACATGTATATACACACATATATACATATATATATAACATGTATGTTATATATATATGTATATATATGTGTACATGTATATACACACATATATACATATATATATATATATAACATATATATATATATGTTATATATATATATATATATATATATATATATAACATATATATATATGTTATATACTTATATATGTTATACTTATATATACTTATATCTTCCGGTTTAGTTTCACAGACTGAATTTTATTATAGGCAACTTTTGTCACTACAGAGAATCACTGACAATCTAAATCACTGATCCTACAGTAAGTAACCGATTTACACTTCAATTCAACTGTTCAAGTTTCCCACATTCAGTTTTTCTTTCAGGCTGAAGAAAGCAAGCCATTTTGGAAGACAGCCATAGTAGTTGATCTGTAGAGATGCACATTTGTAGTTCCAATTTTTGCAGCCAAACTTGTTATAAGAAAAGTTAAAAATTATTAAACCAAACGCAATAGACTAAACATCAGTCTGGCATTGTGTTGGTGTAATTTATCAGATTATTCATAACAGTCAGCTACTGTACTTCAGTTTCAATATCATATTATTCCAAGAAAAAATGTGGATTTGTGATGAAAGAAAAATAAAACGGTTCTGTGATATTCATTGTTTTCAAAATATTCATAAATTTACAAGCAGACTCCACAAACACTGACAAATTATAATTCTTAGATTAGAAACTGCAAGCTGTTTTATTGGTAAAGACATAAGCACATGCCTAAAGGTAATTTTAGTCTGGTATCATACCTCCTGCTTCCAGGTAGGGTAGGCTGACCTAGCTATGTACTTTTAGAAAAGACTTAAAGTCAAAGATTTTGGAAGAGTCGCTTAATTTGGTGTATTGTTAATAACAGATCAGTTTTGTGTAACCTGAAACACTGTACAGCAAACAAGTGCACCTGGCTGATACCGTAATCTCTTAGAGGATGCAAATTTTATTTTACACTGGAAAAGGAATTAGACACCTACCTTATCCCTCCTCCCCCTATGCATTCCACCCTTATAAAGAAGAAGAATGCACCAATGTATGAGGCTGCAATAAGAAGGCACAGGATCACGACTTTTATAGTTCCATTTATTCATTTGTTTGCATCTTACCTCAGTTTTTCATAAATAGTTGTTGTTATTAAGGTACCTTTCCTTCACACACTGTGCCTCAACAGCTATTAGAAATATTTTAATTAGAATTTCAAAATATTTTGGCCAGTTTTCTTTAAAGTCAAAACTGAGAGGCTCCATTTATGCAAAATAAAATGAAACCAAAACACTCTAGCTAGAAACTTTGCCATGGCAAATGTTCCAAATGGCATAATTTTATCTCTAGCTCTCTCGTTGCTTGTGATGAAAAACTTTATGACATGATTTGAAATTGTCTGATATTAATCTTGAAAGACAAGCATCCAACCCATTAATAGTAAGCACAAAGAACTAAAGAAGTAAAATTTTAACTACTGACAAGAAGATGTAGAAAGCTTAAGACAGTCATTGAAGACCTCTCATTCCCTAACGTCTAAAGGTCCAAATCAACTTTGCTGCTAAATGGGTTCCTGATTCCTCCCAGGACTCTCTAATTATATAGTATTCACAGTCAAAAAAAGAACACCACACAGAAAAAAATATTATATATATATATATATTCACAATAATGGCAGCAAACTACAATGCAGAGGAAAAGAAAGAAAGAAAGTGTCATATTATTTCATGGACTACACACTAATCCTTTTTGTAATTGCATTAATGTTAAGCATCTTATTTACAAGACTAAGCAAAGCTGACAGAATCTGCAGTCCATTGCCTCAGAGTATTATAATATCCAAACCCATAACATGAAGTCTTGGAGTCGTATTTTTTGTATCATCTGTAATATAAATAACTGTTACTATAATACAAAATAATGTAAATTATACTTGAACCACCTTGTATACATACATATTAGTCATAGCAGTGTTACTAATAAGTGTAAATTGTTAACTTGTTCATAAGCAATTTAGGTATTTTTGAAATTCTACCAAATAAATGTAAAGACATTCACATGTTCTAAATTCTTTAACAAAATTGCATTGACAGACTTTTTGCTCCCTGCTTATCAGTCAGACAATAAACAAGATCAACATTTGTAAAATATTTATGAGGTAGGAAGAAAAAGGAACTATGCTTACAGACATTGCATTGTTTCTTAAAAAAAAAAAAAAGTTAATGTTCCCTGATTTCAAAAGCAGAAATTTGACAAGGATGACAAGGGAGAAAGCAAGTAGGCAGGAAATCTTGATTCACAGCTCTGTCAATTCATCTACAACCTTGTCATGTGGCTGAGTAAGTGACAGTTCAGGAAATTTTAAATAAACACCCCCATTGACTGCTGAAAACTATTTTTCTCCTCTACAGCAAAATCATTAAAACTCCTGTGAAGAAGTTGTCAGATATTTCCACCTACTAACAGAAGAGCAAAAGTGAAACTCTATAAAGTCTTGAAGTCTTTTTTTTTTTTTTTTTTTTTTTTTTCCTCAGCACTTATACAGTTTTCAGTGCTAGGAGATGGCACTGTAACAGATTAATCAGTATCCTCCATGGTCTGTTGTCACTACTCTGCCTTCTACATGCACTCTGCTGATCAAGACAAGAAGCAGAGAATGTAGATGTTCATGTCGCAGAAGTACAGCTTCCTACTCCTGGTGACTACTACTAATTTTTTGCAGATTGGTATTTATATGAAAATAATGAATCACAGAATAAAAACAAAAACACTTTGCCAACAGTCACCAAAAAACATACCAGAGATTGTAACCAACTATGCAATGTAACAGTGTAACAATGTAACATAAGCAGAAATAATTTAACAAAAAACAGTAGCCATCAGTCAGTCATAAGGACCACCCCCCCGTTCAAGAAATAAAAATCCTAAACTAATCCCAAACGCTTCCCCCTTCCTCTCTCCACCCCTTCCTCTTTAAAACGCTATTGAAACCAAAACTCTTTCATTACAGTCTAGGATTATTGAAGCATCTTATATGAAAATTGCTTTCAGTTTAATCTAAGACACCAAATATGGGGAATATTAAGACAAATATTAAGACAAAAAATACAGCCTATTCATTCTGTTGATAAAATACCCATGAACCTAACATTTTAGTGATCAAAAGGAAAAAAGAAAAAAAAAGGAGTTGTTTATTTTGGTTCAGGTGTAAGAGGACTAGAGAAAGGTTGCAGAATTTGGCAAATGGGAAACAGTGTTATCTCACATATTCCAGTCAGTATTATCAGCATTAGAGTGAATATAGTACCCTAAGTTATCAATAACAAGTTATACTTTCTTGGGTAGATGCACATATATGCACTAGACACTTCAGGCAAATCTGCACCACAGCTAGGAAGATCACTGGAGCTGCAGAAACTACCTGAAGGATTTCTTCATCTTACTATTTTCACTATGGGTCAATTGTATTCATGTGGAGAGGGGCCAGCACAAGGTTCACAAAATCAAATCCTGTTGTGAACTCAGGAAGTTTACATTTCTTATTCAGATCTCATTCATCCTTGCTGTTTAGTACATTAAAAAAATATATATTTTTTTTTAATTTAATTTCTTTAAAAATATGTTCTATTTGTAATTCTGGCTTTAAATTAAATAATAATAATCTAGTTTAATGCACATCTGTAATACTTATGGATTCTCCACTTTGCTTTGTTCCCCTGCATCTTTCCTGAATTTCCCTGTGTATTCTCTAGACAAATCTCACCACTGTTTTCAGAACTGATTTGGTCATGCTCCTTAATAAAACCAAAGGTAGATGATGTTTATTGTGCCAGATGCAGCTGTATCAGTGTAAAATAAGCACTCTTAAGTTTAACAGGATTCCTACTGATAGTGCTGAACCCAGAAACTACTCTGTCATCACATCTGAGCATCAGCTGGCCAGTGTGCAAAATGTTATGATGATGAAACAGAATATAATACAAAACAATATTATTTTTCCTTATGACATGGAAACTGATTTTACTCAAATAAATGTATCAGGCACCTTTACACAGCATCGTTATTAGATTATATTTTATACTTGTCTCTGTCTTCTAATCCTTCATTTCTCCCCACTTAGCAGTGGGCTATTATTTCCATCAGTATTTCTCACTTTTGAAAAGCTAGATCTATTTGAAAGAGAACTGCAGAGAGACATTAAACAGACACAGTTGACAGCTTATGCTTCTATTCCATGTCAGCACTACAGGGCTGCATCCATACAAGCAACAACACTGATCTTCTATCTATTTCAAATTGTGCTGATACAAGACTGTTTTTTGACTGTGTCCCTTTTAGTCTCACTTAACATCTCTTCTTCCTCCCATGCAAAACTTCTTTCTGATTTCCATCTCAGAATAGAGAATTCTTTCATTCCACATCTAACTTAATAGTAAAATGTTCAGCATCTGAGAATGTGATGCTGCTGTCATCCAATGCTAGTGTTTTCACTGACAAATGAATATGTATCATCACACTTTGTTATTTTTATTTTTTATGTTTTTGAATGATAAAGGGTAAAGCCAGATTCTTTGCATTCTTGGTAGTCTTCTACGAGATATAAGCAAATATAAAGGCTGTATATATAAATATATATAAATATATATGTGTATATATATGTATATATAAATATATATATATGCATATATATGTATATATAAAGTATATACATAAATATATATATGGAAGTACACATAAATGAGACATTAATTAGATAGTTCTGATATTCTTACAATTAATTCCATCTTTCTAAATTAGTCCCTCTGCATTCCTTTGGACCTAATCATAGCAAAATATCATGGCAGAATTCAGGCTTCAAAATACAGAACACTGGCTTAATACATATAAAAATAAACCACTGAAAAGCACTAAAAAATAGGAAAGCTATATTTTCTATTACTTTGAAACAATGTCTAAAGAAAATGTAAATGTGCTTAATACACATAGTGCAATACACAATGCAGATTTATTTTTAGGTATATATATCCTAAAGTTAGAGGTTCCAGCTACAATAACAGAGAAAACAAAAATAATGACTTGATTGAAGATACTTTATTCTAAAAGCTAACTAACAACCCTCTCTGCTTGATTATAATAAAGAAAAAAATATATGAAGGTCCATTCTATTAAATATCACCTCTGCTATTGTTCCAGTATCATCAATATTAAGAGGTTTTACAATCTACTTGGAATTAAAATGGAATATCAAATATAATTTGGACAAATTAAAATGAAAGATCAAGTGCTTCCAGGGAGAAAACTCAAGTTCTTCTGTCAGCCACACATCTAGTATTCTTGTCTGTCTCTTAACTCTGACCTTTCTCGTTATTAGATCCTATTTACAAACATTTGCTTCAAATTGTTGTGTAGCTTAAGATGCAGTCACAGGATCCTCCATCTTGGATACAATCTCTGTAGTTTCTTCGCTCATCAACCAGAATTACCTTATCAGACTGCAATGCAGTTCTGTTCTTTACCAAAAGAAATACTAGTAGAACCCATTAACCAAACATGCTTTTTGCTTTTAGAACACATTGTTTATCTTAATAAAAGCATTTGCAAGAAAAATAAGCACATAAGTAAATGAACTGTACATTAAGCTTAAAGAGTTTTGAACAATCTATGAAATGGGAATCTTGAGTTCTGTAATTCTGTAGAATCTATCTATAGATTCTTGGAATCTATAGGTTCTCTACTGACACATCATAACTTCTGTAATCTGTATAGTTTATTTCCTCAACTGTCCAATCACACCATTTTCCCATCCTAAATTCTCCTTGTACAAACTTCATTTATTTCTATTTCCTAATTTAGTCAAAATGCCTTTCCTAGACTCTGAATGAAGTACACAAAGAGCTACTATTTCATCTTTAAATGAAACAGCTATTTGCCCAGTTTTCTGTCCTGCAATCATTTCTCTGTGGCTTCCTATGACCCACTGTAGCAAATTTTATTAATACAAGAAAAAAATGCATATTGAATGTCTCACTTTTACATCCCCTTGTGTTTCTGTTTACTTTTATGTAAAGTAAGGTTACATACAATCTTCTTGTATATAAGACAAAATGTAAAAGGAAAATAATTTCCTTTTAGATGTTGAGGATAAAAGCATCAAATAATTGCAAAGATTTTGGGCCATATATACTAATAAAATAGATTCTGATTCTGCTTGGCTGCACTGTCTTTGGCAACTTATGAAAAAAACATTTCCAAGTTCCTGGTTATGAATGCATTCAAAGTATTTGAGCAAGTCTGATAAACAGTGCAAGAATGACTCTTCTCTTTGCTTCTGTGGAATGATGTTGGTAGAAAGTTACGTTGTCTGACAATTCCTTTTTAATCATCACGCTAAAAAAGATGTCTGTAAATTACCTTTTGGATCTGGTGTGGACGGCAGAGACACTGGTTTCTTTTCTCAATTTAACTCATCATCTTGGATATCACACAATACATAGAAATATACAAACACATTAGCTCTTTGTTGGCCTGTATGTCTGGCAAAAGAAGTCACAATAAAATTGCCAGTAAACCAGTGAAATAAAAACCTTATTTTGCTTTCACAGAAGTTACGGTGACACCAGTATTAGCATTAAAAGTGGAAGGTTGGATTAAAGGGCCAAACTGACTTAGAAAGTCAGGTCCTCTTCACCTTCAATGAACTGCAGTTCCTTGGCATTTTGATTATTTCAAAAACTGTACTTTTTGTTACGATAACATAAAAAAGTTCTGATAAAAGATTGGTAGTGAAAAATATTTTTAGCAAACTTTTACTCTCACAACTCAGAGAAGCTTTTCTATAAACACACATCTTGTGCATGTGCTGTGCCAAGCAGCACTCACTTATTTCTAACAAGTGGTATTATTAACAGATGTTACTTGAAATAATTTTCACATTTCATTTTAGAGTCAATTTCTTTAAAACAACAACTAAAACAGGATAAATAAAGATCTCAAATCATTTTCCATATTTATGTGTTTTGTTTTGTTCTCCCAATATTTCTGTGGGTCAGCTGAGAAATGTCATTGTGAAATGTCATCGTTCATAAAACAAGTTTCTAGTACCATTCATATGTTTCACAGTTCTAAGCAATTTTTTGCTCCCTAGTTTAATAAAATCTATTGCAGACCTGAAACATTCAGAAGAGATCACAATCAAAACAACCGGTCTCACAAATACTTAACTCAGTGAAACTTTCTTCATTCTTCAAGGAGAGAAAAGCAAAGGAATTAAAACAGAACAATGAAAAAAGCTATTATAAAGCATTTACAGCAATATTTATAAAATACCACACAGAAGGTTTCATCTGTAGAGCTCTAAAAACATTAAAAATGTTAATACAATATTTACCAATGCAACTCTCAGGTGAAGCATATGGATAACGAAAATCACAAGAAAAGACAACAGTCCTAGAATGCTAAATATTAGAGCTACACAAGTAACAGTAAAAAATATTTTTGGAGAAAGTGTAGTAAATAAGAAATGGTAAGGGCATTGGAAATCACTGTGTGAACATGGCCATGCAGGCTAACTGTACTTCAGGACAGAGTAATTTCCCTGACACTGTACTTCACCTACTGCTTTTGAAGTAGTACATAAAAGAATCACCTTTTTATGGCCAGTACTTAAAAGAATCACCTAAGCTAAAAATGTAAAATTCACAACACAAAGAAACGTAAAATCTTAGCAGAACTGCAGTGAACATAGTAGTACTGATAGCTCTTTTCTGATCTACAGCTAGCCAAATCTATTGCTTTAGTACCAAGAAAAAAACATGGTATCTATAAAAAGTGTATTATATATTAAACTTGACAAGTTAAAGAGAGAAAACATATAAAAACTCCCTTTAAAATCCCCCTTCTTTCTGGAAATTGCTGTCTGAAGATTTCTTCATTCATGAAATGTATTATTATGAAGCATATTGATAGACAAAAAAAGTAAACTATTGAGTTAAAAGCACAAAGTTAGCAGGATAGTTTTGATAAACCTTTACAGATCCTTTACATAAACTACATGGAAAAAAATGATGATGAAAACAAAGAAGCAATAGCAGTGAGTGTAATACAATTGATCTCATTAAAAAAAAAAAAAAAAAAAAAAAAAAAGATTTAAAAATAATATAATTAAGCATTTATGTGAAAAATAGCCTTTATTTTCAACAAATTATGGATTTATTATAGTATATATCAGATGGATTGTATAAGATGAAAACATTATTCCCTGTGCATAAGATTAAATTAAAATTAAATTAGACTAAATTAAAATGATAATTTCTTTTAAGATTCATGAATCTTATTAAATGAATATTTGGGTGATTGTTAACTTAGTACAATTTTATTTCTAATACAGAAATAAGGGGAATCTGAAATCTTGGTTAGACATTCTATAAGTATTGATAACATGTTCATAAAATTTTAAAAGCAACAAAATAAGAGATTACATAGATGGAAATCAAACTCAATTAAATTTCTGTTTTGCTTTATAATCTAAGAGCACAAATATAGCCAGTCAGTGAAAGAAAAACTTATTTTTCCTGAACAGGTAATATAAAATCTCTCACAAATTTCAACTTTTTCAAAATGAATGCAACAATACAATATATTTGCAATTAGATATCATCCATGATTATTAAATATCTTCAAACTGTCAGTTAGGTAGGACTATAAAAATAAGTATAGACCTGGATGAAGAAACATTGTAGGAATAGACAGGATTAACCTCACACATTTATACAGTCACAAAAAACCCTGAGTTTGGAAGGATCCACAAGGGTCATCAAGTCCAACTCCTGGCTCTACACAGGACCACCCAAAAATCAAACCATATGTCTGAGAGCATTCCTTCCTAATATCTAACTTGGACTTCCCTTGATTCAGCTTCATTACTTTCCTTCAGGTTCTATCTCTGGTCACCAGATTGAAGAGACCAGCTCACCCTCATGAGGATGCTGTAGGCCACCATGAGGTCTCCCCTCAGTCTTCTCCAGTCTGAACAGACCAAGTGACCTCAGCCTCTCCTCAGATGTTTACCTTTCCAGACCCTTTGCAGTCTTTGCTGCCCTCCTCTGGACACACTCTAATAGTTCTATATCATTCTTATATTGTGGAGCCCAAAACTGCACACAGTGCTTGAGGTGAGGCCACACCAGCAGAGAATAGAGTGGGACAATCACTTCCCTTGGTCAGTCAGCAATGCTGTAGTTGATGCATTTCAGAATAAAGGTTGGCCCTTTTGGATGCCAGAACACATGTTGACTCATATTAATCTTGCCATTGACCAAAACCCACAAATTTATTTCTTCGGGACTGCTTTCCAGCCTTTCATCCTCTGTTCTGTACATATAGCCAGGGTTGCCTCGTTGCACATGCAGAATCTGGTACTTGCTCTTGTTAAATTTAATGCAGCTGTTGATTGCCCAACTCTAATTTGTCAAGATCTGTCTGCAAGGCCTCTCCATCCTCAAGGGAATCAACAGCTCCTCCTAATTTAGTATCATCTGCAAACTTACTTAGCATACCTTAGAGTCCTACATTCAGATCATCTATAAAATCATTGAAGAGAACTGGCCCCAGAATGGAGCCCTGAAGAACACTGTTAATGACTGGCCACTGGCCTGATGCAACCTCATTTATTATAACCCTTTGAACCTGACCCTCAAGCCAATTATTCACCCATCATATTAAATATTTCTCTAGCTGTATACCAGATGTTTTGTCAAGAAGAATACTGTGACAGACAGTATCGAAACCTTTGCTGAAATCTAAAAGATTACATCAACTGGGAGCCCTTTGTCAACTAGATGGGTAACCTTGGCATAAAAGGAAATTAAATTAGTTAAACAGGACTATCCCCTTCTGAACTCATATTGGCTATGACAGTGTGACATTCTCAGCAACTTCTCTGAAATTCTGTGGGTAAATCACTAAAATCCTACAACCTTTTACAGCATAAAGTCCGCTGTGCTACACAGCTGGTGTAGTTCCAACTCCACCTTCTTTCTGCTGCTGGCTCACAGAGGCTAGCTAAGCATAGGAATAGGCAGAGCCATCAATGTGTAGGCGCAAATTTATTTCTAACCTATCACTACCATTTTAACAGGAGCCAGGAACAGATGAATTCACTATTAAAAAAAAAAAAAAAAAAAGACCACAATGGGAATATGAATGTTGAACAACTGCCAAATCTATCATCCTTCTAAAATCTATACCAATTGCTAAGCTACATAGCAACATCTAATGCAAGTAAAACCCGCAAATGTTTACTCCATCTAGAGGATGTAGAGGATAAAAGGAGAGGAGAGGAGAGGAGAGGAGAGGAGAGGAGAGGAGAGGAGAGGAGAGGAGAGGAGAGGAGAGGAGAGGAGAGGAGAGGAGAGGAGAGGAGAGGAGAGGAGAGGAGAGGAGAGGAGAGGAGAGGAGAGGAGAGGAGAGGAGAGGAGAGGAGAGGAGAGGAGAGGAGAGGAGAGGAGAGGAGAGGAGAGGAGAGGAGAGGAGAGGAACACACATTCACCTGCCATACTATTGCTAAAAATACATATATGTTGGAATCTTGGGTGCTTTTTTTTTTTTTTTTTTTTTTTTTTTTTTTTTTTAATTAATGTTAAATTATGATCTCCTTGCAGAATCCAGGGACAGCAGGAGTTCAGGTCACTGAATGCAGCAAAGCCTTTTTCCTGCTTTTAAGTTCCTCACTGAATATGTCTGCTGTAGGGAAACTCCATGTGCAAGAGTTTCCAACTGTTCTTCTGTTCTCCTGAATTACTAGTTTGATTTTCTTCTTCTTCTGACAGATAGTATGGTGATCATGAAGCTGTAAGTATTCTACACCAGGTTTCCTCAGACAAGTCTTGGTTACTGGACTGATTTATCACAGTAAGTCCAAGTGCTGCCAAAAAGCTAGCAGCAGGAATGAAAGCAATCACAAGAGAGGGCAGGCACTGCTTACAAAACAGGATGCAGGTTTCTTAAGGGCTACAAAAGGAGGTTTGAATTACCTTCAAGTTTTCATTATTTTCATGTAATATAACTTAGTAGCAAAAACTGAGCCATGGCAATAATGTGTACATGACATTTAGAAAAGCCTTATTAGGATTAGGAAGTGACTGCAGTGAAGAAAAAGATACCTAGATAAGATATTTTTTTTCTCAGATTTGTAAGTTCAGTACAAAGATTTTGGAGATTCTAGTTTCTTCAGCAATATCAGAACTATCAAATCCTGCAGAAAATAGAAAAATATTCATATTCACCAAGTCATTATCATGTGTAAGGAAAGTGATTTGCTAATCTGATAATGATGAAGAGATTCCTTGAAATATAGATATTTCAATATTTCACAGTTATTCATGTGGAGATATTCATAACAAACCTCAGGTTGTTAGTCAAAATTCTCAGAGGCTGCCTTTGTTGGAATTCACTCTCACTGAGTATACAGAAGCAGAAAAAAACACCATAATACACTTTTGCTTGGGAACTGATGAGAACAACCACAACCAATAACTGCTTTCAGTACTTCAGTGCTTGAGAGAAACTGTTTATATCTTTTCACTTAAACCAACCATAACAGTTCATATCACTTTGAAGGTTTGGGGAACATCCCGTTCATTTTTCTTTCAACTTCTCCAAGGAAAGATCCTTGTCCCTTTGATGTTTAAACATCATCCTTTTTTCTTCTCTCCTTTAAGATCTCTTGAACCAAATGTTCAATTCCAAACTTCAGTTCTGAACCTTTGGTTCAGAAGGTATTGAAAATAAAATTACTTCTTCTTCTTCTTATTATTATTATTCAAAAAGACAAGGTAAATGATTTACTTATTTTTTATAAATTTTCTGTTCTAAAATTCTATCAGTCTGTACAAATATCCACATATGCAGAACTAATTGAACTTAGGAAGACCATTTTATACAGGCCAAGACAAAAAAAAAACACATTATTTTTTCATGCTTCAGACTCATCTCTCACAACTTGTCCCACATCAAGAATGTGGGAGCATAATGAGATGAACATTATACTTTGTGATTCAAAACCTCAAACTGTAAATATATATGTTTAAAACAGGGATGTTATTGGTGCATAAGAAATATACAGAAAATAATGGTGTAACAAATGATATAAGGGAGACATTGTGGCTTTCTTTTTAAGAAGGAAACCACAAAATAAGAAGCTTAGTTATTTGATAAAGTGAGGGTAGTCTGAAGTCTCATTTTTCTCACCTCCAAAAGAATTTCACATCAAATAACATCAAGTACTTTGAATACCTCAGATGAAAAGCACAGAAGTTAAGAATATCACTGAAAACACCTATTTTTGATTTGGGGTTTACAAACAGATTGCTCTATTATTTTTCTTACTGTATTAATCTTTTTAAAACACATAGTTGCATTGCTGTCTGTGATTTGATTATATGTAGGAGTAGTGCCTAGAATAGCCTGGAAGCCTGATTTTATTGTAATTATTATGCACTCAAATCTTTATTGCAGGTATAAATGAGTGAATATAACTTTCCCTGGATGTATCCATTTAATGGGTTTATTAATTTTATAGCTAATAACCATAATGTCCTTCAACAGACAAGATGTTCTGTGGGCTTTTGTTATCTGTAGCATAAAAAGATAAGTGGACAGCAGAATCCATTTCAGGCATTCATGTATTGTAAATAAGTTGTGTGAACAAGCTTGTAACAAAGCTTGATATCTGAAGGATTTGTATTTTTGATCTCCTACCTTCATATTGGATAGACCAAACGACTGTACACAACTTGTTACCTTAGGAAATCAGACTTCAACATGTTAAGTATTCAGCCCAATTCTGTTTGTTCCTGATGGTGGCTTGCTTTTCATTTGGAAAAGCATTATTCTCTGTACTTCAGACAATAAATAAATAAATAAATAAATGACGTAACTGTCATTCACCTAGCTTTAGGTAGCTCTAAGTCTCTATGTATCATACAGGAGTTATAGGACTAGAACTAGGCTCAGTGATGTTTCAGACTGGTTTCACCTCCATCCTCTTGCAGTAAAGAGCAATAGTACAACATACAACCACAGAACAGAAGGTACACTGAAAGACAAAGCAATGGATTACAGTATTTTTATAAGAAATGAAGTTTAGCAGATGTAGCAGTATTCTTTAAAAAAAAATACTCATCAAGTTAAGTTAAAGCCAACATAAGTTATGTTTTATTAGTTTGGCTCACAGCAGTAGTGTCACCTATTGGTAGTCTGCAAAAATGACCTTGATACAAAGTTCAAAATACCCCATTATATGCACTGAATTAAACCAATTCAGGTATATTACATTTTAAATGATCACACTTAACACAGTACTGAACTAGCTTCTTTTTCAAATGGACACATTACGACAACCTTGAAATATATTCACAGTAATAGTTTTTTATTATGTAATTCTACATAATTTATGCTTATAAGGTGTCCTTCATACAAGTATATTAAAAAAAATGCAGTCAACAGCAAGCAGAAGTAAAGCCAGTAGCATGCAAGCACAGAAATGCAAAGTGATGGTCTTAAGATTATATTCCACATAGGAGAATTGTGTTCTCTAAGAAGAAATGGGAAAAGCCAAGACTACATCTGATGAGATATTAGATAACATACGAACAATGAAGTGGACATATGAACCATATTATGTTCATTGTGAATTCTAAAAACCTTTCCTTCCAAGACAATCACAGAGTCAAAAAAGTTAATACAGAACATTATAAAAGTGGAAGCAGAAATAGCAGAACGTTTCTTTTCTTTCCTCTACACTTGTGCCTCTCAGTAGACACTAGTGATAATCCAGAAGTTGAGCCGAGGCCCTTTTCTCGTCTAGTAGCTTCCTAAATGGAAGTAAGGATAATCAAAATGAGAGCTAAACCTAGTTATTTCCTCAGAAGAAAAAATATGCTATCAAACTACACCAGTGAATTATTAAAAAACATAGTATTATTCTTTCTCTAAGTGTTCTCAGAAGAAATTATAGCTGACTGCTACAACATTGTGCTTTCCAAGTATGAAATATGACCCCATAAAATGATATGAACTACAAGCAGAGACAGGCAGATGACTTTTTCTTTAACTCAGAGAATACTGAATCAACTGAGCCTCTGAAGAGAAACATTTAAGAGATGTAACTGTTGATTTCACCTATATTTGTGGTGGTTTCAAAGTGATGGCTACCGAAACCACCCCACCTCTCTCTAACTCTCCCTTCCCAAAGGAACAGCAGGAAAAAAAAAAAAAAAAATTAAAAGGTATCAAGTCTTGAGATAAGGTCAGGGAGATCACTGAACCATTACTGTCAAGCGTAAAACAGACTCAGTGTATGGAGATTAATATATTGTATTGCCTATCATTAGCAGACAAGAGCAGTGAGAAACTAAAAGCAAACTACAAACTGATTCCTCCCCAACGTCCACCCTCTTCTATGTCCTCCCCCCCCAGAGCAGCACAGAAGAATCATAAATGGGAGTTGAGGTCAGTCCCTAATGCTTCATCAGCTACTGTTGACCTTCATGGTCATTCTTCCCCTGCTCCACTGTGGGGTCCTTCTCACAGGATGCTGTTCTGCCTGAAGTGATCCTTTCTCGGCTTCTCACAAACTGCATTTCTTCAAAAGCTGCCCCAATATGTGTCTGTAGCACAGGGTCCAAAATTACTCATATCCATATGACTGAAGTGAGTCCACATTGAAGGCTTATACACACATGGGTCCCATCATACCACTGCCATTATAGATAATGTAGATACTCATATAGGTTGCAGAGATGTGTAAAATGGAAATCCACTGCAGGTGAGGGAAGAATTTGGAACTGATAGGGCTCTATACAAAGAAGCTCAAGTCAGAAGTGAAAACAGTGCAGAATTAGGCAAATTAAGTTAAAAACTCCTACAATCACCTCCTCCAGATCCATCCTTGTATTTTCTCATGGGAAATTCTGTGCCTCATTAAATGTACCTATCATCTAGCTTCAGTCAGGTCTGTCTTCATAGTAATAAAGAGCACAGTAGCCTACACTAGTTAGCAATTCTATGTACCAGTTTAAAGTGCAAGCTTCTATGATCAGACTGTTATAATTTCTGCCAGTTTCTCCTTGAATTAAGGTTATTTTGGAAACAACTTATCTTTTCCACATTTCTTTCTGGCTACAGAAGATGTAATAGTAATCTTTGTGCAATGCCATTTGTAAGATAAATTTATTTTACAAATTTGCATGTTAAATGCCTTACTAGTAAAAACATCTTTCAAAGTAGAGTGTTTATGCTTCCATTTGTGCTTCAGTTTGAATGCTAAAGCAAACCAAGTGAAAAAGCTGATGATTTTACATCTTTTTTTTTTATCTTAAGTCAAACATGGACTGCTTATTTTAATTGTTGACTGAGCCTCCTTATTGGGAGTTGGGGACATGGGGGAACAACTATTAGGAATTGCAGGTTATTGTTATTTTACACTCACGCTGTCTCCTCCATGGCTTGTAGCCAGGACTATGTACACTCGTGAAGATCATGGTGTCTAATGCACTGAGTACTGTCTCTGCAACCCACCAACTAATGAAGTGTATTTAGTATTTGTATTACTTTGCTTGGGTGATGTCTGTCTTGCAAGTATGCTTTCTGTCTGTAAAAAGGAGAGTGTCACTACCAAAGGGTGCCTTTGTTGCAATTTGAGATTCTGTTAGTTTAACTTCAAGCCATATTCTGATATTTACTGCCAGATTATTTTGAAATAAGAAATTTCTTGAAAGATTTTAAGTTTGAAGCACAAATATTTTACATATGTATACCTATGACCACCAAGATTGTGCTCTGTCTTGCTAACAACCATGTTTCAAAGCCCATCCTGTACACATCCACTAAAACACTGTCCTACCCTCATTTCTCAAAGTCCCAGTCCTCTTCATGTTTCACCTTCCCATAGTTGCAGTCTCCCAGTTTTGTCACTTCTTACCTAAAAAATATGCTGCAGCTGATTATTGGGTGGCTCCAAGCCCATGGAGCTGGTGTGGAGACAGGCAAAACAAAGCTGCCCACGAGAATCTGGGATTAAGAGAAGGAGGTGTGTTTGCTATAGGAAGAAAACAACAAAACAGTATGTTTCAAAAAATAAATAAATAAATGAATGAAATTCAGAAGTCATGGCCTTGTGGGCATTTTTCATAAAAGTATTACCTTAAACTCTGTAGTTTTCACCATTGTGTTCGTTTTCATCTTACTGTTATTTGGTGTCAATGTATGAAAGAAAGAGCAAATATAACAAGAAAATAAGAACAGTATTTTCTTTAAAAATGCTACATGGTCTAACAGTCCCTTCTTCCTACAGATCTGTGCTGGGGGTTCTTCTGAAGAATTTTCAGAAACTGTCTATTGTCCCAGTGTGTAGGTCATAATCCTACTGAGATTAATAAATAAATAAATAAATAAAAATAAAAGTATGCTGCTAGCTTGTGGATAAAACTCATAACGTGTTCAAGAGATGTTGTAGTTACCTTATAATTAAGTAAATAGTACTGGGTACAGGCACTCAGGCAGCACCAGGGGCCTGCTGGATTGCTCTGTGAGGCAAGGCCGGGGCTGCCCCATGTCGGCTTCAGTGGCCCCACCACAGGGCCCTGCTGAGCCCCTCGGCCATGGGTGGGCTCCTCGCAGAGAGCAGAGCTCAGCAAGAGCATAATGGTGCCCAGCAGTGAGGAAAGCAGTGCAAGAAGCATCCCTGCAAGCAGCTATGGCAGGAGGTGCTCCAGGCACCCAGCAGAGCTTGCCCTGCAGCCCCTGGAGAGCCCAGCCTGGAGTAGGTGAGAGGTGTGAGGAGGAAGGGGCGGCACAGAGGAGTTGCTGGGGATGACCACAGCCCCAGTCCCCAGCCCTCTGCAACACTCGGGAACCTGAGGGAGGTAGGAGTTCAAGGAGGGAAGGAGAGGGGGAGAGCTGGAGGGAGCCTGGGAAAAAAAGAGGCAAAAGTTTTTAGGTTTTGAGTTTGTTTCTCCCTATACAGACCTATTTTAATTGGCAATAACTTAAATTACTTTTCCACAAGTTGAATCTGTTTGCTTGCAATCCCTGTTTTTATCTGACCGTATGAGGTTTTTATTCAGTTTTCTTGCCCATTACGTTGAGGAAGAGGAGTGAGAGTGACTGATTAGGTGTCTGGCAGCCAGCCAAGGTCAAGCCACTACTAAGGTTTTTCCAAGGATAGAAGCTGTACTGTCAATGACACATAGCCTCCTGGTTCTTACTATATGTTAGAGAAGTCATGTTTGCATTCATTCAAAATTAGAGAGCAACACAAAGTATGAAGCATTCCGAAGCCAACAGATAACAAACAGACAAACAAACAAACAAACAAAAACACACAAAAGTAAATATTTGAGCTGGACTGGGGAGAGGGTGGTGAGGATAAAAGAGCCAAAGTCTGACTATAAAAATGAACTGAAAATAACAAGGAACGAACTCCAGTCTCTGCGCAGTGTTGACTGATCTGCTTCAGTCCTCAGGCTTGTTCCCCTCTAAAAATCAAAGCTGCTTATAAACATCTCTCGTCAATTGAAACCCCATCCACCTTGTATGAAAACATGTCCATAACAAAGTAAGTGGTAAAAACTTCCTTCAGTTCTTGGGTATGATTCCTGAAATCTTAAGTACAGCTATACTGATGTATGGAAGTTATACCTATAAAATGAAAATGTTGTTGGGGTGTGTTTCTTCCTTTTAGCAGAAGGTGTCTACCTTTATGTCAGCTATTCGTAAATAATCAATCCAGATATTCTTCATGTACAGTGGTCTGGGTACCAAAAGATACACAGTCTATGCATGTAAAAGATTGTTCACAAACGCAGTGAACAACAATTCAAGCTCTAACCTCTTGAAATCCTCTATGCTGGATAGTCTTGCTATATCCTTAAAGGTAAAGCTATGGTTGTTTTTTGTGGTCCTGCTAGGAATCATACCACACATCCACAAATACACCAAACTGAATTAAACAAAGTCTTGAATAAAAAAAGAGTCAAAGTTTTTTTTTTTTTTTTTTTTTTTTTTTTGTTTAGTTTTAAGAAATATCGGTCAACATATTATGATGATTATTACCAGTGAGGGTCAACATCTTCTCTTAGTACCTCTTAGGCACAATATTCCGTTGTGTCTTACTAGTTTACAATCTGATTACAATAAATTACTGAAAGGCTTCAAAAGAAGGTATGCTCAGTTTTTCTCAGCTGGGAGATCAGAGAAAGTGAAGGTGAATAAAATTGTAACAACAACATAAAAAAAAAGTTTGATAAATCTACGTAGATGTTTTTCTTATAGCACTAAAGAAAGAACATCTCTGTCCCCAGTAGAAGAAAATTACACTTCATTTTTCTCAATAATTGTTTTCAACCAATTGCTTTTTCAGAAAGGAATCAAGATTGTTCAACTATTTTCATAAAAACGTTTTATATTTTGATCCCATATGTTTTGAATTTTGATTAAAATTCTATTGAAAAACTTCTCCAAGCAAAATATGCTTTTGACACTGATTTACATATTCCATTGTGGTGGTTTGACCTTGTTTGGGTGTTACATTCCCAATCAAACCACTCTCATCTCCCATCCTCAACAAGACAGAGGGAATAAAATAAGATGAAAATCTCATGTGTCAAGATAAGGACAGTGAGATCGTTCAGCAATGACAGTCACAGACAAAACAGCCTTGAACTTTCAAAAATTAATTTAGTGCAAATTAGAGCAGGATAGTGAGAAAAACAAAACTAAAACCACCATCCACCTTCTTCCCAGGCTCAACCTCACCCTGGACTCCCCTACCTACTACCCTTGGCATGGCACATGGGGAACGGGGGTTACAATCAGTTTGTAATCATCTCTGTTGTTCATAATTATCTCTGTTCTCTTCACACTCCTCCCCTGCTCCAGGATGGAGTGCCTCCCACAGGACACAGACCTTATGGGAGAGCCATCCACCTCCCACAGACAAACTGCTTCAGCATGGGTCTGTTCCACAGGGTACAGTCCTTTGGGAACAGACTGCTCCAGCATGGTTTCCCATGGCCCACAGTGCCTACCAGAAAACCTGCTCCAGCATGGACTTGTTTCCATGGGCCATAGTTTCTTCCAGGAGCCTGTTCCTATGTGTGCTTTCTATGGGCTGCATCTTTGTTAAAGTAACATCCACATCTTATGATATGTTTTCTTAATTCATTATTTTATATTGTGCTATTTTATATAATTTCACAACATCTCAATATATCTTGTATGCATAACTAGGAAATAATATGATATGGAAAGTGGAAAACATTTCAAACAGCTCTAAATAATTTCAATGAAAACAGTAATTAAAATAAACAAACAAACAGAATATGTCTACAATATGCATGCGATTACTACTGGCCTGTGGTAATATGAAAAAATGGATACCCCTTTTGACAAGTTCAGTAATTACTATAGCAACTCAAATGAAATAGAGAAATTACTTTTTCCTCCAGTTTTGAACAGCTCATTAAGTTTTTCTTCTCCCCTCAAACTACATATCTGTAAAATTTTGTTCTGTATGAAGCAAGTATTTTACTAATGAATTTTGTATTTTGTCACTAGTCAGGAAGAAACTATTTCTTTTCTGTAAATGACATTAGGAAGCCTCATTTAACATAAGCTTTTCATTCTGTATGAAAGACAAGATCATATATTATATTTGCCATGAATTACTGTAAGCCAGAAATGAATAATAAATACATTCCTTAATTAGAGAGTTTTCGGAGTCAGGAGTCAGGCTCCTCCAATTTGGAATGGTGGCTTCAAACTTTTCTTACTCTTGAAGAAATTGCTTTGCATAAAACCCTACTACAAAAAGTGCATGAAATTATATTAAACCATTGACAAGGATGTGAAAATGAATAGGTAAATAAAAATAATTCCATACATTTTCACCATAGCTATAACTCTTGTTTTAATACACTGATGAATTATTAGTTTTTGATTATTATTATTTTTTCTCCTGAAGAAGGTAATGCTTTCTCCAGAAAAGGGAATTGAAAACTACCTGGTTTAATCTTTCTACTACACTGCATGTACTGTCTGCAACATGAGTTTTGAGTGACTAATCACCCTAGAGAGAAAGACAGATTCTTGGCACATTTAAGTTAAAATACGACTCTGAACTAGTCTGTGGATGAGCCTGTCTGGGATGATTAGTAGATAACTTGGGGATTTCCAGTTGGTTCTATGAATAACCATCTTCAATTAACTCTTCAGCCTGAAGACATGAATACATTGTTAACCCCAAAAACTTTCTTGAAAAAATGTCCAAAGTTTACATAAAATCTAAATGTTACCTATAAATTAGCTTTAAATTGAATACTGTTTAAATTCTTAGCTGTGCTCTGCCAAAATTACTGAACCTCATGTGTCTTGGCCTGTAGCCAGCCTCAGGCCTCAGGTGCCCAAAACAGAAGGCCTACAAGGGCCTTCCTCTTCCAGTTCTCTGAGGAAGATTTCTGTGTTAGGAGGGTGGTGGCTGCTGCTGGTGAAACGATATTCCAGCAGAGACGAATGGAGGAGGTTGGTGGCAGCCCCCTGTACACAGCAGGGAGCAGGAGCCTGGCTGCCCTCTCTGCCCTGCTAAAAGGCACCTTCTGCCCATGTCACTTTGCAGTTCTGTCCCTAGCAGGCCCAGGGGCTCAGGTTAAGCAAGAGTTGCTCCAGACCTGGCTGACAGTTTTAACCATGACCAGATGATGCTGCTGGAGACTCTTAAATGTACCTTAAATCATTCAGAGGCCCAAGAAGGGTCTACCTAAGTCTTCCTGCATAGTGAACTCACCCGTACAACTAAAACGACAAATTTAACATCAATAAAATTTGAAGTTCAGCCTCTTAAACAGAAAAATAGGAACTAAATGGGACTTTCATCCTGTAGCCTCAACAAGCAGTCATCAGTCTGAGTTGATTTCATGCTTGCTTCCAAATACCTCAATGACTTTCCACACCACTGCAAGCTATATGCTGTTCCCCTCACCATCAATATACTCAGCCCTTCAGCCTCCCTCCAGTGACACCAGCCACCCACCTAAGGAAGACCTCCCCTACCTCTGGGATCACCTCCATTCCAGGATGCACAACACAAACATAAAAAGAAATAAGAAAAATGCTGTGCCTTTTTTTTTTTTTTTTTTACCTTCAGATTTTACTAGTAATGAAAGAAGTTTTGTTTTGTTTTGTTTTTCTGGTGTAGATACTGTTAAAGAACAGGTGCAGTATAGCAGAGATTGTTTCATAACTCAAAATTTAAACATTAAAAAAATAAGTGAGTTAGTGAAAGAGATGACTGTTATTAGACTTTAAATACATTAAAATACATAAATACATTAAATACATTTCAACCCTACTGCTCAATGTGCCACACAGTAGTGATCAAAGATCATTTTGGAACTGTCTACAACTAGAAATAGAAGATGATATTATATAAACCAGTCCAAAATCAGTTTTATACAATAGTATTCTGCTACTATAACTCAGCCACTGAAAATAATTAAATGCTTTGATTTAAATACTCTGATCTAAATCCATTTAAAGGTTAAATCCTATGTAGTTAAAATATCATGAAGCTTTTCTGTCTCCTTACCTCTCATCTTGGTCTAAATACTATCACTGCAAAAAACAAACAAACAAACAAACAAAAACAGATTTTCATAATAGCATTAACAAGATATTTTAAACTATTTAAAGACCTCCCAAGCCTTATTTCTTGGCTTGCAAGAAGACAGAACTGTAATGATTTGAAATATCTTCATTGTAGTACAAGGAACAATTATAAAAATAAAATGGCTATTGTGAGTATGATTTAAGCAACACAGTTACTTGACTTTACAGTTTTTCATCTGAGACTGAATATTTTAAGTAATACCAAGAATTACAAAAACATTATTTTGATTTAATAATAACCAACAGGTTTCAGTCCTATCTTTAAGGTGTTATTCCATCCAAACCATTCTTGAAACAAAAAGCATGTCAAACTAATGAGTATTTACTAAGCAATTTTGCATCTCACAATTTTGCTCTATCATTTCTACCAACAACAAAAAAAAAGGCATTTGCTGTTCTCAAAGGAAGAGATAATAATTTATAATAAATTCTTTAGTTCTTACGATACTAGTCAACCAATCACAATTCAGATTAACCATCTTTTAAGCCAAAATCTTAAGAGAAAATCTTACTCTAACTTTTTCAAAACTATGTAAATATTCAAAAATAATCCAATATAAAATATAAATATAAAATATTCAATACTATGAGGCTATTTTTGTTTTGCCACACCTTCACGGAAAGCAACGGCAAGTATTGTGTGTAAATTCTAAGACTAATTGTAACTCTGTGATCCAGTTGCAGAAATTATTTGGTCATATAGATAAATGAGCTAGTTTTAAATCAGCAGGTTCAAGTAGCAGTAGCAGCCTAGTTATGACTGCACAGTTTAGTTAAGGACCATTTACCCTACCAACGTAATACTTATGCAGCTGCAGTGTAGGTGTACTGTAACTATCCTTATTCTACACTTTACTTTTGCCCTGCAAGTATTGGAAATAAGAGGGGTAAATGATGGTAGATACTTTTAACATTTTCAAGATATGCTGAAACATTTCTCAAGGAGTCCCTGTTGTCGACGGAAGGAAGACACAAACGCTCAATATGAGTGAACAGTGAACTTCAACTTTAATGGATAGCTCTGTCGCCTTTTATCTAGTTCGAACATAGTCAGCTCATACATATTGCAAAAACTAAGCTCAGGATTGGCTAACATTTCCCGCTCTTTTCAGGTAGTTCCTCCTTCTTTTAGCCACCGTCCCGCCTTAGGGACTTTCCCAATCGCTCAAGGGCATCGTGTCCTTGAGCCTGATTGGCTCTCAGCCAGCTGTGTACATGCCAGACTCATGTGAGTTGAGTACGGTACTTTACTAGCCCATTGCCTCTTAACTGCCCAACATCCACGTGTCCTATTTCACTTAACCATTCCTCCACAATTCCCCCGTTTTTATTTTGCACTACAAATACCTTCTCTGTGAGTTGCTCTAGTTTCTTAGTTAGGCAGTTAAAGATTATACGTGCAGCAACTATAATCAATATAATTATAAGTAGAAAGCGAAGTCCCTCTCTAACTAAGAAAACCCATCCACCCATGTTCCCAAAAACAGATTTAAGCCAACCTTCAAACCAACTATCTTGTACTACAATTTTTTGTGTATGATCCCTTAACAATTTCAACTGGTCGTGAATTGACTAACCATGGTCGGAAAGATAAAAACAACACATTCCTTCTACATCTTCACACCCATGTCCCTGAGCCAGCAATAAGAAATCAATAGCGGCCCTATTTTGCAATACAGTATGTCTTAGACTCTCCATATCTTGTGACGTTTCAGAAAGAACTTGTGTTGTTACATTTGATTGTTTAACAGCCCAACAAGCAAGCTTATTAATGTTAGTCAAAGCGTGTGCAGTTCCCACACCAGGCACCAAAGAAGCAAAGAATCTTTCTGCTGGACCCCACAATTCTACATCATCATTAGTCAGAACCCAAAGTTTTTAGTTCTCGTTCTTCTGCTCCTTGTCGAGTTCTGCCATGAGTGTAAATCTGGAGCGAAAAGTGTGAGTCACCCTAGGTAACACGGTCCTCCAAAAGCATTGGCTGGTACTCCTTGCCATGCACGGTCTCCACAGATCAAAAACATGCCAGAGAGAAGCAGCACAGCCGCCGCTGCTTCCATGGTTACGTCAGACAGGCTGCAGGGTCCTGATGTCCGTCCCTCTGCTCTGTGCCGACTCGCCACACGGTGAACTCCAAGCGCAGCGCTGCTCGTGGCGGTGACTGAGGGGGGGGAGGCTCCCACTGCCCCGTAGCCCCAAGGCAGCGTTATCATTCTCCCTGAAGGTGGCAGTGGGCAATGCCCAGCTCCAGCACTTCCCGGCAATCCCAGTCGCTCTGTAGCGGCAGCAGCGACTCTCTGCTCAGCCTGATGTGTAGCTAAAGTGCTAGCGACTGTTCTCCAAGGCTTCAATAAATTTTTTAGCAGACTTAATATCATTAATAACATCAAACAATTTATCTCCAAATTTACGCCACTCTGTTTGTTCAAAAAACTATCAGGATTTGTAAAACAACCCTGTGCTACTGCATATGCTAATAACCCTGGCAAATCTTTTTCTACAATCTATATCTAAAATACTCCACTTTTCTAAAAATCATCTGAGCAAATTATACGCCGCTTGTCTTTCATACCTTTATATATACAGTTACAGCCTTTGCAAAGACCTCGGCGGCGCTTCTCCGGCGGGACCCTTTATAGGCTCATCCCGAGTGCGGGGACTCCCTTCCACCTTCTGAGCTGCGGGTGCGGGGACTCCTGTCCCTTTCACCTTTCAGACCTCGGCGACGTGTGACCGGCGGAATCCTCTCCCAGGTGCGGGGACTCCACGTCCCTTTCACCTTCCCGACGCGTGTGCGGGGATTCTTGTCCCTTCCACCTCCTGGGCTGCGTTGCAGGACCGGATCCTCCCTTATTCCGTCGAACACGTGGCCCAGGATCACTGCCAGCAGTGTCCAAATCCCGTTCAGACCAGTCCCTGTTCGGGCGCCAATTTGTTGTCGACGGAAGGAAGACACAAACGCTCAATATGAGTGAACAGTGAACTTCAACTTTAATGGATAGCTCAGTCGCCTTTTATCTAGTTCGAACATAGTCAGCTCATACATATTGCAAAAACTAAGCTCAGGATTGGCTAACATTTCCCGCTCTTTTCAGGTAGTTCCTCCTTCTTTTAGCCACCGTCCCGCCTTAGGGACTTTCCCAATCGATCGTGTCCTTGAGCCTGATTGGCTCTCAGCCAGCTGTGTACGTGCCAGACTCATGTGAGTTGAGTACGGTACTTTACTAGCCCATTGCCTCTTAACTGCCCAACATCCACATGTCCTATTTCACTTAACCATTCCTCCACAGTCCCCAAGAGACTAACAAGATAGAATTGTTTCCAGCAGGTGAAATTGTGATAAAGATGTAACGAAACTACATCCATATCATTAGTTTTTTCAAGGCTTGTGACTATGCAACCCAAATAAAATCTGAGGGACACGGAATACAGAAAGCTGTTTCAAACTCCTACTGATGATACTGATGGTATTTTGAGAAAAAGAATGCATCCTCTTACTTTTGACTCATTATATTTAAGCAAGAAGAGTTGTCAAAATACCTTCACTTGCTGCATGCTACTGAAATGCTTGTTAGACACTGGTTCCAAGCGTGTGCCTGTAAAGTCTTCTAATAATAGCAAAACATTCCTGTAACCTATGATGTTAAGCCCACTGTGATACAAATGTCATACTAAATTATGAAACTTTCTGTACTAGTATTGGAACTATCATTGTAGCAGATGTGACAATTTCTGCAACTGCTGTGACCATTTATTTTGTATATTATGATGTTGCTACTGTTGCTAGAAAAAAAAAAAAAAAAAGTTTTTCTTAAACAGTTCAACTACAACTGAATATTTGAAGATATTTCTTTATCCAAAATCAGTGGTGGAAAACTAGTGTTGAGAGCAGATCCTCTAGACATGATATTAACTCTCCTACAGTCCCCAGAGGCCAGCCTAGGAAGCCACACAAAGCTTTTTCTTTTTGGAGATGTTACCAAAGAATCTTGTCACAGAAATCTCTCCTTCCTTTTCTTCAAACTGGAGAATAGACCACAGTCAGTTGGGAAAAGAGGATAGTTATCCATCATTTTTCAGTGAGGAAAACCAAACAAGAGCAATTACTCATTCTTACTGAAACATACCTAAACCCATATTTACAGATGGATTTGCTTAAATGCATCTAGGAAAGTGTCTCTCAGCTTAGCAAGAAGTGTGCGAGAAAGCCTTACTAATGGACTAAACAGAAGACTTACATTCTTATCACTCTAACGCTATGATATCAATCAGCTTATATTGATTTTTATTAGTCAAGGGTTTAAGGGTTTGCTATTTGCCATATAGAATTTCAGTCTTGGACTTGCCTATTACAAATATTGATGTAGGTAAAAACTGACAGATTTTGTGGATGCTTTACAGCTACTAAGAGAGGAAAATTTGGAAAGGCTTCTCAATCTAAAATTAATAGCACCTATTAAAAGTATTGTTGTTGTTGTTGTTGTTGTTGTTTTCTGTAATTACAGCTGTGGGGTAGGAGAGGGTTGCCATACATCATGATGCCAGTATATTGTAAGGTGAAACCAATAAAACAAGCTATTGCTGATTTAATCATGGGGGATATTTCCTTTCCCTTTCATTTTCCATTTCCGTCAAATCCTGCATGAATCACTGCTCAAATGTTTGCTCTTATTTTTAGTAAAGATGTTAAACATGATAAATATAGTCATATTTCATCAAAAGATAGAATGTGTTATGGTCAGGATCGGTAAAAATAGGTAGAATGCATTAGCAATTGTGTGCACTGTAGGAGAAGTGAAAGTAGAGTAAAAACATAAGATACCTAACCTGATTTTAAACCAGGAATCTCTTGACAAACACATGTAGGTTGTGCCTGCTAATCGTACTTGGTAAATCTTTGAGCATGTAGAATGCATCTAAACACCTCTATATCCCTACCTGATGTTGCCCCTCCATCTGTCATTCAGCTTTCTAAATAGCTTTGTAGTTTTTAGGTGATAGAATTAAAGAGGGGATAAAAAAGTCAGGTAGGAAACATTAAAAAAAAAATACTTATAGTAATCTAACTTCAGTAGTTATTAGTTTTTAACTCCATGCTGCTAAATTTAATGAAGAAAAACTCTTTCATTTTGCCATTTTTGATTTGTGTTGTTGCTCTGTCATCTCTGAGGCCTTCATGGTATTAGCAAGTACATTATTGTCCAGTCCCTGCAGTAGCAGGAACGACTATCTTAAATCTAGAAGATTCCTTTCCCTTTTCTTTCTCAACTGTGAAAGCAGATTGCTCTATCATGCATCATTAAACTGCATATCCTAGAAGAACATTCAATTTTTTCATGGAATCCCAGAGGTAGATCCTAGTTCTGTGTTGCTGACAAATGCAGATAGAAATAGTTGCCATGTTTCCAGTGGGTAGAGAGTTACTCCATTGTTCCTATAACACATTATATCATTATCATTACATCGTTACATCATAACACATTATCATTAAATGTCCAATTTGTACTAGTTTTAAGATGATTATTTTTGTTCCTTTGTTATTTTCTGTGAAAACAATTATATAATCATCAGTTGTTAGTTTGCAAAAATACAGAAATTGTTACAGGAATAATTGCAGTGTTGCTGGCACTGAAGATGCATGAGATTTCTGTACTTTGAAGAACAAAGGAAATAAACGTATTACATTAACTTGCCAGGATGGCATGCTGCTAGGCATTTCTTCCCAAAGAAAGAATTTCTCAGAAGTCAAGTTCTAAGTTTCCTTTCAGTTACCCACCATATTCTAACATGGTGGCAAACAGAAACAATAAATTATAGATATGGAAGTGTGTGTCTCTCATATAAGAAACTGGGTAACCACTAGTCACAAACTCTTTGGAAACTAGAAAAATAGCTCATAGGCCCATGAAATATATAGTGGCAAATATTGCTGATTACTACTGTTAGCAAGGCGGATATCCTCATAAAATTAAAATACATGTAAATAAATAAATAAATAAATAAATAAATAAGAACTAACAATACTGGTCAAATGGCATTTAAAAAGCTATAAAGAAACAAATTGCATTTTAAATGACCATTAAGCATTAAGAAGTATTACAGATTGTAAGATCAGTTCTGCATCTGAGAAGAGGAATGAAATCATGCCACTAGGCCCATCCAAAACTGAACTATGAAATTGGCTGGAAAATATACTACTGAACCCTTTCCCAATAGAAAAATATAATAAATCAATGAAAATGTTTAGATAATTAAACTTTTACAATCTGAAGTAAGAAAAAGAATGTACTTTCTCATAAACAATGAGCAGTGAATTCCAATTTGTTGATGATATAATCAAAAACAAAACACTAGTGTTTCTGCTTGGATTCTTTTTCCTGTGTGTATCTGTCCTTAAGAGAAGATTTATCCCTTTGCTCTCAGTATGAGATGAACTTTTATCTCATACCTACAGAAGAGCTGCTCAGAAGTTTTATGAATGAATGTCTTTTCTATTCAAAACTACCAAGTCATCAAAAATTACAATTTCAGGAAAATGGGGCCATTGCTATAATTTGGAGCAAGATAAAAATTGTTTACATAAGATTAATCATTGTTGCAACATTTTTTGAATGAAATATGTATAATTTTCATTTTATGTTTTATTTAATAAACATGCTCTCAAATTAAAAAGTTTTGATGCCTTCATTTTGTATCCTCATGTTGGCAAAAGGAAATATTCAGATGATTTTTTTTTCTAGAGTATATTTTCAAGAGAAATGTATCTCAATTCTCTTTTTAAAAAGTGAAGAAATATAATACTTTCCATAAAACAAACAATGCATTCTTCTCTTTCTTTCTTGTGCACATTTGTGCTACATCTATCCTATATGATGCCTTCTAATTTAACCAAACTGGGGAGAACATAATAGAACAAATGACTCCTGTTGACTCCTGTTTTCCTATGTATTTGTTACCTTTAGTTCATAATCTGTGTTCCCTCCTCCCTCCCCCCCATAGGTTCATGCTGCAATGAACCTAGCTCTCCCCATCAAATCTGGCTTTAGGACAAAATAATCTGCCATGAGGCTGAGCCAAATGGCCTGCTGCTTGCAAGTCTCTGAACCAACTATCAACCGCCTATCTTTCCCTCTGTGGGGCACCCCAGTTCAGATATGATTCCATATATATAGCCATGGATTATAAAAAAATATCACAGATTATTTCTCTTTGATTTTTCAAATTAGGTTTAAATGGGTCAACATATCCAACAGTTATTGGCAGTATTGAGACAACAAGCTAGCTTCCCTTTCTTAAAACGCTAGGCTAAAAGCTAAATATTTAATTGGGATAAATCCATTGTTGAAGTCAAAATTAATTGAAATCAAAGAGATGATACTATTAAAATCCAGTTCAGTTACGAACGAGATTTTCACAGAAAAATGATCTAATCCTTAATTTAGACAATATGTAACCTGTTTTCAGTAGGCTGTAAGAAAAAGGACTGCAACTGAAGTCTTGCAAAATATTTAAAAATCTGCTTAATATAAATGATCCAATTGTCTTCATTTTACTTTTAGAAATGTGGGGAGTAAGTTTACTGAAGTCACCAGGGCAGAATGCCCAGTGAGATGATATAAGAATATAAACATAATCCGTGCACTTTTAAAAATTGCATGTCTATCAAGAAAACATTTTAAGCTTCATTACCAAAACGTGGTTCCACGATACTTCCTATCAAATACAGATATGAATTAACATCCTTTCTTTCAGAATCCCTGGTCAGATATGCCCCTCCTAGAATGCAACAGATACATGCTTAATATATTATCAAATAAACATGCATCTTATAAAACATAATAATACGGATAAGCATCCAGTCTATAAAATATAAAATAATAGTCTATAAAATGTAATAAAAAGGATAAGCATACAGTCTATATATTCTGGTACTTATTTTAGGTTGTTTGTTCTGTCTACATATTAGTCTCTCTTAGAAATGATACCATCAAGCATAAAAAGGAGTTTATTATTTGCTGCTGTGTGTACTTTAGAGTTAGAAAAACATTGTTCTACTATAAACATTAAAAGCTTTGAACAACTTTAAGGAACCTGTAAAATTGTTCCAAATTAGAATATTATCATTCATCAGTAATCTCTTGAACAAACAAAATGCATTTATTACTTGCTTCATATTCATAAATGCCATTGGTTTAATTAAAATATTTGAAAAGTACAAAGCACAGATTTTTTTCCAGAACTAAGCTTGAATTAAACATGCAAATGTCTTCTAGCCATGACTTATGGTGAATAATTGACAGAAAAAAAATAATATTTTACATCTTATCTGTTTTTCCATATCAAAAATAAAATAAAATAAAATCCATAGAAGCCAGTCTGAGAACAGAATGTTAGAAAGTTCTAAATTCTGAGGATTTTCCAAGTTTGCATACTAAATGTGACAACCCTCCTGCAGCATTCCTTTTATCACATTAGTTCCACAAACCAGTTTATCTGAGTGCATTGTTCACATGGAAACAAATCTCATTTATTTATAATTGCCTAATCAACTGAAACTTAATTGCATTATATCGTAAGGGCCTTTGATGAAGCTTTAGAAATCTGCTTAAACATTAATAATTTGAAGGCCTAATTAATAAGAATTAAAAAATAAACTTCAAAAAGAATGAAAAAAAAAGTTTGATTTGCTTTGTAGAATATTTATACTCTACCAATAATACACTATACTTTCATCACCTCATCAGTTTTTGGTTTATGTATCCTTCAATGACAAGTAGTAAGAATGGATACTTTACTATAAGAAAGAGCTTAAAGGTGTCTGATAATAATGAGCATCTTTTCTGACATTTACATTTCCAATAAATAAAAATATCAGATGGTTAAGTTCATTTTCCAAATAAAATATTTTGCAATTAAAAAAAATAATAATCTGGCTCTAGAGAACTTCTTGATAAAGTCAAACAGTTTAATTAATAAAGGATTAATATATATGTATATAATCATATTTCTCCAAATAAATATGCTTCTAGCATGGATTGCATTGCGAATATTTTAAAATCAACAGAGTGACAAGGACATAAAGCTGAAACAAATGAGTTAGGGAATCACACATAGCAGCAGAGGAAGAGAGAAATAATATTGTGTGAAATCAGCATTACCTGTCTCAGATATGAACTATGCTGAAGTGTGTGTAGAGGGAAAAAAAAAAAAAAAAAAAACAAGTTCCAACATAAGGATAGCCTTTTGTGCCTATTAAGAAATGGTAAGTATCAAATGAAAAATGGCATTATGCTCTCTGTCCTTCTGAATTGCTATGCCAGAAGTTCTAAACAGAACTAAAGTGCATAGTGTTTCCAAAACCCAGGAGTATGTTTGTACAGATTTCTGTTTCATTAACTCTCCCCTTCCTCCTTCTCCTCCTGTCTCCTAGATATGGGAGAAATTCAGACACCAAGATGTGAATTTTATCTGCAGTTCTGACTGTAAGGCTACAAATTTACTGACCTGCAGTAGAAAAGGATGTGAAAGGAAATTTTTAACAATTTCAAAGCTAATTAAAATAAATAAAAAATAAAGGATATATTCCTTCAATATTTTTCCTATGTGGTTTTCACATCAAATATATTTTGTCTAGGGCTCTATGGCCATGAACTGTGCATTTACAATGCTGAGCACATCCGGTAGAGCATAGATTAATTTATATCCCACATATAGCCTAGGAACTAAGAACTGTAATATCCTATTTGCTCTATAAACTCAAAACAAAGAAATAGTTACATCTTTTCTATTTCAAGATCCTACACACTGTGAACTCAGCAAGAGACAAACGGCAAACGCTGTTGAACAGAACGACAGGCAAATAGGTCAGCACAGCAGTGCAGAGCAGCCTTCATGCTGAACAGCTGTAAAATAGAAAGCAAACTTAGGAAAGGTATTCGAAGGAAGAAAATGAGGTGGTGTTATAGAGACTCCTCACAAGTGTAGCAATAAATAGGAGATAGAGCAGAAAGCAGAGAGATAGCAGGAGATAGGTTGGTGGAAAGAAAAAGAAAGAAAACTGACAGACTAGGGCAGCTAATAACTTGTATTTGTGTAGGGAGAAAAGAGAACAAAAAGGAATAAAGGAGAAATGATGAGGTAGGGTGAAACGCTTTGGGGAATAATAATGAAGAGACTGCAATTAAAATGGAATGTGCATAATCTGCTATACTTGCAGCTAGTATGGTTTAGTATAATTTTACTGGAGTCAGTAGAGTTATGTTGCTTTACTGAAAATAAAGGTATGATTTCTTATTACTGTATCATTTTCTAATGTAGATTTTCACTCTTAAATAATCTCATCAAATTAAGTCTGAAACTAATGCTTGTATCATAAAAAATATTCTCATATAACAAAGAAAAAATGTAAAAAATCTCTGTCAGTATTTCAAAAAACATCTATACATATATTAGGATAAGGTAAAGATAGATTACTTCAAATTTATTTGTGGCCTCCTCCAAAATATATCTAATATATGTGTAATACCAAGATTATTTAAACCAACAATAACCCTATAAATTATAGGAGAATAATATCATAGTTTTGTATAGTATTGAAAATGTCAAAATAATTTGAAGGGATCAAGAGAGCATAAATTGCATAAATTTTACTACCTCAATTCATGCCTATCAAGTAAGAGGTCTGTGTGATAAAAGAAAACACAATTTCAACAATAAATGGTGGGAAAACAAACAAACAAGCAAAGAAAAACAATACTATAATTTAAAAGCAATTGATTAAAATAAATGGAAAAATTTGTCCATTTCATAGAATCATAGAATTACAGAATATCCCAAGTTGGAAGGGATCCACAAGGATCATTGAATCCTACTCCTGAGTCCCCAAAGGACCACCCAAAAAATCAGACCATATGTCTAAGAGTGTTATCCAAACACTTCTTGGATTTCAGCAGGCTTGGTGCCACGGCTTCCCTGGGGATCCTGTTCCAGTGCCCAAACTCCTTATTGGTGAAGAACCATTTACTAATATCCAGCCTGTACTGCCCCTGTCACAGATTCAAGCCATTTCCTCGGGTCCTATCAATGGTCACCAGAAAGAAGAGATTACTGCTTACCCTCCTGCTGCCCCTTGAGAGAAAGCTGGAGACTGTGATGATGTCTCCCCTCAGTCTTCTATTCAACAGGATGGACAAACCAAGTCACTTCAGACACTCTTCATATGTCTTCCACTCCAGACCCTTCACTATGATTGTTGTTCATTTACATAATTTACATCATTTTTTACAGCGAAATTTTAATCAATCATATGTAGATTTCTTAATGGTAACCAGAATTAAAGACAGACAAAACAGTAGGACTGAGTCATAATCTATACCTTTATGATCAAGATTTGTTTTCAAATTTATAGGCTGCTTGAATCAGGATTTTAGTTAGGTTATATTTATAAAGTGTTACTATGATATCAGTTATACTGTACATGAAAATGTAGCCCAACATTTAATTCAGAGCTGTAATCAGCTATTTTTCAAACTCCAGTATCAAGCTCCTCAACAAATCTTATTATGGTGGAACAGATAATTATGGTGGAACAGATGTTGTAGCCCATGGAGGAGGTCCTGCAGGAGTAAATTGGTCCAGACCTGCAGCCCATGGAGAGGAGCCCACGCAGGAGCAAGGGGTCTAGTGGGAGCTGCTAGCATGCTACAGACCCATATTGGAGCAGTTTTTGAAGAACTGCAGTTTGTGAGAAGCCCAGGAAGGATCCGTTCAGAAAGGAGAGTATCCTGTGAAAGGGACCCCACAGTGGAGCAGGGGAAGAGAGTGACTCCTTCATGAAGCAGTAGATGAAGCATTAGGTACTGATTTTAACCCCCATTCCTTGTTCCCCTGTGCCATTCAGTGGGGAGGAAGTAGAAGAGGGTGGATGGGAGAGGAAGGTGTTTTTAGTTTGCTTTTACTTCTCACTGCTCTACTTTGATAGTAACATGTAATAAATTATACTAATCTCCCTATGTTAAATATATTTTGCCCTTGTAATTGTTGAGTGATTTCCCTATCTTTATCTCAGACCCTGAGCCCTTTTCATAGTATTTTCTCCCCCTGTTCCTTTGGGGAGAGGGAGTTAGAGAGTGGTATATTGGAGTTTAGCTAGCATTATTGTGAAATCACCACACTTGATCCTCAGGAACTGCAGAAGCCAATACATGCTAGTGAATGCAAAATTTGCCCATTACAATCTGAAAGGTAGTCTATCCCATTTTATAATATGTGAGGGAGGGTCAGGTTTTCCAGGTATAGTTAGTGGTATTGCCTAGTTCAGCACATTATAATTTATCTATAAAGCTTCAGGGACATAGGAAGAAAAATAAACTGAATTCTGAATGAAGAAATACTCAGTGCAAAATTTGTGTTACTGAACCAGATGTGTCTTAACAGGGATGTTATTGTTCTGATGAGCTGAATTTCATGCAAAATAAGTGGAGTAAACAAACAAAGATCACAATTTTTGCTAGATTTCCTTGGTCTTCTTAATTCTGGAAGTCTGACTTTTTTTTTTTTTTCCTCCTTGCTGAAAAGGCGCCTGTCATTCTTAAGGCATTATCTCCAGTTTCTGGTTTAGAAATGTACTACAGCACAAAAATCACATTGCTTCTATAGAGTACTGTAACTAAGAGCCAAAATAAGTAGTACAAATGTATATTCTGTATTTTATATATTTAAAAATATCCACTTCCTTTTACTTAGAAGACATTATCATAGAGTGGAATTCTGATGAAAAGCTGTTTGCCTGGAAACTCTGACTCACTGCTGCTTGCCACCAAGCCAATTTCCTTTGCAAATCTTAACTTGAGGTCAGTCTCTTTTGTTCCCTTCTGTGATGGTAACATTTTCAATAACAGTCATAGCAAAATAACTCAGTTGTCTGATATACACGAGCAGAACAAAAGAGTTGTCCAATAAATAAGTTGCACATTTTTGTTGACATTTAAGGGCCTGTTATAGCTGTAAAAACTAAGATCTCCATATGTATAAATATATAACTAAATTGATCTTTTTGGGGCATTGCTTCTGTAAGGTAATTCTCATCACAGAATCACAGAATGGTTGAGGATGGAAAGGACCTTGAGAGATCATCTAGTCCAAACAATGTGCCAGCAGGTTCACCTAGAGCATATTGCACAGAATTGCATCCATATGGGTTTTGAATACCTCCAAAGAAGGAGGCTCCACAACCTCTCTGGGCAACCTGTTGCAGTGCTCTGTCAACCTCACAACAATCTTCAGTCAAGAGGCCATGCAGATCTATAAGTTAACCAACCACATTACTTCTGCATGCTAAATGACTGAGATGGAAAAAAACAAACAAATAAAAACAACAAAAAGCAACAAAACACCACTTACATATGATTTGTGACCAAACTAACTCATCTTTCCCAGTTCGACTATTTCAGACAGAATTTAAGCTTCCTGGTCCAAAATACAGGAATTTTCCATAATACCAAAAATAAAATATCAACTTGAAAGGAAATCGTGCATCAGATCTATGGAAGAAAAAAAAAAAAGTACTGTATGCTTTAAAGCTTTTCTAAGCATTCAAATTATTAAATGTTTAACACAGAAATAAATATCTACTTCCAACCCTTGGAGTTTTATATTGTAAGATCTTTCTCATGGATTTATGCATGGCTGTGACAGTTAATGCATTTTAAAGGGAACTGGGCTGTATTTGGTGCACTCATACTATTACGGTATGTTTAGGAAAAGAAATCTGTAGACTATTCACTCCAAGCTTGTTTCACTTCAAAATGGTTCATTCCCATTGAGATTGAGAGCCACCAATAAATTCCATTCCATTAGAGGTTATACATAGAAAGTGTGTTGATGTGTAAGATAATATACAACATACTAGATCATCCAGAGTAAGACATAATTCATCCTGAAACTTTTCAGTGACTCATCAGAGGGAGAGGAAATATGTATTCTTTGCTGAAATGGGAAGTTCATAGTCAGCCATTCAAGTGTGAGAAGTGATACCTAATCCAACAAAGAGATGTTTGTATCTCCAAGTGATATGACACATGATCTTGGAGTTATTGTCAGCTTTTCTCTTAAAGAAGGAGTAAGTAGATAACATTTAGGGGAGAAGAGATTAGAACTGTCTAGAGATTAGGACGCTTCAAAGGGAAATCTGTCTGCAAGAAGTATAATTTTGTTTGAAACGTACACTCTGATGAAGGATCCTCAACTAGGATTTCATTTAATCAGATGAAATCAAAGACATAAGAATTGCACAGTCTGCTTGTCTGCCTGCCACCATGCTGGAAGATCACAGTTAGCTGAAGAAGAAAGAGGGTTATAAGTAATTTAAGTACATTTTTATTTCAATTCTTTGATAGTCTTTTATCCAATTTCAATATGTTTTCTGTTTACAATGCTATTAATTCTTCTATTTGCCTATTGTCTTACTCTGGGTGCATTTTAAATCATAAAATGCAACTGGATAGCCACAAGTTATTCCTCACCAAAAAGCTGGAAAAGGTGGAATAAGGAAACACTGAGCAAGATGAGATTCTTTTTATACACTGCATACAGTTTAGAGTCTAAATGTAAGTGGGATTTAGCATTGAATGAGTTACAAGAGGCCTAACTCATGCTTTAGGCAAAATAACTTAGAAACACATCTACTTAAGAGAGGAAATTGCAATAAAACATTTCCACACCATTAACTATAGGTTGTGCACATATTATATAAAGAATTCATGATGAAGAAATGCATTCTATCATAAAACTGCATGTTCCATATTGCAGCCAGAAAGCACTGACAGACTGTAGGATTCTGAAACTGAAGATGCTTCAAAGTTATGTTTCAAATTCCTAAAGCTGAATTTAAGAGGTTTTCTAGGCAGCAGAAATTACTTTGCAGTAAAACTAATAGTGCATGCCCATTTTGTACACAAGGGAGGGAAGAATGCTGCATAGCAGCATTCTCACAGCCCAGAAAGCAAGACTAGAGGTGATACAGATTGCTAATGAGCTTCCCTTGAGAGAGAGGTGGACAGGCTTTTCTTCAAGAATAGGAATAACATCTCATGCCTTGTAACTTGTTTTGAAATTTTCATGCTTTCAGAATTACATAAATGTATAAATAACCATAAATATTTTGAACTTATCATAGTTTTTAAAAGTGCTGTGTTGACACAAATGAAAGAGAAGCGGAGTCTATAATAGTTTTGAAATCAAACATTTTAACAATGTCTGTAGATCAGTGCTTGTCAAAATGAATTCCAGGCAATTAAAAGAATAAACCCTAGTACAAGAAGTGCTACCGTGATACCGTGAGCTAATTATAACCAACTTCAATGCATTTCTGTACTTCTTGAGACAACTTTGACTCTTTAAACGGGGGGGGGGGGGGGGGGAAGGCAGTGATCTAAGCCTTATGTGACTGTACCATATCTGAGAGGTCATCCTTTCTGAGTGACTGATCCTTTTTGCGCAACCCCAATACAAAAGGGAAGCAGGGAAGACTAAACATCTAATTTATAATTAATTTCCTGTAGTTTATACTGTTTTACATTATTTAAGAGAAATAATACTGTATTTCTCTTTTGGCATTATTTTCTTCACACATTACACCCATTAAGTAAAGGGTGTGTAAGGGGGAGAGAGTTGGAATGAAGGTGCAAAACACTGGCAGTTCAGGATGTAGTCCTCCCTGTAGGACATTTGGAGAGTTTTAATTCTGGATGACATTTACAAGATTGTTTGTTTTAACTATTTAGGCTATTATAGCACACATTCTCATCTAAGCTGCATCCACACTGGCTCATAAACATGCCAGCTGTGACCAAAACCAAAACTGAGTGTTCTCACAAACTCTTTTTACATCAACACCCAATCAATGCTGCTGCTGACTGTTCTGTGCATTAAAAAAAAAAAAATCCATACAATAGAAAATTGCAATTAACCCTTAAACTAAAGCCGAGAAATCTATAAAGATCAATAATAATATTATCCATTGCATAATTATCACTGATTGTATTACTTATAGGGGGAATTCATATTAGAATTGACTGTCAAGAATAAAAATTGAACATAAAAATCCTTTAACCCCAAAACATAGTGATTGGTAAATCCCATTACTCCCATTACTCTTTACACTTTCTTGATTAAAAAGCATTACACTGCAGTGTAATGCACTCTCTATTGCTTACAGCCTGCAAAGTCATTTGTAATGAAGTATGATTAGAAAATGGAAAAGGGGAAACATAACCCCTATTAAAAAAAAAAAAAAAAAAAAAAAAAAAAAAAGAGATAAAATGAAGATCTGGGAAACTACAGACCAGACAGTCTCACATTTGTGCCCAGAATGATCATGGAGCAGATCCTCCTGGTAACTATGCTAAGGTACATGGAAAACAAAGAGGTGATTAATGATGGCCAGCATGGCTTCATTAAGGGCAAGTCATGCCTGACAAATTTGGTGGTCTTCCACAAAGAATTTACAATATTGGTGGATAAGGGACATTATTTACCTGGACTTATATAAAGCATTTGATACTGTCCTGCACAACATTCTTGTCTCTAAAATAGAGAGGTATGGATTTGACAGATGGACCACTTGGTGGATGAGAAATTGGCTGGATTGTCATGTTCAAAGACTAATTGGTTGATGGCATGATATTCAGGTGGAGACCAGTGATGTGTGGTGTTCTAAGGAACACCATACCATTATAATCATCTTTATAAGTGACATGGACAGTGGAATTGAATGCACCCATACCAAGTTTGCAAACACCAAGCTGAGTGGTGTGGCTGACATGCTGGAGGGAAGGGTTGCCATCCGGAGGGACCTCAACAGTCTCAATGAATGGGGTCATGTGTATCTCATGAAAATCAACAAGGCCAACTGCAAAGCCCTGCACTTGTATCAGATCAATCCCCATTATCAGTACAGACTGATGAAATGATTAAGAGCAGTCTGTAAACAATCACTTGTGCATATTGGTGGCTAAAAAAAAAGAATATGAGAGGCAGTGTGTGCATGTAGCCCACAAAGCCAATTGTATCTGGGGCTACATCAAAAGAAGCATAGCTAACAGGTCAAGGGGGGTAATTTTCTCCCTATGCTCTGCTTTCATGAGATCCCACTTGGAGTACTGCTTCCAGCTCTGGGGTCTCCACTACAAGAAAGACATGGACCTGTTAGCACAGGTCGAGAGGAGAGCCACAAAAATGATCAGAGGGATGGAACACCTCTCCTATGTAGACAGGCAAAGAGAGTTGGAACTGTTCAGCCTAGAGAAGAGAAGGCTCTAGAGAAGACCATAGAGCAGCCTGAGAAACGTAACCCTGGGAATTATCCAAGGGTTATCCATAAAACCTCTGCTGTTTTCAGCTCAGGTAGAAGTAAGATAAAATCATTGAGTACTATGGAGTACAAAGGTACAGTTTTGGGTTCCGTTTCTTATAAATAAAATAAATAAATAAATAAAAATTACTGAGGAGAAGTTAATGAATATCTCTTTGGTTCAGAAACTGGGATCAGTATGGGAATATTGACTTAATGTTTAGTCCAAAATTGTTAACACAAAAGGGATAAAAATAAACAGTTAGAAACCAGAGCATTTTGTTGAGCAAGAATTCTCATGCAGTCTCCAACCAGATAAATATGCATTTTAGACTCAAAGTGAACTGTCATGTGTTTAACAACATGCCTACACCTGTCAATTAGAGAATTACAAAGCACATTTTCTAATATGCTTTTTGTTTCATAAGTTTGACAAATCACAATATTGAATAGAAGTATTTTATTGTCCTCCAGTGAATCATTACTACCTAAGCCCATATCAACACAAAACCTTCAGACATTTACACACATATGTGTGCCAGGACATTAGTTCCAATTTTGTAGCATATTAGAAGGATTTTTTAACTGTATGTGAGTATACAGAACACATACAGAGGTCCTATGAAGTCCACTCACTTCAACACCCTTACCAGAAGTGGATAATTTGTTCCTTACTATCTTTTTCAGAGTCAGAGTATTTCCATTATGTTTTCTTTTATTTATGTAAATAAATAGAACTTAATGGGAAGGCTACATGGGCAATCTTTTCTTACAGTTTAATTTATTGTTTAACAGTGAATTGTACTAATTTTATGATTTCATGGGAGAACTTATAGTCAGGATTTACTGTTTCTCTTTTTATTTTCTTCACAGAAACAGTGACTTCATCCAAAATCTTGTGACTTTTGGCTGTCAGTCACAAAACTTACATGGTTATTTGACATATTTTTATTCCAATTTGAGACAGCTGTTAAATACTCTGACTTGCTGCTGACACCATGTTGATATGCTCTTTATTATTTTCCTGGTCCTCACTTTTAAGGAACAAATTACAAGGAGTTCATTGTATTCATTGGTTTTGTTATGATTTCAATGGCAGGACCAGTAAATTGTTCAAAACATCAAGACAATCAAAATGTTAATAGTAATACATATTCAGTCCTTACAATTACAATTTCTTTCTCTTGACACCAATTATTTTTTCTTATTTAATAGTTGTAGTTAATATGATTAACTCCTTCCTAGACATGTTTAACCAACATCCGCATTGAGAATACCCAATGTAACGATATTATAGTGTATCTCAGCATCTCAACATAATAGCCAGTATTAAGCAAACTATGTGGTTGGTATGTTATTCTTATTGTCCCTTGAAATAATTTGTTACTGCTCCAGACAACATTCTCTGGGTATTAACATCTTAAGAGCTGTGTTTAATGTATACAGGTAATTAAGTAAGTACAGGCTTTCCTCAGGAAAGTCCAGTCATTCACCTGTGGTCAAAGTGATGATTGTGTATATGAGTGTGTGATCATATGTTTTTCTTGAAGAAATATCCTCATTCAACATTTTTGTTCTGGAAGGGTTGCTCTGGGAGAAAGGAACAGCAGAGGTGAGGGATTTACTTTCTAGAGATATTTATTGATCCTAATTCCTCTTTTACGTAAAAGCCAATTACTCTTTTATTTATTTATTTATTTATTTTATTTTTTTTAAATTTTTTAATTTTTTTTTATTTTTAACAAAGCAAAATGAATTAAGACTTTATTGTAAGTTTTTAAGTATGTGAAAAATACTGATCTAAAACAACTTTAGATCTGAAATGCTTACTGAGATGCTCTGTGCAATCTCTCCATGATGAAAATCAGTTGTGGGAACAGCATTGTTTTTCAGAAATATGTTTGCTTGTTCCAAAATTCTAATGTGAGCCTTACAGTACAGTTGGGAGGTATCATCACTATATTATGTGGGACTGTTTCATGAGTGAGAATGACAAATAATCTAGTACAAATTGTTGTGGAAAAAAAAAATAATCAAGAGCATGACAAATTAATATTTTTGATAAAGCACACTATGAGGATTTTTATTTATTTATTTTTCCTGTCAAGAGGCTAATTTTTACTCTTCAGAGTTTTATTGGCTTATACAATACTTTGGCTCCCTGGTCTCTGTGGTTCACTTGGTTTTCTTTATGGATAGAACTTAACAGGTAATAACCTATGCACATATTGTAATCACCATCTTTTTCTGTCCATGATTAAGCTGGCACATCTGCATTAGAATCTGGGAATATTAGACTACAATACCTTCTTTGGAAGCATGCCACTTGCAGCACAGAGAGGGTGACTCTCATTATGGTTTGGAGTGATATTATACTTTTCCTCAGTTGCTTCACATCTGAGCAGTTAGTTAACATGCGCTAATGGTACTGCACAGGGTAATTATTAAATTACTTTGTTCTACTGTAATGACCAATGATTAAGGTTTCATAACACTGACATTACACGCTTTATTTATTGGGCTTCTATATTTATTAAATTATTGGGGAGTGAGGGAAGATTTTAATAGAAGCAAATTTGTGCAATTATCTTTCAAGGTCAAAAACTGTCTCCCAGCATGAAAGTAAGTAAAACACATTAAAATGATTTTAGAAGTTTTAAATATTTAATCTTCATATTGTCTATATTGCCTAAAAGCAAAGGTTGCATATTTTACTAAAAGACTGACACTCAAAGAAAAATATATAAAGCTGTCTCATCAGAGACTGAGATACAGTAGCATAGAGGAATAGTGATTTTGAAAATAAAACTACCAATTTAAGCAAACACTGTTGAGAAACTGGAAATTATCACAACTCTATAACATGTATGTACTGTAGTAGCAAACTACACAGAGAATACATTACATGTAGACTGATGTATATATTATGACAACCTGGAGGAAACCATAAGAAGAAAATTCTCATACAGGAGGTGCTGCCTGGTATTGACAGTTCTGCTGAAAGTTCTAATATTTAAGAACCCTAAAAATGAAATATATTTGATTCATTGAATTGTTCTGAATCTTTAAATGACAGATTTCCTCTTAATTGCCGTTCCTGCCTATCTCCAAAGACAGGTGCTTACTAAAAATTCCCTGGAAGTAAAGGGAAATATAGAATGTAAAAATTTAGAGATCATGTTTCCCTGTTTCTTTGCCCCTCTGTGTTCCTTTGGTCACTGCAACACTGGCTACACCTCTGCAGGACTCACATTAAATATGTGCTTATGGCATAACTTCAAGGATAGTCTTCTGTTTGGGAATTAGTTTGCACATTATTAATGAAAACATTGATTTGCTGAAGCCCACAACCCTTAACTAATCAAAACAGCTTCTCTTCTTACAATATAAATATATCTCACTGTCAAGAAACTCAAGAGTCCACAACTATAAAGTCAAGACTTTTTAAAAAATTGTTTATATATTGCTGCAACTCCATGCACCATGTAAGATATCTCAAATTTAAAAGCAGATTATTTCAGTGTGCGAAAGTGAAAAAAAAAAAAAGGGCTGCTTATAGGAGTTGATGTTCATCTATATTCTGTAAATATACTGAAATCTCTGTATATATTAAATATTCTGTAAATACTGAATATTCTGTAAATATACTGAAAATATTTCATTTTTTGTCTGAGGAGGATATCCTCTCAAATGCTGTTTAAGTTTTGAAAAAATACCTGATTGTCAATTTAAGGATTTTATTGTTTCTTCTCCCTGGTAACAGCTGGTGTCATCATGTGCTTCAGCTCTATTCCATTAGATAACCTAGTATCACTTCAAGGGAAGGGAGAAGCAATAGTCACTCAACTGAAAATTCTATTAGCATGCAGATTTCTGGAAGGCTTGAGAACTTTATTAAGTAACTCGCAAGCACAGCATGCTATGAAAGTTTTAACTTGTTAGCTATTTACCAAGGAAACATTCAAAAAGGTATTGTGAATTTATAAAATGGAATGAAATTAATAAGAGTTCTCCAAAAAAAAAAAAAAAAAAAAAAAAAAGTGAAGCCAAAAAGAACATAAAGAAATTATGAAGTAAAACTCTGATATGAATAGAAATTTTCCTGATTTTCAAGTTCTGGATTTAGGATACAGTAGGTAAGCTGTCAGGAAACATGTGTAGGGATAGATGTATTGGAAAATAAACACGGTATATAATAGACAAGATAGCCAAAATATAACTATGATTGTTAGAATTAATTCACATAATAGGTCATCACAGTACAGCCTTTCCAAAACACTCTCATAAACTATGGACATACTGACTCTGCATGTTCATTACTGTGTACATGTTTAACTTGAAAATAATGGCATATTTAAATAGGTTTTGTCCTTAATTGTAATCTATTATGTAACTGGATGAATGAACATAATATATTCATGGCATTTTTAAGATGGTGAGATGGTTTTTATTCTATTAAAAATTTTGACATAATTTCCACAAGCCCACAAGCCCAAACACTTCTTATATAACATAATAACATAAATATCTCACCAAAAAAAAAAAAAAAAAAAAACAAGTAAGATGATAAGATGGTAGCAGACAAGAAATAGGTCTTTTTTAAGTAGTCTTTTTAAGTAGTCTTGCAGCATTCTGGAGGATGTTGAAACCACAAGAAAAGTCCTTCACTCACATTCAGCTGAGTGAAGTTTTAACTTTTCTTTGATGATGAAAGCCTCCTTCTTACATCCCCTTTTAAATAAAATAAAAAGGTTTTCAAGATCATGTTCTTGTAGGTCCATTAGTCTTTAATGTTTTCTTTGTTTCCCTGTGCCCCTTCCAGAATACTTCTTGACACTTAATTCTTTAATATTAGCATAAATTAAAATGATTCAGGGTGCTGTAATTACAGCTTTAATTCCTTCTCAGGACTACTATAAAAAAGTTTGCTGAAAAAAATAAATCTATTTTTTTTTAAATCCCTCAGTCTGTTCTGTTCTGATTTTTTCATGGTGTGACTGTTTTTGTGTGTGATTTTTTTTACAGGTTCCCTTTTTTTTTTCTAGCATATTTTTCCATCTAGAAACAAAAGAGAATAAGCAAATGTACAAGAAGAGTTTTTAAGTTCCAGGCTGCTATTTTATTACTTCAATATATTTGATATTTTTAAAAGCAGCTTGAACACGGGGAATTCTGGAGTAATCTCAATGATGTGCACTTCCTTCTCAGCAAAACCATTCAGTATTCTATTTATTCCTTCTCCCCCCATGTTAAAAATCCAATTGCTATCAATACCAGGATCTTCATACCTCAAGTTCTTTAAAATGACTGGCTTTGTGCATAGGGGAGAGTACTAGATGTAGTTTACCTTGACTTTAGAAAAGATTTTTAATAGCCTCCCATAGTATACCAGTAGCAAAACTGAGGCAATGTAGTGTTTGGGTGGACTACAGGTTGGGGGAGCTACCACTGACTAGACACCTGGATTCAAAGAATGATGATCAGTGATTTAAAATCTGTTTATAAATGACATTCTTCAGGAGTCAATAGTGGTAAATAATACTTGGCAACAGGAGAGTTGGAGCCTGAGCTGCTTTGTAGATTATATCAAATTGTGGGGAGTGGTTCATACGCTGGAGGGTTTGGGCTGTCATTCAGAGGAACTCAAACTGGAAAAATGGAAGTCTCATGACAATGAGGCTCAAAAAGTCTGAAAAATGTAAATGCACACATCTTCACATGGGATGGAATGAATTCATGAATATCTACAAACTGTTGACTGGTTGGGTGGGTAGCAGCTAGGTAGAAAAGGACCTAGATCCTAGGCTGAATCAGCAGTGTGCCCTTTCAGACAATAAAGGCAAATCACATACTGCACTGCATTACCAAAAGCACAGACAGAAAATTGATGTAAGGTTATTATTTGCTTTTATTTGACACTTGTGAAGCTGCATCTGGAGCACTTTATCCAATTTCAGATCTGCTAGCATGCCAGCAAACTGGAGAGTTCAGTGGACAACAACTAAAATGGTCAGGGTCTGGAGCACATGGTATAAGAACAGAGACAAAGAGAATTAACTGGTTTTGTTTAGCTTGGAGAAGGCCGAAGGAGATATCTAATTACAGCCTTTATCTACCTAAAGAGTGGTTGCAGAGAAGAAAGAGACCAATTTTTCTCAGAGGTATAAAATATGAAGATTAGAAATAGCAGTCACATGATGCAGAGGGGGAAATTCTCTTTAGTAATAAGAAGAAATAGTAATAATGAGAGAGGTGAAAAACTGGAACAAATTTCTTAGAGAGGTTATGAAAACTCTGTCCTTTTCAAGTCTCAATTGGACAAGCAAACCTGGGCAACCTATTCTACCTTTGAATCCTGCGTTGAGTGGGAAGTTGAACTACATGGCCTTAATTTTTCTATGATTCTGAAATTCTGCACTTACCTTCTGGGAATAATGTACATTGTTTCATAGATCCGGTTCCTTCTGGAAGCATGCCCAGTGGACTTCTACATGCTAGGTCAGACTAACTGTTCCTTAAACTGTAATTATTGCAATTTCTTATAGGCCTTAATCCAAATGCAATTGCCCATTTCAAAATCCAAAAATTGAGGACTGTCTTCTGCTGACTTTGAACCTTTGACTTCTTGTCACCAGTCACCAGTCCTAAAATATACCACTGGTGAGTTCAGTGTAGTCAAACGTATGGTTAGCGAATGGTGAGTGAAGATATCAGGAAATCAAAGAAACTAGTTGAGAGGCTTAACCAAATGTGTAGTCTATTTTAGAAGACAGATCAAATAAAATGAGTAGTTGGGTAACTCCAGTCTCCTTTCAGGTGGACAACAGTAGGAAGAAACCTCTGGAAGATTCTTTCAACGTAGAAGTGGAGAGAGGAGAGGTTTTCAAAGTTTTAAAGAAGCCCATCTCAATTAGTCCCCATCTCCAGCATGCCAGATAATAAATGGATATGAAATAAGCTCTAATGAAGCCTCATTTTTTTTTTTCTATCTAAGAGCTAGTTGCCCAAAGGATGTTTTCTGAGGAAAAAGCTATGAAGTCTCAGGTTTCTGGACACACATTCTTCTTTATAAGGGCCATTACGCTGATCTGAATGGCTCATTTGTTTTCCTTTTCTCTTAAAGTTTTATATAAAGGATATTATCATTACAAAAGGGGCCACTTGTCCTAAATTATATTCTGATCATCTCATGTCAATTTAATGCTTGCAAGTGGTTAAGATGTAAGACTATTTTTTTTTTTTTTTTTTTTTTTTTTTTTTTTTTTTTTTCCTTCCATAAATGTTGTTATCCAGGTAGTCAAACAGGAAAGTTAATTGTCCAAGAAGTTGGTTACATTGCTTAAATACATTGTTTCTTCAAGTGTGAAAATGATTAGTCTCCTAGGAATATATTTAAGCCTCATAATTTCAATGTTTGATAGTTATACTTCTTGGAGAAAACATATTTATGCAATAGTCTTTTAGAAATGAAATAACAACATGATAAACAACCCTGTTTGCATAGAAGGTGACTGATATGATTGAAGAGCAGGCATTACTGATGTTTATAGAAAATAATAATACTTTGCAAAGGTGTAAAAGATCTTCTAAGGTCATTTTATAGACACCAGGCTCTCTTCCAATCACTGTTTTTGACTTTCTTCTTGTTATGAAGATAGCTATATTTCCATATTTAAAACTACGTTTTAAACTACATTTGGAAAATTCAGACTCGACCTTCTAGTTCAAACATTTGCTTCAGGCTTAACAGATGAAAAACTTCCCTAGTACTCTATAAATGAAAATCTATTTCATCATTTGTATGCAATTCTCCTTATGTAATATTTTTTGTCAAGACTGAACTTGGGAAATAAGTTGCGCAAGGATTTCATTTAGCTCCAGCTGCCTCTCCAAAAATATGTGGATCTACTACAAGTCTCATGCCCTACAGCTCCATCTGTATGGACCAGAAACCCTGCGCTGCAACTGGTGCTATGATGCAATGTACAGCTATTTAAGCACTCTAAACAGTTCTCAGGTGTGTAGCACAAAATAAGTTTTGGAAAATTTGTTTTTATTTTTTAGCCTGAAAAAAGCATAAAAACAGTCTCTCAACCATTAAGTCATATGACCCTGCTCCTGCAAAAACTATAAACATAGTTTTGCTTCAACTTCAAAAGGATTATCCACAAACATAAAATCTTTCATATACTTCAAGAATTGTGAAACTGACAGTTTAAGAAAATTATTTATATTTGTCTTCTTTGCGTATCCCATATGGGATACTGAAAGTTAACTGTTGGTTCTGGATTCTAGCCAGACTCTTTTTGTTTGTTTGCTTGTTTGTTGTTTTTGATTTTGTTTTGGCCATTGCAATATCAGTTTGGTACCACTGTTTTCCAGAGTTCTCTAAGCTTATAGAATACATGCAGGATTTTCTGTTTGAAGGCTGGTTGAAGGAGTCTTAAGTCAGTATTAATAGAATCATTGTCAGTATTAATAGAATCATAGAGTCATAAAATCATTTACATTGGAAAAGACCTCTGAGATCATCAAATCCATCTGTTAATTTAGCACTGCCAAGTCTACTGCTAAACCATGTCCCTAAGCACCACATCTACATGTCTTTTAAATACATTTAGCGGTGGTGACTCAAATCTTTACCTGGATAGACCACTCCAATGCTTCACAACCCTCTCAGTGAAGTAAATTTTCCTGTTATCAAATCTAAACCTCTCCTGGTGCAACTTGAGGTCATTTCCTCTTGTCCTATCACTTGTTTCTTGGGAAAAGAGACTTACCCCCTCCTCGCTACAACCTCCTTTGAAGTAGTCGTAGAAAGTGAGAGTTGTAGAGAGTTGTGGAGAGTGGTCTCCCTTGAGCCTCCTTTTCTCTAGGCTACCTCAGTTCCTCTGCCACTCCTCATAAAATTTGCTCTCTAGACACTTCACCAACTTCACTGCCCTTCTTTGGACATGCTCCAGCACCTCAATGTCCTTCTTGTATTGTGGGACCCAAAATTGAATGCTGTATTTGAGGTATAGCCTCACTAGAGCCATATACACGGGGACAATCACTTCCTTATTCCTGCTGGCCACACTGTTTCTGATACAAGCCAAGATACTGTTGGCCTTCTTGTGTGGGCTTGTACAAGTGCAGGACCCAGCACTTAGCCTTGTTGGACCTCATATAGTTGGCCTCACCCCACCAATCAAGCCTTTTCAGCCTCTGTAGATCCTCAAGCCCAAGCAGATCAGCACTCCCACCTAACAGGGTGTCATCTGCAAACTTAATGAGGGTGCACTCAATCCCCTTTTCAAGATCACTGATAAAAATGTTAAAGAGAACTGGCCCCAGTACTGATCTCTGGGGGACACCACTAGTGACCAGCCTCCAACTGTGTTTAAATCCATTCACCACAGCTCTTTGGGCCCGGCTATCCAGCCAGCTTTTTACCCAGCAAGTGTACACCCATCCAAGTCATAATCAATAGTTAATGTTGCATAACTTGGATGGAGTACTTCAGAAAGAAGCTGAATAAGGAAGAATAAAACATATGGGGTTAAGACTTAACAATTGCACTAGGTTGCACCAGTGACTGCATAACTTAGGCTCTATACAACCACTAGAATTGGTCTTGTGTTCAAATCCTTATTTGCATTAAGAATTTGTTCTTGTGTTTCAGTTTTATTCTTATTATTAGGTTAGCTTGAAAAAGCATACTCATTGTGTTACTCCGGACCTACCCGGGAATTTCAATTATCCAACATGAGTTGAAACAGGAATTTTTACATAAAGTTTGGCCATTTGAATAAAATATAATCTGAAACCAGAGGAGATCTGCTCTGTGTTTTGCCGTTGAAGTAATAAAGTTTTGCCCAGATGGCTTTTTTTTTTTTTTTTTTTTTTTTTAATAATTTTCTTTAACAGTTGCAATTCTGAAATCTCTTTATAAAAGCAAAGTGGTGCAGGAACCTGTTGTGTCTTGTTTCTGGAGCAGCAAGTGAGCCTCTTCATTTCTCTTTTTTTTTTTTTTTTTTTTTTTTTGAAGGAGTTTGAATACTTCCATAGTTACTTAAAAAACATTTATGCATGTGTATGAATAAAAATCTTTATAAATTGTTTATTTTCACATGACAAAAGGGTTAAATAGAGGCCTCTGGCTATCTAATTTCTCCCTTCCTCAGAGCAGTTAAGTACGTGCTTCCTGAACCTCCCCCATAGCTACACAGCCTCATCTTCTACATTTCCTCTGCAGTTCTTCCAATATTTTCACCTGAAAAAAGTAGGTCATCTTCAATATGATCATTCTCAAGAGGAAAGAATGAAGAGGACTCCAAATCAGTCTTGCAGGCTGGCTGTAAGTCAAATATCTACATACCTGAAACCTCACAAAAATAAAAACTGCATCTGCAGCCTATAGAGCTCTGCTTGCTTCACCAGGGCTTCTCAGCCATCCCACAAAACAGTAACGTGACATTTCTATAAGCTCAACTCTAACATACACACAAAGCATGTTAAAGATTAATTCCTAGCTTTAACTTCACATTTTACAGATTTCCTTGGTTTTAGTCATAATCTTACAAATCGTATATTTGAATTTAATAGAACTTGCTCACAATTCTATTTAATTCCTAAAAAATTTCTCTAATGTAATGTTGTGTTACCAAGTTAACAGACAGGTTCCTCATAGCTTGCATTGGTTGTCTAAAAAGCACTGGCTGAATTCCAAGAGGCTCTCACATTTGATGTGCAGTTGTTTGTATGATTAAGTTTAGCAGTGAGAGACAACAAGGCAAGTGTTAGTGAGAGATAACATATGCTTTGTGAGTGTTGTCAGAAAGAAGGTGAAGCCATGTGCTTTCAACATGTGGTGTTTGTTATCACACATTAACACAAACCTTGATATATATCTTACGGTCATTAATAAGCATATAAATAAATAACTTAAAACAAAACAAAACAAAACAAAACCTGTATTTATTAAAAGGTAATGAAAAGCTGAGAAACTGAAACTTCTTTGGGAGGTATTTTCCCTTGATCTGGGGAAGAAGCTGAGAGACATTTAGGCTTTGCATTTTTATACCACATTTATATATCCTTTTCTCTTCTATACACTTCACATTTTTAAACTGCTGCATTTATGGCTTTGAAATGAATAACATAGTATGCATTAATACTCACATGTTAATAATCCTACTTTCAATATAAAATACAGAAAATTATCTGTATTATATTCTACCTGATTAATTTTAAGTTATTTTTAAATAGTTTGATTTTTAAAAAGTTTGATTAATAACAGCAGTGTTATTCTTAAGTGAGTTAGGATGAGGAAAAAAAGGGAGGGGGGGGCTCATTGGTTATCCAAAATTTCCTCTTTCTGTTAAACAAACAAACAAATAAAATAAAGAAAATCTTAAGGAGGAACAACTGACTAAGAAAATTAAGTGCAACTTCCTCTAACTTTGATCTACTTAGGTAAACATGCTTTTACTCTGAAGACAAAAGTTTGATAAAGATGATGAAAAGCTAAGACATCATTTTAATGCTCATGTATTATATATGGAATCCCATTTTAGTTATTGTCTGATTATTTCTAAGATCTAAATTAGTATATTTTATCTACTTTACACGTACATAATCAAGATTACCCAAAGAAAGTATCTTTTAGCTTTTAAAGACCTTTTTAAAGGCCTTTAAGCCTTAAGTCTTTAAACCTTAAGTCTCAGCATGTTCTCAAAAAAGCACTGTCACATCTTTAATATTTTCAGAGAGCAAGGTATAGAAGAGATTATGCAAGGGATGTGTACAGAAAAACAGTTCCCATTAAAATCCCTTGGCCAAGTTTGGTAGCTTAGCATGAGTTGGACAAAAACAGGAGTTAGTCACAGAGTCCTGAAGACATAAATATATTCTTTGTGAAATACTGCAGTTATTGAAAACATGAACTGTAACAGGAAAGAAGAAAACATGGTTGCAAACTGAAGTTATAAGCTGACTGTATTGGAAATGTAAGAGGAAGACATATTTGAACTACATTCTTGTCCTGTCATAAATCACACTGTCCACCCACACCATTCCTGAGACATTCCTTGTTCATTTTATACCTGTCTGAAAAAGTAACTTTCATCACTGTCTTCAGTAAAAATTGCAATCGTCCACATCAAAGAGTCATATATTCCAACAAATCCTAAATTAAAGAAAATTGAATTATTTCACCATTTCAAACTATTTGCATCTAAACTTGTTTTACCAATCAGTTACTGAGAGATTGAGCCTATGATGAAAATGTATACATATCCATTAATTAGTCTGACAGCTGGCTCAGAGAACAAAGAACAAATGTGTATTGACCTATTTTCTACTGGCAATATACTAACTTAGCCAAACAGCTGTGGTTGTTTATAACACTATAATATGCAAATTAACTTTCTTCATGCCTACAAACGTTTGATATTTATATATATAAAAAAAAAAAAAAGTTGCATTTTCAAAAGTCTGTATCTGGTGTTCAATGTTAGCCTTCAGTAATACACAAAGTAGTCTTAGATTTTCTCAATAAGGGAAGTGTGCATTTTGCGCTTTTCCATGTACACTCAAATAACACTCTTATTTTCTAAGAACCAGCTAAACCACCTGTGCTTCCTCAGTTTGTACATTTGGAGAAATAGTCTCTTCTGCACACTGAAGTTCATTGTAAGGAATAAACATGAGTGACACAGGTTCCATCAGGTGAGCTGCCCCTCCACTTTGTTCAAGCTGCTGCATTACTGTTATGGCTTTACACAATAGTTCTAGCTTTTAACTCCTGATCTTGCTTTCAAAGTCTTGAATTAGCAGAGTCATTGAAGAGCCTTACATTTTGTTTGGATTCACACTTTTTATGGATTTGTCAGATTACACTGAATCTGGTCCTAAACATTTCATAATAGGTCATAAATATGAAAAAATCAGATATCTCATATTGTTTCATTATCATAACTCAATGGAGCATAGTAAAAGCCAGTTGGTATAACAGTTATGAATTCTGGGAGGCATTCTGACATTGGATGATGTCTTCTTTATGTCTCAATGCAATCAGGCTTGAAAACGAGCATTAACTACAGTTTCTCTCTAGGGAAAAAAAAAATAAAAAGAATGTTTTACACAATTTGAATGTTCCATGTTTGAATATTCCTAAAGTTATGGTTTGGTGATCAGGTGGATGTTCTACTCTATAGAGACAGCATATTTTACAGAAGTAGTGTATTTAATCAATCTAACTACTGCCCAAATCCTTAATGAAACTACAATTCATAACTGTATTTGTATATGTACACAGAACTTCAAATTTAGCTTGAAACATCTATTCTATTATTCTACATATAGTTTTAACCATTGGAAATTCTGCTACTTACAAATAGCAAAAATGTTCTCAAACAAATAATGAGGGAATTTCTGGGAAATATTGTATATGTGCAGAAACATCTAAGTCTCAATTCATTTGTATTTGTTTAAGCAGTTATTTGTTACTGTTTTATCATAGCAGATAGATAATAGTGTTGTATTAGATGTTGTAACATCTAATAAGATGCAGCAATGAGTGTGTTTGATAGAATTTATTTCCTTAAAAAAAAAAAAAAAAAAAAAAAAAAAAGTCTAAATGAGATAGCAAAGTTACTCCATTGATGTAGAGGAATGGTTAACTGAAATAGGTCACGTAGACATAAAGCAGCTGAGGGATTTTTGAAACAGTAAGAATCCCATGGTTTGCTGTAGCTGAGCAAACCAAGCTACCAGGGCAACTATGAGAAGTTCCCATGACAGTGTTCCCACATCGCCCAATTGAGGAATTCAGGAAAATATTGTTACCAGTAGCTGGCTTCAAGGACAAGGTCTATGTGACTGCTAATCACAAGGGGGTTGTTTTCTTGCAGGTGGGGTTGTTTTCTTGTAGTTGTTTGTCTGAGTGCTTTTGACCAATAATCTCGTGTGAAACACTGTCCACCCCTGTTAAGTTCACTATAAAAGTTAGGCTATTCGGGCAATAAAATGAAGCTTGCTGATCACTCATATTGAGTGTCCCTGTCTTCCTTCCGTTGACAACACATTGACAAAGCACCTTATCCTTCATTAAACTATGTAGTATATTCCATAACCCCTATGTAAATTTAAGTTGACAAAATCTTGTCACCTCCCCAGGTTTTGCCCAATTGTTTTTTTGGAGTCTTTCATAGGCCTGAGTCTGGACTGTTTTGTTCACTGTATAATATTTTTACATGTAAGCAGCAGGTATACAGTTTTGTATATAATATGATACAAAGTTAATTTTATTTTTTATACATTGTTACCTGGAGTGGATACACAACCTGCACACAATGCAAACAAAATCTTTGAAAGGTCATGGATAACAGGAGAGGTGCCTGAGGACTGAAAGAAAGCCAGCATCACACCAGTCTTCACAAAGGGCAAGAAGGAAAACCCAGGAAACTACAGTCAGCTTTACCTTAATCACTGGAAATATGATGAAATCACTCATTCTGGAGGTCATCTCCAAGCACATGAAGGATGAGAAGGTGATCAGGAATAGTCAATAGCGGAACTTCATCCCCTTCATCAAGGGGAAATCATGCTTCATCAACATGATATCCCTCTAAAATGCAATGACTAGCTGGGCGAATAAGGGGAGAGGGGTGGATGTTGTCTACTTTGAGTTCAGCAAGGCTTTCAACACTATCCCACAACATCCTCAAAGGCAGATTCAGGAAGTGTGGGATAGATGAGTGGACAGTGTGGTGGATTGAGAACTGGCTGGATGGCAGAGCTCATATTGTTGTGATCAGTCGCACTGAGACTAGTTAGAGGCATATAGACTGTGGTGTCCTCCAGGGGTCTATAGTGGGTCTGGTTCTGTTCAGTTTATTCATCAATGACCTGGATGATGGAATGGAGTGCACCCTCAGAAAGTCTGCAGAGGACACAAAACTGGGAGGAGTGGTTGATACACCAGAGGGTATCAAATAACAAATTCAAATGAATGTACTTTAGCCTAATATTCTTAGAGCCGTACATAGTATTACCTTTCACACTATTAAGAAATCTCACTGCAATGATTGCTTTTGATCCTTTCTCCCTGTTAGTTCCAACAGCACTGTTTATTCTTTCTTCCTTTTCTTTCCCAAAATGGAGCTCTAGTACTCTCTGATCTGTAATTGCACAATGTTCAGGAAAATTGCATTTTTTTTACACCAAGAAAGTTTTTACAGTGACCTCTATGACTGTGATTTACCACATGCATTTCCCAAGTAGTAATTTATGGTGAATATGATGAGTGAATATATGAAGAATATGTCTTCCTTACTGTCGTGGTTTAACCCGGCCAGCAGCTAAACACCACGCAGCCGTTCGCTCACCCTCCCCCCTCCCTCTCTGGGACGGGGGAGAGAAATGGAAAGTGAAGCCCGTGAGTTGAGATAAAGACAGTTTAATAAGACAGGAAAATAATAATAACAAAATAATAATAACAATAATAATAATAATAATACAATGGTGATAATAGGAAAGTAATAATAATGTGTACAAACAAGTGATGCACAATGCAATTGCTCACCACCCGCTGACCAATGCCCAGCCTAACCCCGAGCAGTCCGGCCCCCTCCCCCCGGCTAGCCACCCCTATATATTGTTTAGCATGACGTCAGATGGTATGGAATACCCCTTTGGCTAGTTTGGATCACCTGTCCTGGGTCTGTCCCCTCCCAGCTCTTACTGCACCCCCAGCCTGCCTGTTGGCAGGACAGAGCGAAAGGCTGAGATGTCCTTGGCTTGGTATAAGCACTGCTCTGCAACAATTAAAACATCGGGGTGTTATCAGCACTCTTCTCATCCTAAGCCAAAACACAGCATTCCACCAGCTACTAGGAAGAAAATTAATTCTGTTCTAACTGAAACCAGGACACTTACAAAAGAATATAGGTGCAGAAAAACTTTACACAGATAGTTTCTAAAAAGGAATATGAAAACCAAAATATTAGGCACTAGTGAAATTGTTTGCAAATAAGAAAGCATGTAGATCAACTGAAAGGAATATTGAAAATAGATGAAGAAAGTGTGTTGAGGAGGAACAATTTACAACTTTGATCCTTTTCTTGCAAGTCAGCTGTTTAAATATCCTAGTGATTTCAGAAAAGAAGACAAGCCCAGAGGTCTAATAGATTAACTCCACTGTGACTTAAATGATGTAGAAACAGACAATAAAGAAAATAAAACAGATTAATGCTAGGCCACAACAATGGATGACCTCTGAACAGCTCACATTATATCCTTCTCCTTAGTACCAGGCAAGCAATTTCAATGGAGAAGTACTATAATAAAATCTTTCTCCCCCACACCAATTGTTATTAAACAGAAATACTTCTGGGGGAGAAGGCACGGGCAAATAAGTCATCATTCATACACTTATATTTATTCTTAGATGTAAGTGTGTTGGCATACATACAGCAGCCTACAAAGCATACTGCTGCATTAAAAAAAAAAAAAAAAAAAAAGTTTCTGAAAAGATGAGAAAAGATGTATATTTTTTTTAATCACCATTTCAGAAATTCAGATATATCAGTCCTTGAAATTTTTCAAGATATGAATAATCAGGAACTTCATTGTATAGGTACTGAATAAGACATACAGTGTGAACCTTGGTAAAACAGAAGACCTATAAGTGGCACAGTCTATAAAAAGATCACCTACAAATCCATTATGTTATCATTCTTATCACTGGACCTACATTTTCTCTCTCATTAAATTTACTTCTCTCTTACTCAAAGGCAACTGGAAATGTCAACAAAAGCAAATAGGCAGGGTATTATTCCCTCTCTTAACACTGAGAAATTCTGTCTATGCTAAAACTGCAAAAGAAAATTTGCCAGGGACTTTGCTTTTACACTGAGGACCCTGCTAGTGTCTACTAACCTTAAATCCTTAAATACCTTGCCCTTCAAAATATTTTGGTGGCATTCAATCTGCTTGTTAGGAATTCTAGATAGCCTTAGCCCAAACTGTGCTTATGTTAATGATTGAACTGTATGGGCAATCATATGGCAGTGCTTTTGCCTTGACCTAACCCTCTTCAGCAGCATTGATGCTGCTCGTGACACACATCCAGACAGATGTGCATAGCAGAGCCTGGAGCACTCACCATTAATATTGTTAACAACACACTGTGTTTTGACAGATAATTGATTCTACCTAGGTTGATATGGTCACATAATTACTCAGATCAGATTATCCTATCCTGTTGTTTGAATGTAACCACCATGAGTGACATTGAAAAAAAAAAAAAAGATAAGCAACAAAACAAGCACAGTCACTTTGAAGTGCTAAGTAATGTTTTAGCCATGTAGATTGTAGTTGAGGAAAACTGCTTACTGTCCTTGTGGCAAAGATGAATTTTTAATTCCATATATATGCTGCTCAGCCAATTCAAGGAATAAGATCACTTGATAACGTCAGAGAAAACTTGCTCCAAAATACCTGAAGAATACATGTTTTTAACTCCACATGCCTCAGATAATTTCACTATGAAAGTGTATACTCAAGATACATTTTCTTCCTAATCATGTTGGAATTGGTATCCTCAGGAATTATTTAGTCATTCACTGGGAACATATTTGGCTGTTTTCATAAACAGAACATCAGTGACTCTTTCCCCTAAACAAGACACCTGTAGACACCAGTCATGAATAAGATTATTTGTATTTACAGAAGATAATAGAATGGAGCCAAGATGTTTGCTAATTATTTGGATTTTAATGAGAGTGTTTCTTGCTAGAAAACCTTAAAAGGATTTTTCTTGTGGTGTTTATGTGCCTATTTTGTAAAATTATGAGTTGAGAATTTTCATATTGATGATACATGTAAAGCATTCAATGTCAAATGGTGGCTAATGTAAAACTGTTCTGAATAATAATGAAGTACCTCACTGCTGAACAGAAACTGGAAAGACAAATTCTTCTATTACTTTTGTTTCATTTAATATCACATTTCCTCTCATTCAATAGATTTTTTAAAAATCTGCTAGTCTCTTACTTTCAGTGATACCTTGGGACAGTAAGCTCCATAAATCTCATATGTTGGATGATTAGTTCCTTTCCTCAGTTTTAAAATGTATTGCCGTTCAATTGCCATGATTATTTCCTTGTTCTTGTGTGATAAGTGGTAAATAGAAGACACCATTTATCTTGTCAGCATAGTCCATTATTTTGCATCTCATATGCCTCCTACTTGTCTTCTCTCTGAAAATATGATAACTGTTTAGTTCAATCCCTCTTCACATAAAACAATCTCAGTATCATTTACCATTCTGGCACCTTCCATGAAACCCATTCTACTTCTGCTAGGTTTTCTTGATTCAGTCTCTTCTCAACTTTAATTCACATAAGAATATAAGAAGTGATTTATGTAAAAGCATTATGAAACCTTAGTCAACACTTAACTGAAAGGCCTCTATTTATCTAGAATCTGGGATTTTGCAGGAACAAAAGTACCATTCCTTTCTAATTACATTATCTTTCACATTCTACTTATTCTAGATGTATAACACTAACAAATGTAATAAGCTCATGGTATTGTATTAAATCACTGCCCATCAGCAAGTTATTATCCCATGCAGCATCAATCCTTCACAGGCAAGCTAAAAGCAAAATGAACAGCTTCACCTCTAGATAATTCTCTTCTTCTCAGCCTCCTTTATTTCATGTCCCTTTAATGTAAAAAACTACAATTGCATTATTATGGCAAAGCCTGGTAACACTTCTGGTCTAGACCATAAATGAACATGCACTAAGACATCAGATCTAAATCAACCTCATCCGATACTATATTCAGAACCAGTGCTCATCTTTATCTTTTTTGCTAGACCCTCCATCTGAAATGGACATGTCCAGATTCTCATACGTGAGTCAAGGGAGAAATTCAATAACACTTTTAAGCTCCCAGAGTTTTCAGGTTTTTTTTCCACTTCTTTTTAAAAATCACAGACCCATAGTCATATAAAGGGGCAGGTGGTCTGTTTATACAGGCCAAACGTTAGATTTAATTTTATCCCTTAGATTTTAATTTTATCCCTTAAAGGTAGTCATCCAAGTGCCAGCCAAATGTAAGACCCATTTGGCAGACTCATACAATAATCCACATCAGATCAGTCTGAATTTAACCTCAGGTATGCTAGGACAACATTTTTAAAACAACAATATGCAACACCACTGTAGAGATTACTGAGTAAAGCAGCTGAAACTTAATTTGGCATAATATATTGATATTCGTATCTGCAGAACTTTTACTTGCTGATTATATTGATTAACCATTATACTTCTTCAACTAACATGACTTAAGGGATTCGCTAATTTTGCTTCAATCTAAGAGTTTACCATTGTAAAGTGCTATTTCAGGTACTACTGTGGGAAGGGAATAGTGCAATAGTTTCAATGTAGCATTCAGTCAGGACAAGGCTTTTCTATTCCTTTTCAAAATCAACTTTTTTATTTCAAAAGAATTTTCACAATTTATAGCACAAGAAATATGAAAAACAGAACCAAAGCTCTCATTTTCAAATTGACATGACTTGTTTTCAATGTTTTCATTCCAGAGAAAATTTTAAAACTGTATATGCACACACACTGACATAAATACTTCAGTCTTAATACAGTGTGGTAATAATATTTTTTTTTTAATGTGGAATTTTCACTTCCAAAGATTTTGAGTATCTGTATAGTTTTATTGAAACTAAATAGTGCATTATACTGGGATTTAGTTTGCTTACACTACGCAAATTAACTCAATTTCTATTATATGGCAATTTATTATCAGTACTGATACACTCATATTCTGCTTAAGAATCCATGTGACCACAAAAGAAAGCTTTCAAAGGGTGTATAATTTATACAGTGACTTTGTGATTATTTATATACCTGGTCACCTTTCTTTAAGTAATTAAGCTTACCATTCAAAGCATGTTAATTATTTTAGATAAACTCTTCAGAAGACACCTGCAAATACTGTTAAAGTTTCTGGTTATAGTTAAGCTTTGATTTTCACACTGCAAAACACTTACTAAAAGAATTTTCTCTTTCCAGATAGATGAAATGTGAACAGTGTTTCATCTCAGTAAAGAAAAAGGATGTGAATGGAGGTATATATATTTTTGTTGTTGTTGCTTTTTTATTGTTGGTTTTAAATTACGGAGTAAATCACTGTTATTTTTTTTATATTCATATTTTATTAAACAAAATTCCACCTAAGGAATCCTTACAATGAATGTTTCAAACATTATTTTTTCTATATGCTCATATGTACTTTTTATTATTTAATGGCCATAACTTTGCTTATGTTGTGTAGTAAAGCACAAAGCACATTTTCTCTTCACTGTCTTTTTCAAAACCAAATGTCATTCTTTGATATCAGCTTCAAATGACAAATTAAGAGATGGTAATGTTAGAGTTGATGTCATTGATTGTTATATATATAAAACTTATTTTGTTGTAGGCTTCAAGGAATCATAAAAGATTCCTTACTGGTATAGCACATGCTCTAGTTTTATATGTATTCTATGTCCAGGTCATGGTCAACAAACATGATCTCAGCCATTCTATGAAGGGAGAATGAAAACCTCTCTTCAGTTGTAGAACTATGGTCTATCTATCAAATCTATACAGTTTCCTCCAATTATACTGGTTCTGAGTATTTGCAAACATGCACTTCTCAGGAGAATTCGGAAAAGCTAAGTTGTGATTAGTAAATGTGTACTGTAATGTAAGGGTACTGGAATTTCCATGGTCTTGCTGCCAGTAACTGAACATACTAAGTACAATTTTGGCTCTGTGGCAATCTTAGTAGAGCTCCTGTACCTATACCCTTCCTACACCTGTCAGTTGTACAGGTAAAAACTCTCAGAAGGAAGGTTTTCAGGGTGCTTTTACATTAAATAAATAAATAAATAAATAAACCCAAACCAAAAAACTCATATGCAAAATTCTTACCACCTGCCACATCACTCCCCACATGCCCTTCCCCCAAAATCAGAAAACTTCTATGTATGAACTAGACTTTATATTTCTCACAAGAATAGAGATTCTTACAAGGTCTTCTGAAGTCAAAATCCAATATTTTATATATGTGCAGGAATCACTGCAATGAGTGATTGCAATCAATCACTTCAACACTTTCTTGGTTTTAGGCCCACGACATTTTTTCAGAACTTTTTTTTAGTAAAGTAGGCAAAAGCTTATGAAAGGAGATATCTTTAGCGTAAGTATTTCTTCCCTTTAAGCTTACATTCCCCTTTCCAGATCGTGACACAGAAACAGATATCACAAGTCAGTGCTTAAATTGCGAATATGCATTACGCCAGCTTTAGCTCTATATAATTTTTTTCTTTCATTATTGCATTCCCATATAGCATTTATATATACATATATATATTCATATTAGACACTATAAAGAATTTAGTGTTTACCTAACTCCTTCTATTACAAGCAGTCCTTTGAAATTAATTCTGCAATTATGCAGGTTTCATAGTTTTTAAGATCATAGACTTCGGTTAAATGTTTAAAGGCAAGCACAGTATGTTAGAGTGCACTTTGGAGCACATCACAAACAAGCTGTGATTTCCACTGAGGCCTGTATATGCTAATACTATATAATCATAGGTTCTGTCTAGAAAAATCAATTTTTAGACATAATGTAAGCTGCAATTATCACAGGTACGCTCATGACCATGTTTTTCAAGGTAACATAAGTAAAAATAAGTAAAAAAAATGCAGTTAAATGAGATGATAAATGAGAAATAGGCACAAGACTTAAGTATAGGGTGACAACACAATTTTTTATTTGCTTATGTATTTTAAGGACAATCAGATAAAATCCTAATTCCAAAACTAAGCTACAGTTCTACTTGCTTCTACTAATGCAAAAATAACTAGATGGATAGAAGACCAATGAAAGTACAAAATAAATAAATAAATCAGTCAATCAATAATAAAAATTAAAAAATCCCATCTTACTTAATATAGGAAATAGCATATCCAAAACTAGTTTTTGCAAAGTTAAAATGACAACCTATAGGAAATATCACTTCAGTTTCAGAATTAAAATTTGTTCCCGACACTCTAGCTGCCTTGTAGATGCTTGGTCCCTGGGATGCGACATTCTAACTCCTACCTGGTCAGTGGGTGGGAGGACTGGGAAGTATGGCAGTTGGTTATTCCCCCACAATTGCTTGTTGTCAGCATGGGTTGCTTCTTTTATTATTATTATTATTATTATTATTATTATTATTATTATTATTGTTGTTGTTGTTGTTGTTGTTGTTGTTGTTATTAATATTTTAATATTATAATTAAATAATAATAATAATAATAATAATAATATATAATATTAATAATTGTTGTTGTTATTATTATTATTATTATTATTATTTTATTTTATTTTATTTTCCACTAAAAAACTACTTAACACTAACTGCCACATCCCAGGCCAGAAAACACTTTTGTGAAATTCTGACCCTGTAAAAACCAAGGAAATTTTGCAAGGATTTCTCAACTCTTGCCCATATAACTGTGGTATCTACACCTTGTATTATAGCTACTACACACTATAGCTACTACACACCTTATGTTATAGCTACTGGTGGTTAGCTGGAAGAAGTAATGCTACTTGTTAAAATAAACCAGAGAACTTCTATGCATTGTATGCTTTTCAGTTTGCAGGAGAGTTTGTCATTATCAAGACTATTTCAAATGGATAGGAGAACACACCTTTAAAGACGTTTATAAAAATGTACACGTATACATAAATCCTATAAAACCAGATACTGAGAGGATATTGCTATATGGCTGCTTTACTATTTGTTGCGCTAGACATCTTCTGAGATAGTTTTACATATCACATAAATGTTTATTATCAATTCAGAGACATTTCACCCATATTCTGAGATGTTTTTGAAATCTGTTCAATTCTCAAGATTAGGATGATTAAATTATAGAAAATAAAGCAACTTATTGCCTTTCAGTATAATTCACTGATCTAAATCAAAACTATAACTACAAATTTAACTCCCTGATACCTGAGCACATGGTGCTAAAAAACATTTGTAGACATTCTACTGTCTGACCCTATCACATTAGCTCTTCCTGCTCTTCTAATTACACATAAATTTATTAAAACAAAACAAACAAAACCTACTTCTTTGCACAGGTAATCACATTTAAAGGTAAAAAGTCATTTTGTTTAAGATTAATATGCAGGTTTTCTTTATATTTTCACAGCTTTATCAGATGACATAGATTTTTATTTTTACTACAATTTACAAGCATATGTCAACAGATGTATTCTTGAAGGCTTCTTTTAATTCCTAAGTGGCAAATAGAAAGGAAGATTGAGATCCTAAGTGTTAGTGGAATATTTGAAGCTGTTTCTATGGGTTGCATTGGACATCCTGATTCTCTGTGTTTATCTTATAGTAAAGTTGACAGAAAGATGGAGAAATGATGTGCTATTCCAAACCTGCATTGGAAATGAAAGGGCAGAAGATTCTCTCTTTTTTTTTTTTTCTTTTTTTTTTTCTTTTTTTTTCTTTTCTGTCCTTCTTTTGTTTCAATATCCACAACAGCAATCTCTTTTATTTTGAGGCCCAGTTTGGCATTGCCCTGTGCTGACCTGATTAAAGGAGACATTATTGTTTGTTTACTTTGATCTGTTTGTGTTATCTCTGACTTGATCAAGTACTTTCAGTGATATCCTCCTTCTGTCAGAACATTTTGATGATTACAGACCTCATTTCCTGCCAGAAATCATATGAACTCTTATTCTTTGCAGCTCTACTTGTGCTATATGCAATAGGATTTACTGTGGCAAGCTGAGTGTATCTGTGGTTATCAGATGGCTTTGCCTGAACTGAGGTAATATATAACAGCCCTCAAAACAGCTGCTGCAATACATGTAGCACATGTCCTGAAATCCCATAGGTTCAGAAAATGGTAGTAAAAAGTACACACTTAGGTATATATTCTATAACTGTCCTAATTGTGCATTCACTGGATGTATGCCTGCATGTGTTAATGTCCATCTATCGATGAGTTGTTCCAGGGCTTGCTTCAAAATTTCACCGTTACTGAGGTATCACTAAGAGTATGGGATATTTCCCTGCAACGCTGCACACAGGTACTGACAGCACTGGTATGCTGCAAGATTATACAACACACAGAAGATTCAGTGTGGAAGCTGATGGCATAGCTAAAACCAGCATTTCTGCTTTTTGCAGTAAAATGGGGTGTGAGTTACATTTGTTTTTGGAAGTGGGTTTGGTTTTGTTTGATTAGTAAATATATATATACATTAAAAAAAAAAAAAAAGAAGAAGAAGAAGAGTTCTGAACAGTTTTTTTATCTTCCTTTGTCTCTTCTTCCCACTACCTAGAAATCAGAGTGGGATCTATCTAGGTAACATGCAGGACACAATAAAGTTTTCTCAAGAACAACCCAAACTAATAGCACCTATCAGAGAATATACAGAATCTTATGGGATGGGAAAAATTTACTGTCGATGAAAAGCTAGATGGAATGCGGGCAAAATTTGCATGATTTTTCATGACCCTATAGAGTGTTTTTTACATGTTAGTGCACCCATCAAATCTAAGGGATTCCAGTGATATTGAAATTATTAATAATACTTTCATATTGCTGTAGGATTTTTCAGTTTACACATGCTTAAAATACAAGTCCCCTTAAATCCATCCTAAAGAAAGAATTACTATGTGCAGTTTAAAGATGAGGGAGAGAGACATTTAATTTATAAGTTGGTCTACTATTGTTCAGGTACATACAATAATGATCTTTTTTTCTCCTCAATCTTGCACATTGAACAAGACAGATTTATTTATAAATCATCTCATCCAGAAGTCAAATCTAAGTAATTTGGGGAAAAGGGGTGTTCTTATTATTCATTTTTATGGGTTAATGGGAAGGAAGAAAACAAGCCAAGGAAACCAGAAAGCAAGTAGTACATACTTTCCCCACTAACACTAGAAGAGGTTTGTGAAGTACTAATAGCTGTTGCTTAATTGACTATAATTTACTGTTGAATCAAATCTGCAACTGTCCTGCTGTCCAGAACATCTTGCCAGCTAACACAGGTAAAACTGTACTAATCCCTGCAGCAGGTGTTTAATAAAGATCAGATAATGTCTGTTCTGCCAGGTTTTCTTCAAGAACTTGCCACAAAGGCATCACTGCAACAATTTTAATTACTGACAATTTACTAGAGCTCAAAGGAAACATAGCCACTTGGACAGTTGGTTCAATAAAAATAAAAGACAACCTCGCTTACAATGTAATGGTGATTTTCTCCTCAGGTGAAACTCCCCTGCCTAAACACTACAATTCCAGGTTTCCATCAAAGGAAATTCTAAAAGCACTTCTTTACAGTAAACACTGACCTGGTTATTCTAAGTAGAAAAGATTTAAATTGTCTTTCTTTGTTGGGGATTACCATATCTCATTTTAATCTTTAATCCTTAAATATATTTATTAGCATTTCATTCTTTGCCTGTTAAATAACTATCTGTGATTTACTGAGCTATTTCAAAAGCTCAGAGTAGATAGAAGTGTTTGGTTTTTTTTGTTTATTTGTTTGTTTTCTTTCTGTTTTTGTCATGCTTTTTGACAGGCATTTGTAAAATTTTGAAGAACAAATTTACTAGTAAATTCAGTCTCAATTGAGTAAGTAGTTTTGTCATCATAAATGGAAACAAATAGTAAATCTCTGTATCATTTTAACTTTGGTCTGAGTCAACTTTTATAAAAAGTTATTCTATATATCTTTGCAAAGATGACTTACATTGGTAACCTGAAGCAAGGCAATTTATGCCTGGTTTTAATCCCTATGAATCAGGGTTCTTTAGGGGAAAAGGAAGAGAAAAATTGATTTCTTTCCTCTTTGAAGAAAAACTTTTATTTTACTTTTTAAATGCAACAACTTCAGCAGTACAGTTTCTAAGAAATCCATATGTGAATATTCTGTTGATGACACATTTGTATATGAAGATATTGGAGTAGCATCGAGCTTGTTCCTAAAACAGGCAAATTTGGATTTTAAATCCACATTTTTCCACATTGCAATTAAATATTCAAATAACGGGTCAAAGGACATGACTGTATCTGCTTCTCTCATATTTTGTGAAGAACACACATTCTCAAAAGTATGGAACAGCTAAACTAAAAATAAAATAACAGCAATCAGTTAATCATACAGCATTAGCTGGGAGTGTTTCCAGGGGTGATAGACCTGACTTTGATTTTCTCATAGATTCCCACAAATTTCAGATTTCCAGGTGAAATTCTTCTGTTGAACTATTCCAGATGAACATCTGGGGTATCCCTGTTCCTTCTTAAAGGAGAAAGCATGCTGCTGATGGTAAACATGGGGTAGGGGGCAACAAAGCTACATATACAAGAATTTTGCACTTATAATTTACTGATGAGTAACATTGTCAGGAAAATAATAATAATAGTAATAATAAATAATGTGGGGAAAAAAAAAAAAAAGGCTATTTAACATTGTTTTATTATTTATAAAAATTTCATGGCATTTGACACCTGGAGGCTTCAAAATGCTCTACAAAGAAAGGTAAATCTGAGCATGTTGTCGCTCTCTGTTAGACTCAATAAACAGGATTCAAATTAATAGGATAGAAGATGTTGGTGATGCTCAACATATCCCATATTCAATTAAATTATAACATTGTGGGAGCTATTGCAGCAATGTACACAGATAATGTATATAAGGCTGGATTTAATTAGATTTTGGCATGTTTTAATAATTTCTAGTTATTAGAATGATGGAGTAAAAGCCAGTACAATGTAACCACAAGCAAATCCCCTGAGAAGCATACTGTTTTGGGAGCATTCTCCAGTTATTGCGCCAACTTAATTAAGGTCTTACCAGGATAAGGCTCTCCAGTTTGGTGCTCTATTTTCAAAACACGGTATGTTAATTATTTAAAGCATTACTAGGATTATGAATAAATTCTCTACAGAAGCATATACTTTGACAACACCTGCATTCTTCCATTGTTAAAAGCCACAGAAAGCAAAACATTTTATTTATTTATCCCATGCATCATTGAAACAGCATTTTCTTGGTCAATCATTCTGCAGTTTGGGTCTTATAAGTGGTATAATAAAAAAGCAATGAAGTGTGTTGCTCTTTTATGAGGGCCTTAGCTGCAGAACCTTCAAATATATAATCTTAATAATTTCAACCTGAAACAACTAATTCATTTGTATGGTCATCATTTTGCTTTTGTGTATAATATTAATATTATACAGATATTTTACAATAATTTATAATATTTACAATATTATTAGTATTATACAGATTTTTTATTTTTATTTTTTTCACCACAATAAATGTTAGAAAATTAAGATATTAGAAAGACATTCCTGGAATATTAGATTAAAACTCATTCTTCAGGTATTTTGCTGGAACAAGTAATTCAGAAACACAAATAGCATAAGCAACTGTCAATTTAGAGACTATAGCAGACACAGGGGAAAGGAAACGTCCTTCTCAAAGTATTATAGATCCAGCTTCTCCAAGAGGATCTTGATTCTTGAAGAAATCAATATTTATTTATTTATTTTCTGTTTCGCTGTTTGACCAGGAAATAAGGATGTTCAATGATCATAAAAGACTTTGTAGAAAAAGAAAACTGCCCAACACCTACAGACCTTTTTATTATACATGGTACTTTCCATCTTCATGGAGGAAAAAACAAACAAACAACAAATGCACAGAGACACACAGACACACACACAAAAAAAATAGTACCATAATTGCATTTCAGGCACAAATAATAACCAGGCCAAGATCATTTCTAAATAATAATGATAATAATCATTAAAAAAAAAAAAAAAGTAAAAGGACCTATTTCACTTAAGTCTGAAAATTAAAAACAAGTCATTCCATTCACTTAGAAATACTAATTTCCGTAATACTCTGGAATTCTGCAATTTCTGTAGGGAAAGAAGTTGTGTTAAACTAACTCACAATTTAGCCTGTTTTTGAAGTAATGCAAGATCATTTCTGACACAAAACTTTAAATAGTTTATCTTGAGTTGTAAAGTAACAAATATTTTAAAGAAAGGTACAACATATATTTGGTAACTAAACTGTTACTGGCTATTTATTAAAACCTATGAGGGCCAAACAAAATTGGAAAATGTAATAGAAAATGCAAAAAGTCTTTACTGTTTGTAAATAGTGAAAATAGAAATAGAAATACAAATAGTGTCTGGACCATAGCAAAGCTGCTACACATTCAAGTTCATTATAATCAATGAATGGCTATGATGTCCAGTGCTGCTTTTAGGAACATTAACCATACAGTGTTATAATGCCTTTTAACACAATTAAATACTGTTAATGTCTGGAACATCTGGTATCTCATTCAATAAGATATCTTATTAAAAATGCTGGGATAGCTATAGTTTATAACATGATACTGTAATTTCTTCTATGTTTCCCATTAAATTCTTTAGAATTCCACATCCTTCTACATGTTTCCCTGCTTATGAGGACAAAAGTTGTTCCTTTTATTTTCTGGGGCAGGAGTTCTCACCCACCGCAGTTTATTTGTTTAAGCGTACTTTCACAACAGACACCAGAGACATCAATTATACTAAAATCATTTTGCCATGAATACTGCCTCTGAAATTATCTCCACTGAGAATGTTTATTTCCTAAGAAGGAAATCTACTTCCTAAGAAGAATTTAAAATTGCAAAGAAAAAAATACCATTATAATGAATCAGCCCACAATAAGTTCTCTTCTTAAAGCCATATGAATGCTATGTTTAATATCAAGATTCGTTTCAGTAGTCATCAAATTGCAATCTGTTCATATCTGACTTCTGCCTGAATGGTTGCTTTTTGATATTATGCTATTGGCAGTGGAGGACAGACCTCCAACATAACCGAACACATAAACCACTGCATTACCTTCCCATTTTCATCAATATCACTGAAGAATATACTTCTACTTTTTACTTTAATATGAATTTCATTTCCATGTTTCATGCACTTATCAAATGATAGTCTATGGTCAAGTTACACAAAGCAGAACTTAACAATACATGCACTGAATCACCTGCCTGATACAAATAAAAATAACATTTTCATTTCACTCTGTTGCAGTAATCTTACCTCAGTTATATCAGTGCAGAGCTGAGAACTGCTCACAAGTCAGTAAACATGGACGCAGCAGAAACTCCTTAGCCTGGTTTGAGAAATCTATTTTTTTTTCTCTTTCCACAATTTCATGCATGCTTAAGGAATCTACCTTCCATGTTTCATTCATATACCTTCATGACAATAGAGATTCTCTTCTAATTAATACAAACCTAGTTTATACAAAATGATTCAGCACTCTTGACTTTATTCAGAAAAATCAGAAGTTAAATAAAATTCACTCTCTAAGATCCTTGTTTTCATGAGCCTGCTTGATGTTCACCTTCCCCACAAATGTGTAGATTGGTACTCTATAATTTTATACATTTACAGACATTCATACATTTTGTCATGCCATAATCACACTTGCACCTTGAAAGCTAGCAAATGGTTAATCTGCTCATTATTACTGACATGAGAAATGCATCTCATTTGGAATTATATCTCCATTAAAAGCAACCTAAACAACAAACACAAGTTATCAGCAGTCTTTCTCATTCTTGATTAAACCCTTCTGCAAGCAAACAAAGTGAATGCAGATGCAGAACTTTCAACTTAATGAGAGATATACATCAAGGTTTTATTTCTGATTTCTTGATTATGAGAACTGTTTGATGCATTCATGCTTTTCATTTGAAAGAAAAGTGTATTATAAGAGATATTTCATAATCCACCTGTTAAACAGATTTACTCAGATGAGCAAACAATGTGTTAAACTTTAACTATACATATATCAAAAATTAAGTAAACAAGCCACATAAGCTTTTGACCTATGAGTTTTTGTTACTTAAGCTTCATGGGCTTTTAACAACATTGTCAAAAAAAAAAAAAAAAAAAAAGTTTAATTATAATGTTACAACTAATATCCACTTCCTATGTTTCTTTACACAGTTAGATTTGTTTTCAAATATGAATTGCTACATCAACTCTAATTTGGCAAATATTATTTATGCTTTATTTGATAATAACAAAATTAAAAAACAAAAACAAAACCAAACACTGGCCATCAGAATTTTAAGTATTTTCTTATTTTATCAGCAGTATAGTGACTCAAGAGATAATAATTAGACTCATTTTGATGAATAACTACAGAAAAAAAAATAAAAAAATGAATTATATGAAATGAACCACATGAGATACAAGTGAAATATCATTTTCAAGCTAAAATAATCTCAACCTCTTGCCTGATGAGAACTACTACATGAATTTGGAGTGTCATCACAATGCCACCAGACTCAGCGTTATTAATTTAAACATTCTAATAAGGCACATGTTTCTTGGGAAGGAATCAAGCAATTCTTGGGTCTTTCATCAGCCATCATGAAATGGTTGTATCACAACATTCTTCTCAAATCAGTCTAGACACACTGCTTTTCCATAGCAGACACTTACAATGACCTTGTGATTCAAAACCACCATGCAATCTGCTTTCCTTTTATTAAAAACAAGGCTATAGTGCTCTTGACACCAATTTGTGCTTCTATAGAATATGGAATGGTTTGAGTTGGAAGGGACCTTGTTCCAACCCCCCTGGCATGGGCAGGGACACCTACTAGACCAGGTTGCCCAAAGTTCCATCGCACCTGGCCTTGAACACTTCCGGGGACTGGGCACCCACAATTTCACTGATTCCAGTGCTTCACCACCCTATACTTTGTCTCTATAAATTAGAGACCTTTCATACATTGTAAGAGCATTTTGTGATTATGTACATTTTATGCTCCTGTCTTAATCTCCAGTGACTCTAGAGTCATCTGATGCCTGTAAGTCCTCAGCTGAACTTTCTTGTACAAGATTGCATTATCACTGTTTTATAACCCTATGTCATCTCAGGGGAAATCATGTGTTACACTTAAAGGCAATCCTCATTTTTGTCTACAGAACCCACAAATACGGACACATTTATTTTCATCCAAAGAAATTATTGACAAAAATATTAAAAAAAACACACAATGCATGTAGAAAGAGATAGTTTAAATATTGAGAAAACTTTATTCTTTGTCTACTCAGTGATGAAGGGTTGTATTAAAAAGAGTTTACAGTTCAGCCTGTCACTTCTCTTTGGGAGGAAAAAAACAAACAAACACCACCAACAAAAAAAATTAAAATTCAGAGACTTTTTTGATTCACTTATTAAGACCCCTCATAGTGTGACCAATGGGAGTCGCTCAGCTCCTCATATAACAGAGCAAGCCTACTATGGAAATTATAATGAGCTAAGCAGCAAGTTGAGGAAGTCTCTTGGGGAGAAGGAAATAATGGCACATAGCTCAAGAGTCATTACTATTTAACGGTCTGTCAGTGGGTAAGTGGGTAGTATGTCTTACAATTTAACACACTAAGAGATAGTGATTGGAGATGAATAAACTTTTCTTGACTTTATCCGGCTTCAGCTAACTACTGACATTTATGACATTTATGCTCCACTTTTTTTTTTTTTTTTTTTTCTGAGTTGCATTCACACTGCTAAATCAGCTTGTTACAGAGAAAAAATAAGCATTTTCCATGTTATACAATAGATCTTAAAGTCATTAATGTAATTCTACATTGCTACTTATCGGTTTGGTTTATGTACCAGATTTGGCAAAACTACAGATTTCTATTTAAAGATCATATCATTTGGCAAAGCTCAGGGTTCATGGGGATTGGCATACTAATAGAAAGACAGTTAAAATAAAGGTTATCTATTTTTTTTTTTTTTTTTCAAATTGCTTTTTAAATCAACATAAACAGTCTCTGGTACGACTACTAATAATTTCGTAGATATATATTTTTTTCTTTTTGGCTTCATTTTTCTTCCATACCTCTGTTCTATTATGAAGTTGAAAGAAATAAACCAAACTTTACTTTATTTATAATAAAGAACATGCAATCCTGACAAGTCACTCATGAGGCTGGAAGACATCACAGTCCAGCTTCTTTATTAATATAATTATTTATTTTATTTTATTTTTCTGTTTTTATTTTTATTTTAATTTCTGTACCACAAAGCCTTGTTGGGAGTCTCTGAGAGCAGCTGTTTTTCTAAGATCATCCATAATCATACTGTGAAACAAGCAAGTCTCCCTGGTAATCTTTACAAATAAACAAAAAAACTGGGGAAGTAGAATTTTAAGTGCAAAAAAGGCTGGTAAAGTTTTGGGAAGAATTTCCAGGAGGAGATGTGCACAGAACAAATTTTAAAATTGAAACAAAACAAACAAACAAACAAAAGAACAAAAAGAACAATAACAACAACAACAAACAAACAAAACCCATGAAACTATATCACAACAGCCTCGTTTGGACCTTAGGAAAAGTGCGTTCACCTCTAGCTAAGAAACTACTAAATGACTCATCTGTATTACAACAGACATGAGAAATGTAGCTTTTCAGGTTTTATATAAGCATAAAAACTGACCATCTAAAAGCAAAACCTGCTTACAGCCTCTTCATTTTTCAGTAAGTAGTACCGTTTAATGGTAGGTAAGTTGGGGAATGGTATCACTTACATCTGTTCACATTGGTAAGTAATACTATTCACCAGTATAAACAGATGACATTATGTGGGTTATAAATAATGTACAGGTAGTTTTTTTTTTGTTCCTGCTTAGTTTAAGTTTTGGTTTACTTTATAGGCAACATAATTATGAAGGTACTATGTAGAAGAAGACACAGATCCTGAATAGATTTCTCTAGATTTCCACAGCTATGTCGGATTCAGTAAGGTACACTCATTAGTACAGATCTGGAAAATAAATATACTCTCAATTTCGTCATGAAGTATTATTCTAATTATATCGCTTATGAGGTAAATGTATGTAAAGAAATATGTGAGATAGTAATACTACATAACACCAGGCATTTTCCCTGCACATGTGGACAAGTTATACAGTAAAATAAAAAGATGGATCTGAAGATTTTTGAAAGGGAATATAACTTTATACCAGTAGATTACCATCAAACTCATTCTTAAATGCAGAAGGCAACTCATTAATATTTGACAACTGTTGATTTACCCAACATTAGATAATCTCATCTCATTTTCTAATGGTCAGATGTCATCAGCACACAGATCATTATTATAATTGGTACTAGATATTATCCTTTTGCAATTTTAGAACAGAAATCAAGGCCTACACATGAACAAATACTTAAATATTTCATTTGCATATTTGTCAAATACAAAATAAAAGTGAAACATTTTTTGAAGCAGAGTGGAAAAATCCTTGTATCTACAGAACTACAGTTTTATGCTCTGTGGACATGTCATTTGAATCTTCAAGACTAATAAAGAGCTTTTGTCACATGCAATTAAATCACATGGAGTGCTTAAAAAATAGCATAATGTATTCCATGCTATTGTATGCATGATCATATGTGATATGGCTTCTGCTATTTTTTACACCATTACCAAAATAGGCCATATGTTGGCAAATTCTCCAGAGAATAAAAGAATAAACGTTGCAGCTGGCAAATTAAAAAATAATTTGATTATTTTCTGGACTTAGTTTCAGTCAGATGGAGTGTGGTCAAGTAACACTGTTATTCCTACAAGCTCATTCTCTACCATTTTTATTTGTATAGTTTCAGCCTCTGTGACAAAGATTTGTACATGTACATGTACATGATGTTGTTCACAGCAACAATTCCTCTATCAGATGTGCTGCGTCATGGATACATGCAAAACAGTGTAAGATGTTTATTGAATATTGAATGTTCTCCATTAGCAATAAAAAGCAAAGCACTGCATTTATGTTCTGTATGGATGTTCCTACATATCTTGAGAGCTACTTGAATGAATTCACTGTCACTGCATACAATCCAAAAGCAAGAAGTGAATTCATCTCCAATCTGTCTTTTTTTCAGTACCTCAGTGAAGGGAGCCTACAATGAACAACTCAGAGCTAATGGTTTGTTGCCCTAACAGCAAAAAATATTCTTATTACATACTTTTCCAGATTAACAGAGTGGGCAAGACATATGATATTAGTTATTTTTTGTAATTATTTGTCTCTATAGCTATCAAGGTAATGTCATGTTTTGACTATTCCTGATTAAAATAATTCTGGATTTACATGCAACTTCCTCTTGTTTAGAATATCTGCAGTTACTCAAGGAAACATGACACTAATAGCATGTATTCCAAATAACATCCTATAACTGTATATTCATGTTGTTAACAATGCCGACTGGACTTAATATGAAAAGAGAGTGCAGAATATCAGTCTCTGCATCATGTTGCATCAGCTCTGACATATCATTTAGCTATTTGTTTTGCCATGATACATAAAAGAAGACTACTCAAATGCCTTAAAAGTACCTGTAAAGATTTTTTCTAAATTCATATAATTTACATGTCTTAAATAAGTGCTATCCATTGGTCATAATGTTAATCATATTAAAGAAACATATAAAAAGTCATATTAAAGAACTGTTTGCTGCCCATTATTGGATTAGGATTATATCTCTTTTTTTTTCATCTTTACCTCTTTCCTGTTTGATATATCTAATTGTCTGAATTTTCATTTCAGACTTCCAAATACTGCAAGGACAACAAAGACAAGTGCCCTAGGTTGTACATTGCATATAGAGATGAATAGGATAGGAGTTGGATATGGAGTTTTCACAAATCATGTTTTTGAACAATTTGCATTAAAATCATAGCTGCTTATCCTTGTGACTGTAATTCTGATAACATAAAATCCAAGTTTTCCTTAATTGAAGCCTCAGCACAGCTGTTAACTAATTTTCTAGCACAGAAGTGGAATATGGTGACATCTATTCCTTTTTATTTGTGTGTGCACACCTGCCAAGCAGTAATTTATCAGAATAGGAAAATGTATATCCAAATAGAGAAAAAAAAGTTATATACTGGCAAGAAAATATAAGCCTGAAATATAATTTTCACACACAAAAAAGGACACAAATCAAATCCGTTTTTTTTTTTTTTTAATCATATTTGTTTCTAAAGAATTTGCATACTTTTCTTACACATTTCTTTCCACAATATTTTACATGTCCCTTTGTCTTTCACAAGTTGTAAGAGAAAAATAAGAGTTAATTTTGATCAGAAGATTTGGAGATATTCTATCATGCTGAGTTCTGCAGCCTACCAGTAGTATCTACATGAGATATTAACTCAAGCAATTTATTAGAATTGTGTAATTTATTTGATTAAAAACATATTTAAGTCTTCCCACCCTCCCTGCACCACTCAGGGAACTGGGTGGAGGTAGAGGAGCCAGAAATGGAGTGAGCCAAAGAGTGAGCTGGCAGGGAAGAAGGGGACATGTTTGTGGCTATGGCATTTTTCTTCCCAACTAAACAGTACACATGCTGAGACTCCATTAAGCAGCTGGACATCCACCTCCTGATGGGATGGAGTGAATAAATTCCTCTTTTTGCTTTGCTTGCATGCAGCCTTTGCTTTTCAAACTAAATTGTCATTCTCTGCATCCATGAGTCTTTTTGCCTTCTTTTAATTTTTTCTCCCCATCCTGTGTGAGAAGGGAGTGATCAAAACTCAGAGTGGGTGTTTAGCTGCTGGCCAAGGTGAAACCACCTCACCTTTCTTCTAATCTATATTAGCTTTTTTTTTTTTTTTTTTTCTTAAAAAAGAAAGTTTTTTTTTTTTTAAATAAAAAAAGGAAAAAAAACATAAACAAACAAACAAAAATCTACCATCAATCCAGCAGTACATTTACTCTTCTGCTTATATTTAAGCCATACTTACGTCCCACAGCTATACCTACAAACTTAATGTACACATTGCCTTTCTCTTTCACATAGTTTTACTGAAAAAAAAAATAATAAAAAATTGTACACATAATAAAGTAAGTTTGCACAAGAAAATGATTGTAGAAAAAAATAATAGAGTAGCAAAAAGAAAAAAAGTTAAAAGAAAACAAACAAAAAGAAAAAAAAAAAGGAAATAACAAAACCAAAAACTATTTCCTCCTTCATTCCCAAATGGCATTTCATTTCTTCTGTAATTAAAACATCTTCAGCTTTATTATATTCAAAGAAAAAAATATCTAAAATTAAATCACTTTTTAATTTAAGATGTATGTAGGGTGTTTTGTTTTGTTTTGTTTTGTATTCATACAGTTTTATTCCACTTGTTTTTCTATACTAGCTTCTGTTTCCAGGGGAATCAGCAAATGAAGACAGAGAAACATGCTCATTGCCAAGGTTATGAAAGAAAAGAAAATCCCAAGGAAACAGTCAGCAGACTTACCCTTCCTATCCCCATCCTCAGTGTTTGGCATAAATATGCTATGCAACAATGGAACCACTGTTTTTGCAAAGAGGAAGACAACACTGCTCTTTTCTTGCACCGGAACTAATACAAATGTTTTTATCCCAGTAACTAGATTACTCATCAGTTAGTCCTAAATTAACCACATAAACTTTATTGTCATGTCCTTTCTGTACGGTTTCAGTAGCCTGTCATCACCATGCATACTTTGTTTTTGCAATTATCAGTTATCATTAATGTATTTTAATCAATGTATCCAACCTCATTTGTGTTTCTCTTTCACTTTGATCTCTACAGCAGTGCCACCCTAGAGTGCAGGTCTTCTCCACCCCAGCACCTCCTGCCTCACTGCTACCTTCAGCCATCATTAGTATGAAAGAAGTGCCATAAATCCATAGTCTGCTCTGTGACCACTCAGCCCAAGATGTGTCCTGGCAGTCAGTAGCTGAGTGCCACTTGGGAAGGGTTCACCAAGTGATGTGTCAGTCACATCATTCCATTGTCTTTTCCATAACCCAACCTGTAACACTGAAAAATTGTTATAGTAAAGCTGTGTGAGCTGCGTTGCTTCTAGGAAATTAAGGAAAGTAAAGTATATTTCTAGACATGGAAACCATGATTATTTATTTATTTATTTATTTATTTATTTATTCAAAGACAGCTGGAGAGAGTGGGACTATTATTTTCTTTTTAATTTTCAATGTCTATTTTTGATGTCTTCCTACTTCAGAAATCTCGAGAAAAAAATGGTTTGATTTCAAAATATACTAAATATTCACTTCCAAAGTCAGGCTTGCTGTATGTCAAATTGTGCATCTTAAATTCTTAATTTATGTCTGGCTGAGAAGAAAACTCTGGACTAGAAGAATTTTGAGTAAGGATAAAATTTTTATCCTTCAGTCCTTCCTCAGAAAACACTTTTGTATTATTTATTTTTAAAAAGCGAAAGAAAAATCCATAGATTGTCCCCTATCTGTAGATAAGATCTGCATGTAGTCAGATATTTTCATTTATCTTCATAATCGCCTATTTTATTTATTTATTTATTTTTTCTATTACATAGCTCCTTACTAGCTTGCTGCCTTAAGACAAAGATAGGAGAGCATCTCTCCTATGAAGAGAGAGCTGAGAGAGCTGGGGCTGTTTTGCCTAAAGAAGAGAAGGCTAATGGGTAATGTCATTGTGGCCTTTCAGTACTTAAGGGGGACTTATAAAAAAAGATAGAGCACGACTCTTTTCTCAATTAGATAATGACAGGACAAGAGGGAATGGTTTTAAACTAAAGGAGGGGAGATTTAGAGATTAAGAAGAAATTCTTCACTCAGAGGTTGGTGAGGTACTGGAACAGGTTGCCCAGAAATATTGTGGATGCCCCATCCCTGGAGGTGTTCAAGGCCAAGTTGGATGAGGCACTGGGCAACCTAATCTAGTGTGCAGCATCCCTGCCTATGGCAGGGGGGTTGGAACTAGATGATCTTTGAGATTGCTTCCAACTCAAGTCTTTCAATGATTCTATGACAGAGTATCAATCTTCAGAGAAAATAAATTTTAAAAATCCCACTGTTTATAGTCAAAGGACTTGAGTAGAATTTAGGCTGTCTGAATACATCTCCTTGTGGAGATTGTCCAATTATTTAGCAAATGTGATCTTCAAGGAAGGAACTGTATGTAAGAATATGTAAGAGTAGGAAGAGATACTGTAAGATGGTTTATACACATTACAGGAAGGCATCTGATAAAAAATAGTTGTTGTGCTGCCTACCTTCTTCAGGTTTTACAACACCCTGTTTGTCAAACATGCATTAAAGAAAACACCTTTTTAGAATAAAACTGGGCAAGACAGCATGATTATCATGTTAATATTTAAATTAGTCCAATGAATAACCTGACAGTAATAACTTATTTACCTTAGTAGTGGATGAGGCTCAGAAGCAAGATCCACACTATTAAATTCAGTGAACAGAGTTGCATTGCCGCAGGCGGTCAAAACATTCATTACAAAAGATTGATTCCACACAAGTAACACTGCAGTGGTAATGTCTGGTGATCTGTAAAGATGAAACTATTTTCTCCCACTCCTGCCCGCAGTTCCCACTTGTTTGTAGAAGTTCCATCCAACATAGTGGAAAAAGAGGTTGTATGCTAAGCTTCAAAAAGGGTTTTGAACTTAAATGTAAACAGGTACTTCAAGGATCTCAGAACTACTGCCACGCTCCCAAAAGGTTATCAAAGAAATAAATATTTAGTCCTAGATTGCAAGATGTATTTAGGGTCTTTTAATTGAGCTGTAATTTCCTGGAGGGATATATATCATGGAGAAATAATTCAAACCTCTTACCATAGAATCATGGAATATTGTGAGTTGGAAGGGACCCATAAGGATCATCAAGTACAATTTCTGGCTCCACACAGGACCACACAAAAATCTCGTGTCTGAGAGAGTTGTTCAAACATTTGTTGAACTCCAACAGTCTCAGTGCCATAACCACTTCCTGAGGAACCTGTTCACGTGTCCAACTACCAAGTGAAGAACCTTCCCCCAACACCCAGCCTGAACTTCCCATGCCACAACTTCATGCTGTTCCCTTGTGTCCTGTCACTGGTCACCAAAGAGAAGAAATGCCTGCCCTTCTCTAACTCCTTGTGAGGAAGCTGTAGGCTGCCACGAGATTTCCCCTCAGATTCCTCTTCTCTAGGCTAATCAATCCAATTAACTTTAGCCGCTCCTCATACATCCTGCCCTCCAGATCCTTCACCACCTTCATAACCCTCCTTTGGACGCTCTCTAATAGTCTTATCTCTTATATTGTGGCATTGAGTACTACATGTAATACTCAAGGTGAGGCTGTCCCAGCACAGAGCAGAGTGGGAAAAACACTTCCCTCAACTGGCTAGCAATGCTGTGCTTGATGCACACCAGGACACTGTTGGTCCTTTTGGCTGCCAGGGCACACTGTTGACTCATAGTCAACTTACTGTCAATCAAACTGTCCAGATTCCTTTCTGTGGGGCTGCTTTCCAACCTCTCATCCCCTATTCTGTATATATACATAGGGTCATCCTGTTGTGGGTACAGAATCTGGCCCTAGCTCTTGTTAAACTTCATATTGTTGGTATTTGCCCAGTTCTCTAATTTATCTTCATCTTTCTGTAGGGTCTCTCTACCCTTGATGTTGAGAAGCCTCTATAACTCCTCCCAGTTTAGTGTCATCCACAAATTTAGTCAGTATACTTTGAAGTACTACATCCAAGTCATTTACAAAAACATTGAAGAGAAAAAATAAACTGGCCCTAAAATAGAGCCTATCGGTTGTCTTCAACAGTTCAAAGTAGGATAAAAAGGGTTATGGGAAACTAAAATTCTCTGCAGACCCCATTGTCACCCAGGGGAATTATCACTGGATTGAATGCAACTTGAGCTCAGCTGAACACAGTTTTCCTCTAGAGATGCATTCCACCAATACCATGTGTAGTCAAAGCTTTCCCTCTGCACTGAAATGTTGTTTTTCCATTAGCACAGACAAACTCCCTCTTCCTTCTGAACCATCCAGCAACAGCCTCTTGAAAAGTTAAAAGAAAAAATGTTGTGACAAGTTTTAGAGCTTGAATGACTATTCCCAAGAGGAGTATTCTTACCTTTTTCCCCATGAAAAATACCAGTTTCACCTTTGCAAGAAAAGTTCATACATGTAAAGGATAACAAGATTACAGTTCTAGAGGCCAGTCTTCCCTCTCCAATTTTATACCTTAAGAAATGCTTGTGCATTCTTTGACATTTATTTTTTCTTTGTCTTACTTCACTCATTTAATTAAGAACCAATGGCAATGATTTTTCTATGATAACTTCAGTCGTTGTATTTCCAATATTGGAAAATTCACAACAAAACTCAACTTCAAATAGTGGAGGGATACTGTCTATATGGAATATAACTGCTCGTGGATTAAACTGAATAGACAAATTGAGACATGAGCAGATGGACAGGTGTAGAATAGTTTCTTCTCTACAGTTTCATTTTATTTCTGTTTATTCTGAAGATAATATTCTGATAACTCTTTTGGGTTTTACTTTACTAGAAGGCCATTGAAACACCCACAAGTATTATAAATACCATTTTCCATTACAAAGATTTTTGAGGACTAGACTAAATAAATACTTGAATATGATCATCATGTTGTCTAAAATTCTGTAATAACTTTAGGCCACAGCAAAAACTTAAATTACTTAACACTATTGAGAAAAAGTATGTCTCTTTCTTAAGAGTCTGGAATAATAAACCAAGGTCCTTGTCAAGTTCTAGAAATACATCCTATTAACAGTAAAATACATACCTTCCTTACTGTAACCTCAAAATAGTATTTCTCTCTGATTATTCAACTCAATCAGATTAGATGATCTTTGAAGGTCCCTTCCAACTGAATTCTATTCAATTCTATTCTATTCGGAATCTTGTGGACACATATTAAGCAATATATGAAGCAATTCATCTAAGACATGGCAATATTTCTTTCATTGTTTCCAATGAAGCTGGAAAGGTGTTTAAGGGACTGTCCTAACAGTGTTGAGTACCTCTATTTGTGTTTGTTTTACCTAATCCCTACTTAGCATATGTGCCTGTCAATTAAATATTTGACAATAACATGAAAAGTCCCTACTATGTAAAATATGATTCAAAGGGTTACATACTTTCTGTGTCTGCAACATGCCCACAGCATAGTAATGCATTTGTTTTGTACTGATGATTGAATACAAGCCCCAGGGAGTAGAAGAGAAAGACCTCCCCAAAGCAGAACGAACACACACACACACAAAGAAAAGTACTTGTATATCAAAGATGAAGTCTAGACAAATTTTAAAAATTAAAAATATTGACTGAAATTCAACTGTTGCATGAGCCCAGCAGAAGCCAGGATTTACCTTCTGGCAACCAGATGCTAGTCTCAAGGGTGATACCAGAGGCCTTTGGTTGAACAGAAGTACTTCAGCAACACAGTGGAAACAGCTTTGCTCTGTGATTTCAAATGCCATGTGTAAAGTTATCAATGAAAATACCTTGAAGCTACCTCCACTGTATATTTCAAAGTTTATGGTCTATTAGTACAGGATTTAAAGATGTCTTTACATTTGAAATAAGGATTGCCTATCTGATATTTTCTTCAGAAATAAAATGAATGTTAAATGCTTAACTTGCATATAGGTCCAAGTAAGAGACCACTAAACATGCTACAACATTTAGTAATTCTATCCATCAGTGCTGGCTAAACAAATAGCAATAACCTGTAGCAGGATAAATTCTCAGTTTGTCTTCAAGGATTCCCAGTTTATAGAGTATAACATTAAAACAAGTAAGAAAACACCAATGTAGTCACTTCCTCAATCTTATAATTAAAGAATATTACAATAGAAACAAGCTTGCCAAAGGAGGGAAAATATAATTGAAATATTTTTGAACCAAATGTTTTAGATAAGTAGCATACTAACAATAAAGGTTTCTTTCTGCGGGAAAATACCTAAGGTACTACTACTCCACTACTCCAAAAGTGTCTGAAATATTCCCATTACTTCCATGAAAACCAATATTTACGTGAACAGACACAGAATATAAATGCTGCATTAATGAACCTAGGTAGTGCTACCAACTTTGCAAATACCATGCATACAAATATATGGAAAACAAAGCTAAATGTAGGCATGCTACCAAAATGCTAACATACGAGATTGTTGAGGAAAACATAATAGGCAAGAGTTTTTTGTTTACATACATAAGCTTCTAAATCACATTTTGACTCCATATTTTGGCCTTTCACACATTCACTAAATGGTTGTCTGGTTTGAGGTAAGCATTTGAGTAATAGACAGTGCTCAGCCTCAGTTTCCTACAGTTTATCTTAATACACTGTTATCAAGAACATGCAGATTAAATGTTCTTACTTATTTGTCTTTTTTGATAAAACCAGATGTTCAAAAGCAGATGTTCAAAATATTTTACTGGAATATAGTGGTTCAAGACAAATTAGAAAATAGTCTGAACAGGATGTTTCTAATTGTAGGAACCCCGTTGTACTTTCTCTCCTTAGAAACATGAGCTCTTATTAAACATTGCCACATCATAGTGATCCACTAAAAGCCTCACTGGAATTGTTGGAAATGGGAGAAGAGAATCACGGACAGTGGGAGCTTCTCACTTAGCAGTGGGGTCCAGGTAGGAAGTGGCATGACATCATGAAGTAGCTGTTTTAGAAGAGGAACAACTGACCATGCTCTCTCAGATTAATATAAACATGAGTTTTATGCAAGCATCTTTAAATTTACACAGTATACATTAGAATCAAAAGGCCCATCAGATCATTCTGCTTCTTGAAAACTTCAAGACTATCATAATCATAATCTATTCACTATCTCTCTCTTCTTCAGTTAGCCCTGTTGTTTCAAACAAAAGAGAACAGTATGTTTGATAAATGCTGTTCCCTAAGTGATCTTGCAGTATGTATTAATTGTTTATAGAACAAAACTATTAATACACAACAAAGTCTTGCTATATTAAAAGATGATCTTTTTCTCTCATATACAAGAAATTAATCTTACTAGCTAACATGATAAAAATTCATTTTCTGAGAGTCCTGCAACTATCCTTCTGACTCTTGTGATGACTGTGATGAGCAGTGATATCAGATTAAACTGTAGAAAATATTTATGAAGACTAGGAGGAAAAAAGATAAAAAAAAGTCTCTGGATGATCACTGTCCCAGCCTTTGCCAAGGAGAGTGAAATATCTTTTCTATAAGTATTTAACATTGCAGCTGCTAGTTAAGGCATACAGAAAGAAATAATTCAAGTCATGCTAACATACTGATGCAAAAGCAGACCTAGTCTAATGAGATATTAGAATAATATCAGCATAAATAATAGCTTCTGTGTAGCCCATAACAATGATAGGTAATTTCCTTTTAATTAAATGTCAGTGTGAAAGCTCTCTGAATTTATCATATTAACTTTTCTGACGATAAGGCATGAAAAAAAAAAAAGTAAAAAAAAGTGTCTGAACAGTTGTTTTAATATTCTATTGTCATGCAGGATATTGAACCTGCTGGCTGATTTGCACTGACTTCTTTTGACATTAAAAACAGTAAGGTCAAGTCTTACAGAAGATAACATTATTGGCATCATGGAGCATATAAAACATCAGAGCCACTTCCTGAAATACTTGAGTACACCTTAGCTCTGCTGTAAGATGAAGGACACTTGGACAGCACCAGTACCCAAGAATGGATTCAGCCCATCTCTCTCCCCACTAAGCTTTTTAGCTTCCCTGTTTATACTTTTAGGAGAAGAACCCATCTGCACTTCATATGAGAAAGTCAATGAGGCAGAAAAATAATGTCCCAATACAAATCTGAGAGGAGAACAAAGTGCAAAACAAACCCTACAGTCCACCTCATAGAGCCAATCTGCAGTCTTGGATTCCACTGCTGAATTTCCAGTGAAATGGTTCTTTTTACAACAAATACTGCAGATTATAGATATTGTTGGAAAAGTATGCCAGCCATTCCTTTGGCCATCTTCTTTCTTTCAGTTTTTTTATATACACATGTTACACATGTTGAGAAACCCAGAACAAAAAAAAAAAAATGAAAGCAAGAAGTTGAGAAGCATCCAGTAACAATTTATGCAAAAGAAAGAAATAAGAAATCCCGATTTTCCTTCAAAACTCCCTAAAGCACCATGGCTTCTGCACAATTTTTATCTCACACTGTCTTCCATAACAGTAAGTACCTTGCTGTGTTGTATGAAATATGTTGCAACATCAAAGTACAAGAAACAGTGACCAGGATATGAAGCAGGTCTAACACACAAAAAGGTATAACACTTGGCAATCTGACCTAAGCATCAAGGACAGTTTTTAAAGCTTTTCTTAGTACCTGAACCATTTTCAGACAGTGAATTATGCAACAAGTTTTTTTAGGTTTCACATCTGTTTTGTAGGACTACTTAAACTTAGTGTCTTACTTAAAAAAAAAAAAAATATCTTTAGATGTTGGCAGTGATCAAATTAATAACATACTAATATAAACAATTATTATCAACATTAGTTTCTAATGATTTAGAAGATAAAAGTCTTAATTTCTTCTGGTCAACTGCTAACTGCTCTGAGAAATATTTTATAGGCCTTTTTTTTTTTTCTGTGAACAAAGATCATTAACATTTATACTTACCAATTTTTAAAGAAAATCACTTTCAGAGAAAAGAATAGGAAAGTTCAATTAAACGATTCTTTGGATGAAACTGGCAAACACATATATGGAATATGCCTTAAGCAAAACTTTAAATTAGAACCTATGTGGACTACTGAAGGGATTAAAGTTTTCCAAAGGGAAAAAAAAAAAGTGTACTCTGATTTAGAAACAGATTCATCTGCACAAGGTGGGACCAAAGATTCATCTAGATTTGTACATGCCACCATATGAAATCATATATTAAGGAAGAAAAAGTTAATGAATGAAGTTATTATTCTTCCCAGCAGCCAGTGCATTTTGATGTCTATCTCTTGCTTCTATGCCGGTAAAAGATTCTCCAGCTGTAAATTTTATTTATTTTAAAGGAAAATACTGAAAAATACTTTTAGTAGTTTGCTCTCTTCCGTGCAGAAAACAGCAGAGACAAAATAGGCTGCTTAAGTTGCAGACTACCACCTTTTTTTTTTTTTTTTTGATAACTTGTATCATCTGAAAACAAAGGCCTCCATTCATCTTTCAAAGAAGCTGTTACTTATTTTTCATATATATATATAACAAGATGACTACTGAACATGTTTAAAACAGAATTGAAACAAAACAAAACAAAACAAAACAAAAAACACTTTTTTTAAACTCAAAAAAGAGTTCAAAGAAGAAAACATTTCTGCAGAAAATAAATATATAAATAAAATAAATATATAATAAATAAATAAATATATAATGAATAAATAAATATATAATAAAAAATAAATAAATTAAAACTGTCATGGGTGGGCTATATTGTTTCCATTTAAGACCTTGTCTTCAGATTCTCACAGACCAGTACTAAAATGTTAACATTGGTTAACATCGGTTAACATTGGGTAACAGCATTGAGGGAAAAGCAAATAAGGAATGGTTGTATTGACTCTCTAGGATGATAATACCGACTACAGTAACTAAACTGTTTGGGCACAATGTTTCAACCACTATCTTAAGTATTCAATACCATTATAATTCTATTTTCTCTTTTGAAAGGTTCAGCTGGAATAAAGTCATATATTTCTGAAGAAAATATTTTTTATCTATAAGTTTTGAGTGTTGCACCTTGAATTTTTAATGCTATTTTTAACCTAATATTAACCTAATATATAACACTTTTGTCCTTGACTTCATTGGAATTTGTTTCTGTCTAATTAAGAAAATATATATTTTCACCTACATTATGTATGGGAAAAAAATATTATAATGTATTTACTGTTTTTTGTTGTTGTTGTTGTTGTTTGTTTGTTTGTTTGTTTGTTTTATTTGTGTAAACTAACCTGCTAAAATTAAATTAACTCTGGAAATTCTAACACAGCAAGGCAGCTAGGTAGACACATATTCAAAGATTTTTTCTTCTTCCTATTTTTTTTTTTTAATCCAGCTAAAGAAATAGCCAAAAGCGTGAATACAAACTTTCTTAACCTGCCTAATCAAGAGTGTTAAGGTGAGAATTATTCTTGAAATGGCTGAACTCAGACATGTAAAGTCTATAGCCTGCTTTCCCTGTACTGTCATATGCCTTTCCTGAGTATCCTGTCATATGGCCACATGCAGTGTTCCCCTAGGAATCAACTGACAATCAAATTATTTCCTGTACCCCTGTGAAATCCTGCAGTTGATATCACGTACACTACTGTTTCAAGAGGTAGAACAGTTTGATCACATTCTGAAAAAGGTAATGGACATGCTTTGGAAGTGCTAATACTGATAATGTTTTTATGAAGAGGCACAGATGATCAACCTTCACTCCAGTTCTTCTCTGCAGTAGCAAACCACTTTAGTGATAACAAAATTGTTGCCTGTTTGCAGATTTCTAGAGAAAAATCATCCTGAATTTGAGGACCAGTACAAAGTTCAACCTCCAGATATAAAACAAGCAGCATAATGAAGTTCTTTAGACTCATGATGGCTTTTGCCATGGAAAACATGATTATTTTAGTACTGACAGTATTTCAGTACAAGCTCCAAAGGCATGTTTCTGCAAGGGAGCAAACCAATATGGAATATACAACACTTTTTACAGTAGCTTATCAGTATCTCACAGAATCAGACAAAAGCCCAACTATCATAGTTAGTATTTATAATACTTTGAAACAAACACTTTCAGCCAAAAACAAGATGCAAAATAAGATTTGGAACACCAAGTTCTTTAGTAAACCCTCCACAAGGATTCAACTGTTTATATGTACTTTACACTTCTTTTGTGAAAGTGGTATCTATTATACATGTACATATGTATATAAACATATAGATACATTTGGGATAATACAACATCACATCTTAGCTTTAAAGTTTTACTCATTTCTGATTTGTACAAAATGCTTTTTTGTTGTTGCTGTTCTGTTTTGTTTTCTATCCGAACAAGTAAAATAAAAGGAGATTGCAGAATCTTCTTTTTAAAGCAAAAATAAAAGTAGTTTATTTGAACTATTTAATAGAAGCACAGGAGCTAGTTATTTTTCACTCCAACTTTACGCACACTCCAGCACATATTAACAGTCTCACCTGCCAGTAGCACCTAAAAGAGATTTGAAAATATATAGATGTGAAAATGTCCTCAGCCGTCATTTGAAGTTCAAAACTTCAAGACAATGGTGTAATATGACAGACAGTAGGCTTAGACTTATCTGTTGCTAAACAACCTTATTACTTAGTGTGAGATGCAACTTTCAGATTTTGTAGCATTACACAATTACACAAATACTTTTTTATAATTTTATAATTTATAATCTTTTTTTTTTTTTTTTTTTTTAAGGATCCTACTGTGTTAATGATGAGTAACAATGACCACCATCCAGACAATGCATTTTCGAGAGGTTTCAGTTAAGTTGCCAAATAGGATACAATTAGAACCCTGAATACCATATGACTTATCAACTTCACAGAATCACACAGAATCACACAGAATTTCTAGGTTGGAAGAGACCTCAAGATCATCGAGTCCAACCTCTGACCTAACGCTAGCAGTCCCCACTAAACCATATCCCAGATCACTACATGACCTAACACAAAATTAGTGGAAATATTTAGTCTCTGTGGAAGACAGGGTAAGCAATAAAGCCTTTCTAACCTGGAGGTCCACTCCCACTGTTTACAGCCTGCTTCCAAGTTGAGCTATTTGCTCAAGTGAGGAGCTATCTTAATACAACTATGTTGCCAGTACTCAAGCTAGCTCAGTAATCTTTCTATAGCAGTCTTGTGCACCATCCCTCAGAAATTCCTCCTGTTAGATAGAAGTGTTGGGAAAATGAAGATAGTCAAATTGTGAAACATTCAGCTACACTAATGAAGTATCAATATAAATGACTTGGGTCACCTAGCGTCATGGAAAAGAGCTTTTATATTTGTTTCTAAAAGCCATAGTTAATTGCTCAAGAAATAATAAATAAAAGGTATTATTGTTCAAAGATTTCATTTTGAATTTCTTTAAGCTCTATGCAGCTTAATGTTAGCAGAAGAATCCTCTTCTGAAAGCGTCCCTGATTTCTTGTGTGTTATGGTTATTTATCTTTTCAACTTTATGTTCTCTTCAGGGCATTGAAAGATATATGATTTTCATGAAAGAAATAGGCTCTTCTGAACACCATGGTTACTGCAGCTGCAGAAGGATGGAGGCCACAGCAATGCTGTCTCAATGTATGCTTACATTGTTAGCAAAACTACCTCATCTTATAGGCTCCTAACCTCAGAACTGACCTAGAAAACTGAGGGGTAACTCAGCATGATTACATGAGTAACTCAACTCAAGATTTCGTAACAGACAACACTGATAATTGTATTGGAAGTCTAAAAGGAGCTGTGCTTTCATACTTATTTTAGTGCAAGAACTTTGTGAATCATTGACAACTCTGTTAAATTGAATTTAGTACTATGTTATTTTGTGTGGCAATGAAACAAAGTTACATGCAAAGGGAGTCTTTGAAAGGCACTGTACCAAGGCCTTCTGCCAGTTTCATATTTACATAATTAGACCTCTTGATGCAAGTAAACAAGTGGAACTGGTCTTGCCCTAACTACACACCTGCTTCTCATTTCAGTATATACAATCTTGTCTGAAGGGAACTTACATTCCATTTTTTCCTACATAGTTTATTTTCAGACAATCAATATTAGGCTCTCTGGATACTATTTTTTTTTTTTTTTATCCTATTTGTCCAATTAAATAAGAGTCCTTTGCACTGTAATTTATATAACTACATTCTTAGGTGAATACTAGGCACAAATACTCACCAAAACAGAGTAAAAAGACAGTTTCTTTCAACCCACTTAGTAGAAATTCTACTGAAAAGGTACAAATAGACTGAAAAGGTACAAACAGACTAAAAACCTGTGAACAGACAAAATATTGTAAAACTTAATGAACTACTCTCACCTTCCAGGGAAGGCCAGAGTGAATGAGTTACCCTTTACAATATTGACTAAAACAGAAGTTGAAATACTTAGGGTCCTTCATACTGTCAGTGAAAATATTTTTCAGTACTATACAAACTCACTGTTCATAATACTGCTGAGAACCTTAGTTTCTGCTGGTTGAGAAATTCAGATTGAAAATACAGGTCTATAAAGTTGATCAGAAATAAAACTTCTTACACATAATAACATATCCAATGTCCCAACAGATGAACATTGAACATTTAGGCAACAAACAAACAAACAAACAAACAAAAACTCTCTACTAACTCAAAAGGATATTGAGAGGTATCAGAAGAGTAAGCTTCCACAGGTAGTGGAAAATAAGGTTTTCTCAACTTATCTTTCTCATTTCTAGACCTACCTATCAAATATGAAAGAAAACCAAGATGAGCATTTCTAATCCAGCTAATAATGTTGTAGCACAGTCCCTTTGAAAACTTGCTGACTTCATGCATAAATCTGCCATCAGTGAACGTCTCAATTTACAGAATATGCCTCCACAGAGAATCAGGTTGCTAGATTGTTTCATTCTAAAACAAACAAACAAACAAACAAAAACACACACAAAACAAAACAAAACAAAACAAAACAAAAACAAAAACAAAAACAAAAACAAACACCTTTCTCATTTCTACTGCTTTGACATTTTCACAAGCAAAAAATTACTGTGGACCTAGGTGCTGTGCTGCCTAGGTCCATATTTTAATGGGAAAATATAAAATAAGTATTTTTATTCCAGTTAAATTCCAGTATTTATTTTCCAGTTATAGCATCACACTTTAAGAAATAATTCTTAGATGTGCTCCAGTTGTCTCATTAGTAACATCAGCCCTTATTGTTTCTTTTGTAATTGTGTTTGTCTGACTTTTGATAAAAGGGAAAAACTCCTAACTATACACATGCACTCTATGTATAGTTTTGTTTTGACTATTACTCTTCTGGGGAGGACAAAAAAAAAAAAAAAAAGAAAACTACACATCAAGATTAATTTTTAATTTAGTGTTGTTGATGATAAGATCAGTGCTAATAAGCATCTTTGTATGCACTGAGGCAAATTTCAAGAAAAGCATTCACAAATAGAACATGCCAAGCAATTGGTAATATACTCCAGCAGCAGACCATGAAATCACACAAGGTAGGTTAGACCTTATTTCAAGAGCTTTCCCAAGGATGAGCACAAAAGGTTATCTGAGAAGATGGAACACTCATTAGTCACTAGGAATGACATACAAAAGTGCTTCCATAAAAACTTAGCATTGTTTTATACCTGGTAATAAAGGTTAACTTCTTGTTAGCAACATTCTTTCCTATGGTGACTTTAGTAAACAGCTAGAAGAGATATTCATGTCACTACTCCTTTCCATGTGTTTTCAAGTAAATTGATTCAAAATAATTCCAAATTAAGTTTTCAGCCAAGAAAAGTTTCCAGCAAATTTAGAAAGATTGTTTGATTCTAAAAACACCACTTCTCTTTCTACCAGTGCAAATCAATAGAAATAATACATGATTTTTATAGGGCATAGTGAAAATAAATGGTTTATTTTTAAACCATCTAAAATTATGTATTTTGTAATCATAGCAAGAAGAGTAGTGAGGAAATCACAGGCATGACAATCCAATTCAAATAAAAAAAACAGACATAGAAAATATTGCTGAATAGACATTGGTTTGATAACTGCACTGATATGTATTTTAGCCATTTTATTTGTTTTCCATTTGAAAACAAGTGTGTCAGCTTTCTACAGTTCCACCTGTCCTTTTCTAACAGACAGAAATGGTAGTTTTCAGGTTTTACATAAGTAGTAAGACACAAAGGAGTTGTCCTGCAGAGAATGTTTTGTTTGAAATCCTCTAAGTTTAATAAGAGATTCTAAATTTTAAAATTGAATTAATCATGTGAAGAGATGTGGTAAAAAGAACTTTTTACTTATTGAAAATAGTATTTACTACTTTCTTCAGAAAAGAGTAAAATTTCAAAGAGAATAAAATGTCAAAGTAGTCAAAAACAAACAAAAAGACAAACAGAACCTAATTTTCTTTTAATCCTGAACAGAAATCTCAATAAATCCATATGAACTTTTAGTGTATAGGCAGAAAATAAATATGCATATGAAAACAGATGATACATTTGAAGTACAGTTTTCCCTACCATTGAAGTACTTTTGTCCTTGGGTAAAGAGATTTGCCTACTTACTCTTGTTATTTACTTGGTTTAAAATGGTTAGTAAACCAATAGTCCTGGTTCTCTTATAATAGCCATGTTTACAAGACAAATACGGTGAAATGTTCATCTGGAAATCTGACTTGTGTCTGTATTTAATATTATTATTGAGTAAATGTGTTTTTTTTCTCCGTAAGCTGACAGTGCCTTACTTGAGGGAAAGAAAATGTACTAACTAAATGCCAGTCTCTCTCCTGCAAAACAAAACTACAACAGCAAAAACAATACAACACCTTGATTGCATAAGGTTTTCACCAAGAACAAGCTAAATATAGAAGAGTTATGAGACCAGAGTAATAAGACCTCTGCTTTCTCTCTCACATTTTTCTATTTATCAAAATAAATAGGTCCAGTGGGCTGAAACATAAATAATTAAATAAGAATTGCTGCTATTTACCACATATCTTTAAAATGTCCATATCTGAAATTTTGGTATTTGAAAATATCATTTTCATATATAGATTCTAGAGAGAGGTGATAAGAGAATGGATTTGAGTGGTATTGGGTAGGGCAGCTGCTGCCTTTAAGAACTGCCAAAATACAGCAGAACTTTTCGAGACTGGGGTTGCAAGCATTGGTACAATTAGCCATGGTAAGACTTGCAAGTGAAAAAGGAAGAGATGGACTTGGGTTTCCTTGCTGTGCTGGCTCAGTGAAGTTTTTAGGGAGAGCTCTTAACCTTCTTAGGGCAAAGAAGAGAACTACAGTCACTTCTGTTTATATTCCCGTGTAAAAGATTTCTTTAACTGTTCATTATATTATTATCATACTCCTGTCACAAAGTTTTTACAATAACCTTCATGACAAACAGGATTTTGACCTCAACGTATTTTCACCAGTTGGCTTAGACATCTCATGGTACTGCAAAGATGACTGGGATAGGGATTCTACTCCGAATAGTGAAATGGACATTCATTTTAAGGACTCCTTAAATAATAACAAACACATGAGATTTTTTATTTTTTTTTTTTAATTTACTATTTTTGAGTTAAACCTCATCATTTTTCATTACAATTTTCTGTCATTTTAAATATTTTCTGAAGAAGAGTAGATGCTTAAAAGTTTCCTTGATTTGCATAAATGAGAAACCTTGAAGATTGGGGAAAATGGAAGGAAAGAAGGGGAGAGAAATTTAATTTGTCACTTAGTAAGGTCTGACTTTAATCTTCATATAAGTGCTTGAAATCATTCTAGAATAGTTTAATAATATCACACAGATATGTGAATTTGAACCATTAAAGGTTTATAGCAGCTGTTACCATAAGTTCGATGTTGAAATTCAAGAGCTGGGGCTGAAATCCCTGACTTATTTTCTCCACTGATAGAAGTACTTACTATCATAGACCAGATAGCTAGTCAGTAAATTTTCTTATTTTTTTTCTCTATTGGAAGGAAGGAAGGAAGGAAGGAAGGAAGGAAGGAAGGAAGGAAGGGAGGGAGGGAGGGAGGGAGGGAGGGAGGGAGGGAGGGAGGGAGGGAGGGAGGGAGGGAGGGAAAGAAAGAAAGAAAGAAAGAAAGAAAGAAAGAAAGAAAGAAAGAAAGAAAGAAAGAAAGAAAGAAAGAAAGAAAGAAAGAAAGAAAGAAAGAAAGAAAGAAGTAACAATCAATGTAATATCAAACAATATAATATCTTAATCTTGAATACTGAAGTATAGAAGGATGAATAACACTCCCTAATTATCAATGATTTTTGTAATAATGATCCCCGTTTATTGAAGTTAAGACACAATACTTTGTAATTGTATGTCAGGTATGCAGTGATGTGAAACATCAAGAAGACTTGTAGTAAGCTGAATTACATTTACACTATATATATAAGATGAGCATATAAACTAATTTTACATAGATAAGCAGACATTCAAAAAAGTTACATGGGAATACTATACTAATATAGAAATGTTGAGTTATTAGTATTATATTAAATGATTGGTATTCAGATACATTCATGTGAATGAGCATGTACCTTTAGCTCAATTCTGCTATTTGCACCGAATAACTTTTCTTCTACATTAGTCCACAGGGGTACTAAGATTGCTTATGCATTTTAAATTTAGTTTAGAGTAGCATGTATACCAAGCGTTTCTCCAAAAAACAATATTCTCCAATATTTGTTTTAATATGTTTCTCTAAAATGAATTTTTTGATTCAGTTTTCTCTCTCTAAAACAGTAGGTTTCTAGCAACAAGGTTTCTTCATTCTTCATTAAATAAATATTTTTAATCTAGTTCATTTTGAATACACTATTTTAGCATTACTGAATTCACTAACACTCAGTTTTAGCCATTTTTTGCTGAATTTAATGACTTGGCTAGTAACAAAGAGAAGAAGGAAGGACTCACTCTTCCAGACTACTAAGATATGTAACTTTAACCAGAATCGTTATATGGTCCTAGAACAGAAAAAGGAGCCACTTGCCTGAACACAATATATATCCTTCAGCTTTGCTTTCTTCCCAGCCATACCTAGCTTCACCCGCTTCTGGAAAATAGCTGTACTTAGACACATGTTTTTGGTAATGAGCTCAAGCTCATGGTTTGTGGAAAGGATTGGTTCAATTACATAGCTTCTTCTGCATCCTTGAAAAGGGCAGAAAGCGTGGATATTTTAAAACAGTTTTCAGCATAGATGATAATGATTTTCTGAATTTGTATAAATTAGGAATTTCCCAATGTGCATGAATGAATTTAAATGCCTTTTATAAACCAGATTAATATATTTTATGTTTGAAATTCTACCTAGAATAAACCAAAGAAATGACATGTTTTAGATCTTCCTAGATATTGAGATGGTGATACATGATATAAATATTTTTCCTCCTTCCCCTAACTCCTACTTTTTTTAGAGCAAGCTGTGTCTTGCTCATTCCCAAAAGCATTGATCAAAATTTTGCTTTCTGAGTTATGGTTCTAACATAAATTTTGATGTGATTTCTACAAATGCTCAGTCTTACAGAAGCATTATTAATAGTCTGTTCAGGATTTTTATTTGTCTCTTCAGTCACTAAAAAGTTGACAGTTGACAGTTTTTGGCTACTGGAAGAATATTGAATACATTTCTTTCACTTGCTGCTTGCTGTAAAACATATATTTGAAATCAGGAACAATCTTCCTCCTCTTTCTCTTTCAACTTGGTTGACATTAATCCTGATTTACACTTGTGAGAAAACGGACCTTGTTTAAACACTACTGCCAAATTCTTCACATAAATTGACTTAATTCAGGATGGTTTAGGACAATAAATAAAACAGGCTGTGTGTTGACGGTGAACCATTCTTGCTTAAAGAGAATGGATATTACATCTTCAAATTGATTAAGAAAAATAGAATGGTAGCATTTTTATTTATTTATTTATTTATTTATTTATTCAAATAGAGCAATAGGAAAACAAAAGAAGCCAAACTCATACTGTGCCAATAAGCAAACATCAGTAGTTTTTAGTAGGGTGGTTTTATTATTATTGTTTCCATATTTATAATTCACATTCTAAGGCCAACTCTTTCAAAGAAAAAACAAGTCTGACAATGAAGCTGCAGTCTGGATTCCTAAAAATATGAAAAATATTTATTTTTTTTTCTTTCTTATTTGTTTTGCTCAAAAAAAAAAAAAAAAGGCGGGGGGGTCTACATTATTGAATAAATGAAGGAAAAATTACAAAGCATGGAAGATGAGATAAATAGGACCACAATAAACCGTTCAGATTTCTTACACAATTTTTCACATGGCTTCATCAAATATGGAAAATACTAGTCTTTTAATAGTGTTGTTTATTATGTTTCTGTGTGAAAAACAAGTTAGTGTATAAATGGCAGATGTATTTAATATGAGAAAAACAAACAAACAAACAAAAATCCATAAAATTACTTGTTTCTCTAAAACTAATGATGCTCTATAAATCAGATGAACTTGTTCATTTTTATTGATGTTTCAGCACTATCTGTTCTCCAACATCCCTTACCTTAGAATACAACTCCAAAAACAAATACAACCAAACTTTCAGTAGGTTGTTGGATATAATTTTTTTCTAAATATGGAAATAAACACATTGATATGAATTTTTTTCACTGATACCTTATAAACAGTATTGGTGGCCTCATCTGACTTTCATTTCACCCTCTCACCTTTCTCCTATCTTCTTGTTTCTCAAAGAAGAAATCACTTCATTTTAAATTGTTACCACAGAGACAGGTGTTTGAAATCCAGTAAAAATGACTGCTGTGATTTAAAGAGGTCAGTATTTTATATCTGTACTTAGCAGCCCATAATAATTAAATAAGCCTTATTTCAAGATGCTAGTTTAATGAGAATGTGCAAATTAACTGTCAGTTAGAACGACATTCTCTCAGTGTTTTTATTACATTGACTCTCTTTACTGCTTGCTATTTCTCTTGTAAATTTACACTGAAGGTATTTTTTCAACAACAGTTGATCCACACACATTTTCTAAACTTCATAGTGAATTTTTGTTGTTTGTTTGTATAAAACACAGCTAGATTTTATTAAACTCTCATGTTTCATTGCTTTAAGGAGTACATTTATTCTCATGATGGTCCAACTAGCTACACCTGCTTTATATTTGTACCCGTCTTCTAGCCCATACTTTATGTGGGCTAGTTCCATGCAGTTCCATTATCTGAAAGTGTAAAAGTGAATGCAAAATCAAGTGATTTAGAAGTTTCATGAGGAAGATAACTTAGCTGTACATTTTGTGGAAGCAAACTTTCAGCAATCTTCCTAAAGCACATTATTTACAAGTATTTTCCCCTCCAGCCCCTCAAAATGTCCACCAAAATACAAAACTAAAATACCAGCTTTTTCTACTTTGTCTTTTCTTCTAGAAAATCTGAGACAGAGTTTTAAAAATACAAGGAATACAATAAAACATAGCTTGCATTTGCTTTTGTCAGGCACCTGGTTTTGTTTCGTTTTGTTTTTCCTTTTTTTCTAATTATGCCCATTTTAATACACATAAAACAGACCTCAACTTTTTGTTACAGTATCATTTGTGATATCTGTAAAATAGCAAACATATATAGAATTAAGACACATGACAAATATATCTTTCAGATGATAAAAATGAGATGACAAAGGAGAAAGGAAATCATTTTCAAAAGGTAGAAACCGAAAACTAGGGCAAAACTATTAGTCATGTTAAAATGAATGTATTCCAAAGTAAAACAAAAGTATCAAAAGATTTCTGCAGAAAATTCTGCAGTTTTTAAAAAAACTATGGCTTGTATAAGGTCTCTCATAGACTGATGATAAATACCACATTTAACTGTGATTCAAAGTAAAAGAAAAGTCTTTGCAAAGAAGTGAAGAAGTGCCTATACTATAGTTACTGCATCAAGTCAAAAGTTTTTTGTTCATCCTCTTCTGTTTTATGTTATGCACAACAATTCTTATCTCAAAAAAAAAAAAAAAAAAAAAAAAAAAAAAAAAAAAGGAGTAATTAAAAGGTTTATATTTATGAACTAAATATATACGCATTTTTCTACTCAAATGCCTCACACTCAACCTCCCCAATAACCATAACATCCCAAATTAATATTTCTTATTCTTTCTTTGTCTTCCCTTTGGTAAAGTGAAGTACATCATTCCTTTTAATAAAAATAAATGGATTCTAAATCTTTTATGGCATTTCTAATCTAACGAAGGGAGAATGAAATAAATTGTCATGTTTCTTGTCATTTTGTAGCAAAGCCTTTGAAATAAACTTGTTCAGTGCAGACAGAGTAATGATGAAAAGTGTATAATGAAAACCTCAGCACTTTGACAGGTTTTCAAATACTTATGTGAAAGCAAGAAAGGCAACTTCTACTGTGACAGTACTGGCAAGATCAAAAGACACATTAACAGTGAACAGAGTGGTAGTACAAAAAAGCGAAGACAGTAGGTTAGAAAATAATCGAGGAGCCTGTTGCCCTGATCTGTGTCACACACGCACAGACAAATTCCCAACCATGTAACCAAACTTGTGGCACATTCTGAATAAAAATTCAAATGATTACGGAAATATGTTTCATTTAATATTAAGGTGGGCCAGAGTATTCACTGCAGGCAGAACTTTGATTTAAAGTAGAAATTATAAGGCAGTCTTTTTCCCTTCCTCTCTGCTAAACAATTGGCACGAATTAAAATTTAGGTTCATGAATAAAGTAAAAGTAAAATAGGTAAAAGACTCTCTTCTGGAGCCCTAGTGAAGCTAGCTACACTACAAACATAAATTAAGACTACAAAATTTATGATCTCTAGGACATGTTATTTGTTGTAAAAATAAATACATAAATAAATAAACAGATAAATAAATAGAATTTAATACATTTCCTTCTTTCTCTTGCATCCTCTCCACCCCCCAGAAAAACAAGAATAGATTATAAGTTTTTAAAAACCCAAGACAACAGGAACACAGGTAGCACTTGTAACTGAACTATAAGGAAAATAATAGAGATTCTCTTGATGGAATTAAGAGCAGATTGTACTCTTTATCTAATGTTTTCTAAATATTTTTACATACATGTTAATTTAAAAGTCTCAGAGGACAAGAAGCAATCATTACAAGTTCCAGCAAAAGAATTTTTTCCTGAGCACAGGGAAAAAGATATTTCACAAATAAAGGGAATTAGTCAGTGGAACAGTTTGGCCAGAAAGTTTTTTTGTTCTCTATCCCTGGAAATATTTAAAATTAACTGGACAAGACACTGAGCAACCTGCTGTAACTTTCAAGTCATTCTTGCTTTGAGAATGTTGTTGGACTAGACATCATTCTGATGTCCTTTCAATTGAAACTGTTGCGTGATTTTTGCAATTTTATGATCCCATTTTCAGTTCATTTCTTCTTATTCAGTGATTGCACATTTAGATATTCTATAAGTGGCCATAGTACATCCTTTCTTACTAATTTCTAAACAAACTGCTTCTTAAAAGTCAACTAAAAGTTTTTTAATCCATCAGATGTCTATGATTACTATTTCTTCATTTGTCTTTCACTGTATGATCAAGACAGCAAGATTCTTTATGTACCTTTTGAATCACAGATTTTATTATTATTATGATTCTCTCTTCTTTTAATCCATAAGTCCATTGCCATTTTCTTACAATATTTTCCACTGCTACATCTAATTCTGATTTTTTTTTTCTACAAAATGTTTTGACACTTTCATACAGTATAGTAAAATTCATTTTATAGATATTTTATAACAGTTTATATAACATCCTGTGTGAATATATAATTGTTCTCCTGAGACTCACAGAATGTATTAATACAGAACATTATAATGTTCTCTAGGGAAGCCTTTCATTTTCATTTACTTATGTTTTGAATTTATAGCAGTGTTTATGAAAATGGTAAATACACTGAATATCACTTAATTTTTGCATGCTGGGAAAAATGCATCCTAACCAATATTCTGGACCCACTGACAGCAAGAAATTTTCCATGGGATTAATGTCCAGCCAGTATTTCATTCTTGTGCTGAGACTGTCATATGGAACACGGAAGTAAAATAGCTGTATTCAATCTTTGGGCTGTGTGCTGGTTTTGGCTAGAATAGACTTAGTTTTTCTCCTAGTTGCTGTAAGGTTACCAAGTTTAGATTTTGGGATGAGAATACTGTTGATAACACACTGACATTTTAATTGTTGCAGAGCAGTGCTTACACTAAGTCAAGGACTTTTCAGCTTCTCATGCTGTCCTGCCAGTGAGGAGGCTGGGTGTGCACAAGGAACTGGGAGGGGACAGAACAAGAACAGCTGACCCAAACTGGCCAAAGGAGTATTTCGTACCATCTGACGTCATACTGAACAATTAATATGGGGGGGTGGGACTGCTGCTTGGGGATGGGATGGGCATTGGTCAGGGGGTGGTGAACACTTAATAAAATTTCTGTACCTCAACGCAAAAGTGTTTTTTTTTGTTTGATTGTTTTTGTTTTTGTTTTGTGTGTGTGTGTGTTTTTTGTTTTGGTTTTGATTCTCTCCTCCATCCCACTGTGCAGGGAGGGTAAGCAAACGGCTGTGTGGTGCTTAGCTGCCAGATGGGTTAAACCACAACAGGTTGCATCATTAAAAATGACACAAAGACCAAACATTCTCATATAAATTTATCCACACAGAAAAGCTCTTCTATGTATCAGTCTTGTACTGAGGATTGCAATGTCTATCCTAGCGTTTTTCATTCTTGATTTTCTGGAGACAGTGTTCTTCAGAGGACTCTTCCTTTTATAAACAAAGTTGATCAATGGGAAACATTTTTCCATGGTCTTTTGAATGGAATAAGTTATTTCCCTTGGTTATCTGAGAAATACTGCTACATAAAATAAATAAATAAATAAATGCAGTTTGGACTTTTAGTTTTGCAAAACTGAACCATGTTTCTTCATTCATTTGACTATTTCTGCCACTGCTGAATAGGTGTTCTATGTCCTTACAGAAATTCTGAGAAACTAGTCAATTTTCAACTAGTCAATGTTCTTTTCTGTTTCGTATTTGATATTTTCCTTGACTCTGTCTTTATATTGATTTATTTCAGGCTTATTAACTTATTATTTGCTGTATTTTCTTAACAGCTTTGGTAATGAGAAAATATTAAGCTATGGCTTTTCTATGTATTGAAACACAGTATTTGTTTTCCTACCACAAAAATGTGAAAATACAAAATTTATTTTATTTTTGTATAGCTTCCCTGAAAAAAAAAAATTAAGGTCACATTATTTTGTCTACTTAAATGTTTTCTCATTAGTCATTAATGAACAATATGTTATTTCTGCTGACTAGATTATCTAAAGAGCAAAAAATTGTGTGTGTGTGTAAAACTAGAATTCAGTATTGTTTAGAAATATAGAAGAATATGGGAAGCAATCTCAAATTCTCAGAATTTTCTGTACCAAAATACCAAATAATTGAGCTTTCTGCTTAACTTCTTTGCTCAATTCCCTCATCAAATAACAAAAACTAGGATTTAATATCACATAGTTAAATATGTTAGAAAAAAAAAAAAAAAAAAAAAAAAAAAAAGACTACTTTTACAGCTGCCCTGAAAGGCAGCATCAGAAGAAAGAAAGAAAGACAGAAGTGAAAATCAATATCATCAAAAAAAGCTTCATATTTGAGTAGAAAGCTTTTTCTTTTTCCTCCTCTCCTCTCCTCTCCTCTCCTCTCCTCTCCTCTCCTCTCCTCTCCTCTCCTCTCCTCTCCTCTCCTCTCCTCTCCTCTCCTCTCCTCTCCTCTCCTCTCCTCTCCTCTCCTCTCCTCTCCTCTCCTCTCCTCTCCTCTCCTCTCCTCTCCTCTCCTCTCCTCTCCTCTCCTCTCCTCTCCTATCTCATCTTCTCTTTCATGAAAGAAGATCTCATCTTCATATTTAAATACAGCTGTTGCTTTTTCCTTACTAACAGTATCCTAACCCTGATTCATATCAGTTCAACTTTATGTATTTTTTTTTGCACACTACTTTGAAAGATATGTGAACAGCAGTGGCTTTCCATCCCATGCTAATGTTTTTTTTTTGGTTTTTTTTTTTTTTTTTTTGTTTTTTTTTTTTTTTAATACTGTTCACCCCTGAAATAATTTTGTTTGGTTGCAGTTTCAGTCTGGTTTCTTCATTGAGACTCTGTGTCACATTTGCAGATTTTAACTGCTAGCATTATTTGTCACTAACAGTAGCCTTTCAGAATTTTGGACTTTTACTTGCATACACTAAACACAGTTCCAGAAAATGGATTAAGAAATAATATCTGTAATTTATTGATCACAGTGTTTGTTTGCATAATGGCATGAAAATGGGAGGCAGCTTTGCAAGAATCTATTTGCTGTCAATTTAAATGAGAATGCTTTAACAGAACAGTTAAAACGAGTTCTTTCCATTTTCCAGCTGATTATTTTGAATAGACATATATATATATATATATATGCCAGTAAAGCTGTTTCTTTATGTATTTATATATTTACCCTAAAATGGATTAAAATTTCAAGTATGTATGCATCATTGCTCCCCCAGAGCTATTATTTTTTCCTCATTCAGGAATTCTTACCAAATTATTGAGTTCCATCTTCACTGCTCGTGAGATTTGCCAACAAATTGGCAAATAATGTTTTAATGATGGAGGGGTTTGGATGAACTCACACAAAGCTAGGAAACACTGAACTATACACTTGTTTTTGCCAGACTGGTTTGCCAGAAAATTGACCATCTCATTCTCAGCGTCAGGAGAGCAAAGATGTGCTTTATGTTCCATAAAGCACTTCCCCAACATGTTCTCCAATGATCTGAACACTTATGGGATGATCACATTGCATGTTGTAGCACATTGGAAGGAAAACTTAAGCTACTTTTCTCAATAGTTTGGAGTTTCATGTAGGCTCATTGCTTTGTCCAGAATACTGAAGAATCCCACAGTAAGATCCATACTGCTATAAATTGCTTCCAGAAGCAAAACTGACTCATTTCCACCATGGCATTATGCCACAGTGTCCTGGTTTCATCTTAATTTTCCTCCTAGTATCTGGTATGGTGCTTTGGATCTGCCTGCATCTTTTCCTAAGACCAAATACTTTAAGAAGAATTCTAACTTCATGGGAATCCTGAGTTTCTCCAGGATCTCTCTCTGCTAGTGACTATTTGTTTGATTTGTCTTTTCTTCCCCGCCTTCACTATCAGCATCAGAGTTCTTTACAGGTAGATAATGCAAATGCTGAGGCTAAGCATTTAATGATGAAATGATGATACTTGTCAGGTACAAAATGAAAATGAACAAATTATCTTACACATGAGGACATGAGGAAGAAACTTTCACAGAAAAACAGAAAACAAAAAAACACAGAAACTTTCACAAAAAGTAAAATAAAATAAAATAAAATAAAATATAAAAAAAAGAGCCTGGACTCTATGTCAGACTGAAAATAAAAGCTTCTTTTCCCATCCAGAACATTATCTGCCAGAGGGCCGTGAACCATCATGGAAGAGAAGTTTGGGGATGGCAGGATTTAAATATAAGAGTCTAACAACATAATTTCCTCCTTGTGCAATGTTACACTAAAATGTAAGTAGTTTAGGTAACATACAAGCTCCATGTCCCTTAATGATATTATGCCTACAATGATCAAGTGACAAAACAGTGAGTGGAAAGATTATCTTTCAGTTGCTCTTTTACCACATTTACTTTCTTAAAGGTCCTAAATAAGATATCACATTAGGTATATATAGAGTTACTACATATAAAGGGAGTAGGTCTCTATCTATATAGATATAGTATATCTCTGTATACATATATAAAAATCTAATAAATTTCAGAATTAATCTTCTTTACATGAATAAAAGTTTACCAATGTTAATTTTGTTGCTTCTGGTAAATGAATGAAAGAAACTAAATACACTATGGTATTATTGAAAGATTAACAGTTTAACCAAATTCTTATAAAAATAATACATATCTCTTTCATTTACTTGCATTAAAAAGTGTTTAATCTTATTTAATATTTGTATTCTCTAGGAATTCCACTTTATGAAATATATTTCCCATTTTCTGCATTATAACATTGTGGTCAACCTTTCTGTGGCCCGACAAGGATGGGCTGCAAGAACTAACTGTTCTTTCTGATGGTCAACGTATATTTAAAGGCCATGCAATGTTCTTCAATAAAAATGCCTGAAGACAGACAATTCTTTTCAAAGAAAAATCTCACAACTATTCTGTTCCTTTTGGAAATGAAAACCATATAAGAGTTTCACCATAAAATAATCCTAAACCTGCTTAGAAATATAAAAATTTAAATGTGTTTTTCAGACTGAAAGCTGAGTCTTCCCCTTTTCTATATAACCTATGTTAATGATATTGGCCAGGGCAGTCACACAGGATGACAGAGAATCAAGTGTGTACTTTGTGTGGTACTGGGGAGAGCTTTTCATCTTGTGTCATCCATTCCTAAAATCATATATTTTTCAACCCAGGCTTGTGCCCTAATCACCAGGCTCTAGATTTTTTGTTGCTCATTAAACACAATTGAGCTCTGGAACATTTTTTGGCACAACAAAAGAAAGTATCAATAATATTTTTTCAGTATGCTCCATATGACTGTTTTGGAAAAGCTAAGATTAAACTCCCAAACCCACAATTTATCATTTTTCCAATCACAGAAAAAATACAGTTCAGATTTTGACTGAGAGCTGCTGCAAATTTCTAGCTTGTTTGAAATTTGGTCAACAATGTGTCTTATAATGACTCATTGTATCTTACAGAGGGAAAACAAACAACCCCCTGGAAATCTAGCTAAATTAAAATTTTCATCAACTGTGAATGTTCCTGCTTCAGTAAAGAAGCATCTAACTTCAATGCCTAAACTTACTAAACTGTGATCCTTATCTATTAGATATCTTATCTAGATCCTTATCTGTGATCCTTATCTTATGTATTCCTTATCTATTTTGATTATATTTGTGTCGCTGTGTATTTGTTTTAAAATATTCATTTTTGAGCAAGTTTCAATAAAGAGGAAAAGCTCAAGAAAATTTCAAATGTTAATCCATTCCCTCAAGAAGCATTATCAACACCAAAAATATTAAAATTTAAGGTTATATTTTTTTTCCTATCATTCTCTTTGGAGCTACATTCAACTACTATTACAAGTAGTACATGTGATGAAAAATAACCTGTATGTAATCCACATAAAGTCAATGGGAATCTGAATATATAGTTATAGAAAACAGTTTTGCTTATCATCTTGCAGAATCAGTACTTCTACTTTCCTTTCTTTTATTCTAATTGACAGAAATGTTTAATCTGATGGATCTGTTCTATTATATTATGTATGTTCTAACATACATAATTTTGTTCTTATTTATGTATTCTCTCACCTGGCTGTCCAAAAAATTGGACTTTAGATTCCTTCAATTATTAATTTAGATGTCATGATTAGAACACTTCTTCATATTCCATGTAACTATACAACTTAATATATATTTGTTTTATCATGCATTCAAATGAAAATATTGACATATATTGCAACATTTATCTTAGATAACATTAAAAATGTGTAGATAAATCCTAGTGGAAGCTAAACCTATGGGAGTATGGAAATATGAGAGAATGGGAATATCAACCTATGGTTTTACGTTGCAGATGACAGAACAAGAGAGGATGTAAAGTATGCAGTCTTTATGGCATCTTTATTTTATATGTATTTTTTTGAAACACATAACTTAGAAGTTTTTAAAATGTGGATATCCAAAGCGTGTTGTTTGATCAGTTAACATTTATCAAAAATCTTCCTTGTCAGGAATTCCGTAAACTATGTGACATAAAGGTTTGGGTTTGGATTACCACACTTCCTTGATTTCTTTTCTTTTAAGCAAACTACATGGAATCACTGTTCCTAGTTTGTTCTCTAAGAACTATTTTTTTTTTCCCCTCATTATTTGCAGGTGCTGAAGCATTAGCTTTTATTTTGGAATTACAAATTGATAAATTCAAAAGTCTTTTATGATAACTTTCCCATATATGCTAAGCATGCAGATTTGTTACACTAATGTCCTTAGAGTTCAAATAAAGATCAGAAGAAGATACTCACACATGAACAGGAAATCAACAAAGCACATTGAGGTCCTTTTAAGATTCATGTACTTTAGCTGCTTTTCCTAAAATATTCTACTGGCACTTCAAAGAAGAAAGCAATATGAATAATATAATGCGAATAAAGGCTAAATTTAAAAAGGAAAATAGATTTTTAAAGAAAAACTAGTATAAAATTCTAGTATCAGAAATTACAGTTTTAACCTACCTCCAAAATTATTTACAAGAGGATGTGGTTTGATAATGAATATCATTAAACTGTCTAGATAAATGTTCCAAGGTTCAAACATTATATGTTGCCAAAAAGTACATTCTACAGTACAAGAGAATTGTATCAGTGTTGGTTGTCTTGTAAATACTTTTCTATTAATTACTAAAACATGTAGAAAATGAGAACCAGGAAAGGAGAGAGGTTGCCTCTTCAGTGCTGAAACAGGAAAGGAAAAATAGATAACAAAATGATTGATTTTGTTGCTAATGAGATTTTAGTTTAGTGTCTTACAAATGTTTTAAAAAACCTATGTCAAAAGTTAGTATTAGAACCAAGCTCTCATACTTTTATACTGTACTATAGGACTATAGTGCTTTACTATAGGACTATAGACCTCAAATTGCTGAGCTCAAATATAATTTAAAAATGTCAGGAAATTGTGCCAACATGCATTATTATTATCATACATTCATCATTAAAGAAGCATAAGTAAACATGCATTTTATTTATTACTTTTTCCCCTCTCCACTACACTTTGGAATAGTAAACTCTACGTGTGTGTACCACATACACACCCCTGCAACTCAGTGATTATGAGTTAGCCAAATTTAACCAAATGGTTATGTCAGCTATCTTAGAAGGCTCTCTTTTGAACTGATGCAAACTTATGGTATCTTAGGACTCAAAATCAATACTGGACTCTGAAGTAAATCTAGATTGGATAGACTGACTGCTATAGACTGTAGCAGGCTCCAGAAGATTCTTGGGAAGTTACTGAGCATTCTGCCATTTACTGAACATGTCACCACTGTGCTCACATGTGCAATCATGTTGCTCATTATAATGAAAGAAAAAATGTTTTAATATTTAACATATGTGTTGTTTTTTGTTTGTTTGTTTGTTTGTTTATTAGTTTTATCATCTTCATAACCCCCCCAAGGCTATTTTAAATCATGGAGATCTGTCTTGCCGTCTAAAACTTAAGCATACTTAATACACTTTAAATCCACACACAAAAAAATTAAATCTTGAACACCAGATTTCCATGATTAGTAGTCATTAAAATGACAAACTGTGAAAATTTTGGTTTTCTTGTTCACGAGTTTTAATTTGTTTTGATCTATGAGTGTTTTGTTTAATATATATGTCACATATCCTTTTTTAGTGAAGCTATTTTCTACTACTTCTATTAATCATATATAAGAATAGCAATCTATTGAATTAAAGTTTTGTTTATATAAGAAAAGACAGAGAAAGGCAACTAACTTGTTAGCCACAAAGCAAATCGCCCTCCATTTCCTAACAGCAACAATGTAGTATTGTAGCAGTAATCCATTATTAAAAATTAAAAAATAAAAATAAAAAATCTTCACTCCATAAAGTTTGGACCAGATCTGTGGTCAAAAACTGTAAGAAAATGAAGGCTGAGTTGAAAATTTGTGTTTTCTTCCATCTTCAATGGGAAAAAAAAAAAAAAAAAAAAAAAAAAAAAGCTATTCTTCAATAGCGATTTTAGTTGTAAAGGATAAACCAAATATTTATTGCCTGGTGCATTCCTTTTAATAGTGACAGCAGAATACAAGTACACCTTAAACTGAAATAATTTCAGCAATCAACAGATTGCACCAATTAAATCCTTTTAATATTCAGTTACTACAAATACTTTTCCTACAATATTCTAGCAGCCCTTCATAAATGGAAATTAATTGAATATAATGTGAATGTGAGAAAAGCGTAAGAAAAGTGAAAGGAATGAAAAAGTTAGAAACAGTAGAATCAAGAGTTACAGGTTTACCCTACTGCCAATATTTACATAAATAAATAAATAATTATAATTCCTAATAAACTCTGTTTTCTCCACAAGAGTATTTTACACAAATTTCACAGACATGAAATTCCAGAAAAAAAAATAAAAATAAAAAGATTCTTAACATATTTTGACTGTCAAAGGGATATAAATAGCAGGGATGAATAAGGGAGAGAAGGCAGCAAGATAAAGTCAGACCAAGTGCTTTTCTGAAAATTGGACTAGTATATGGGTACAAAGAGACACACACTCATGCACACGCACACACACACACACACACACAAAAGAGAGAGAGAGAAACCACTCTACCTCTCCTAAACATCTTGTTTATTGTGTTTATTGTGAGGTGTTATTTTCTGTTTGAGGTTTTGGAATTGGATTCATAGTTTGGAGATGTTACAGAGTAAGTTCCCCAGTAGATTTTCTCCTTTTGTTTCTGTAAACCATATTATGCACTACTAGTGGAAGAGCATCCTCTTCCTTATCCCTCCTGAGACTTGTTCTAATTGTTTTATTGAGATTTGTATAATCCCAATATAACTTCACATCTGCAGGAATACACAAGCAAGCAAACAAACAAACAAAACATTTAACAGACACATTTAACAATGCCTTCTCAAAGTAGTCATTGTTTTATGTGAATAGACTTATAAAAAGGAAAATAAATTTCTTTATTCAGAATTTGTGAAAAATTTGTGATTTTAAGTAGGAAAAAGGCCAAAGAATACAGAAAAAAAAAAAAAAAAAAAAAAGTTTTAATTGCAAATTTGACACGTGGGAACCAGACTTCTTCTGAGATCTTAATTATCTGTTTCACATGCCTATATAACAGTATAAGTCTTTTGAGTACAACTCAACAGAAAATTTGGGATTAAATCCCAGCCTTGATGAAGTAAATAGCAAAACTCCCACTGGTTTCCATGAAGCCATTGTTACTGGAGTTTTCTTCTCTCTCATTCCCTGTACTACTAACTCAAGATTTTTTCAGTTTTTGAATTACAACATTTTTCCCCATGAAATGTAGACTCTCAGAGAAGTCCTCAATCAAAATGTGATACAAAATCTTGGTATTTGATTTTTGCATTGAGTGTGTCTGCTGTTTTAGGGTGGGTTTTTCTTCTGTTTTTGGGGGGAGGGAAATTTTTTACTATTTGTGTAAGACTTTCCACTGTTTCTAGATCCAGTAGGAAAAATATTTTAGTCATCTCCCTTGCAGAGTAGTTTTGTGTTAGATTAGCAAAATTTTTCTTCGATCTCTTTTAGAAAGTGCCAGAAGATTACTACTGCTAATAATAATAACCCGAAATTTCAATGAATCTGCAGTTGTATATGGAAAGCTTTAATTACCATTGCAAACCTGGCAAAATATTCTTCCAGAACAGGCAACATTAGGTACACCTGTCAACTTTTATTATATTTTGCATGCTCATAAGGAAAAGACACAAATCGGATAAGCAGCTTATCAAAGTATATCTGTGAAAAGAGAAATATCATCTGATAGAAGAATTTGTTAATAATTCTTTTTTTTTTTTCTTGTTTTTTTTTTTTTTTTTTTTTTTTTTTTCTTTTTTTTTTTTTTCTTTTTAGGTAAATATATATCTTTGATGAAATTTCCATGTTTGGAATTACTGGGGGGGGGGAGGGGTGTCTACCTCAGTAGTTCAAATTATTGGGAAAAGAAGGGTCATCTCTTAAACTACCCCCTAAAACAAGGAAATAATCTCAACTTTACAAAATTAATTCTGGGACAGATAGGAAATCTATGACATGATTAAACACAATCAAGTTACATCCATAGTAATTAGTTTTTTGTTTGATTGTTTGTTTTGTAATCCAATTGATTATTATTCCAAATTCCAAAACTCGAGGTCAGAATCAGTTTTCATTTCATTTCCCAAGTTGTGAATAGAGCTCTGATCACAGAATCACAGAATAGTTTGTGTTGGAAGTTATCTTTAAAGGTCATTTAGTTCCAACCCCCCTTGCCATGAGCAGGGACACCTTCCACTAGATTAGGTTGCTTAAAGCCCTGTCCAGCCTGGCCTTGAACACTGCCAGGGATGGGGCATCCACAGCTTCTCTGGGCAACATGTCTCACCACCCTCATAGGTGAATTAGGAATTTCTTCCTGATATCTAACCTAAATCTACCTTCTTTTAGATTAAAGCCATTATTTCTTGTCCTATCACTACACTTTTTATTCTTTGAACAATAAAAATAATAATAGTATAATAATAATATCCACAAGTAGCTCAGACCCACCATTTCTAAGCTTAACTGTAAATATTGCAAATCACTAGAAGAAACCATGATTACATTTTAAAATTATCTTAAAAGATGTTGGATCCATTTATGCAAACTTCAGTCATTTCTATGAATTATTCAGAATATTAATCCTAATAGTACCATGCTTTCTTTTTAAAATGTGTTCTGAAAAACTATCCAGCAATTCTGAAAAAATTTTCGGAATTAGTATTCCGAATAGTGTTCGGAATATTAGTATTCGGAATAGTGTTGCTAATAGGTCAAGGGAGGTGATCCTCCCCCTCTACTCAGCCTTGGTGAAGCTACATCTGGAGCACTGTGTCTAGTTCTGGGCTCCCCAGTACAAGAGAGACATAGAACTACTAGAGCGCGTCCAGGGGAGTGCTATGAAGGTGGTTAGAGGACTGGAGCACTTATCATACGAGGGCAGGCTGAGAGACTTGGGCCCATTTAGCCTGGAAAAGAGAAGATTGAGGGGAGACCTCCTCAATGTGTATAAATATCTGAGGGGAGGATGTCAAGAGGGAGTCAGTCTCTTTTCAGTTGTACCCAGTGACAGGACAAGAAGCAACGGGCACAAACTGAAGCACAGGAGGTTCCAGCTGAATATGAGAGGGCACTTCTACTACTGTGAGGGTGACAGAGAACTGGAACAGGTTGTCCAGATAGACTGTGGAGTCTCCTTCTCTGGAGATATTCAAAACCCGCCTGGATGCTATCCTGTGCAATGTGCTGTAGGTGATCCTGCATGGCAGGGGGCTTGGAGTAGATGATCTTCAGAGGTCCCTTCCAGCCTCAGCCATTCTGTGATTCTGCAATGCTTCACAGGTACTTCAAATACAGTTCTACAGTATACTTCAACACCTGAGTGCAAGACACAGAAGGTTCTAGCACTAGATCAAAATCTCATTATTTACAGTCCTCTTTGATAACAGTCACTCTTCTCCAAGTCTCCTGAACCTGCTTATGAACTTTGCTCTTTTAAAGAAGCTGCAGCCCATTGTGAAAGATAAGTGGAACACACTTTTTCCCAATATAAGTTTTTATCTGTCACTTTTAAATGCACCTTACAATTATTATTATTTTTTTTTCTGTTTTGCTTAAATCTAAGAGAAATAAAATCTAACATTTTTCCCTATAACTTCTGCATACTTCCATTTGGTGTATATTTAATATGCATGTAACTATGTCATGCATAATTTGAGTCCATGCCAATTGCTATATGGGTTATTAACATTATCAAACTGAGCACATTTTCTGTTATTCTAAAAGATGAAAATAAGAAACAAAATGTGTGTTTATAAGTGCCAAATCTGACTGTAGGAATCATGTAAGGGCAACAAGACATTCACAGACATTGTAAAACAAAATTATTTTAACAGGGCTATTTTAAAATGTTTTACTAGACAATAAAAATGCACTGAAAGAAAAAAAAAATGTCTTCATGAAAGCTAACTGTGGAAGATCTCTATTACTGTGTTAATTTTTCCTCATGGAACTGATAACTATAATCTACTTTGGTATTTATGTCATTGAATTTAAAAAATAGAACAAGTCACACAGAACAAAGACTTCTTTGAGAGTATGACACTATTGTGGAATCTACAGCTGGCTGAGTGATAAAGATCAAGTGTCATGGATTTCTGACATTTTTTCATCATAATAGAATTGTTAATAGTATCAAAGTTGTTATTATCAAACTATATTCACATTTATCACAATTTACATGGTTTTCAAAGGTGGGTGCCTGGTGATTTTGCCTGCCCAGTTTCAATTACTGAGGCAATATGATTTCTTTTACATAGTATATTAAGACCTTCCTGAAAATTTTCTTCTTTGGGGTGTCTAAATAATATATATAATATATAATATAATATAATATAATATATACATTATACATTTTATATTATGATATATTATATATATAATATTACATAACTATATATAATATTATAATATGTCATATGTCACATATATTGTATATTATATTTTATATTACATCCTATTATATACACATATTTATAAGCATCTCAAATCTTTAAAAATGAGGTATAATAAATTTATGGTTTAGTTTTTTTTTAATATGTAAACAAAAACTATCCTTTTGAAGTAGTAACTCTTAAATATGAGAATATAAGCATGTGTGATGTGTGGCATAAGCAGAACAGAGTTTGTCTCATCTAGAAAACTGTAAGCATCCATTAAGATATTGATTTTCTTATTCTTTTCTCAAAACATAGTAGAATTACAGTATTGAACTCATGCATGCAGATTCCATTGGAGTTGACCAATATCTGACTTTAGCCCAAGGGTAGTGATACATTTTACGTGTTGAAAGCAGCCACAGGGATACTAATCAAAATGAAAGCATTGCTGAAATATATGATGAACAGTTCAACAATGATAACAGAAAGTTATCGGGAACAGGTCACTGTTAAACCATGTACTTTCAAAAAGTCTCCCTTGAAAAATATGTCATAACCTCTTCAAGCTCTAAGTACCAACAGTCAAAAGAAAAGCAGGTGATCATTCATCATCTCAGTTAAAAAATTGTGTTGGCAAATCTGGAAGTTTAAACTAAACCAAACTAAGCCAACAGGCTACAAAGGCTCTGCTTCTGACATTCTCCATCCTAGCTTTGCCGTGATTTTTACCATTCTTTGTCGGTCAAAACATCCTTCTCATCCCTGCCCTTCTCTCATGACTTTTTTTTTTTAATCATCTTGCTCTGACTTAGCAGTCACTACACTAACATGATTCAATGCAGTCTATGAGTGAGAAAATAAAAACACTATAAAAAAAATATGACCTTGCATATTTGAAGGCAATGTTTGTTTGTTTGTTTTCTTCCATTGACTTGACTAGCAGTAATATCAAGGTTAAGGTTTTATAGTCACTGTCATATAGTTTAATAAACATACTGAAGTTAATCTGATAGTCAACAGATTTCTGGTGTCACACTGTAGCTAAAATAAAAGTAGTGTGGTTTAGTGAACCTGTTTATTGGACAAACTTTCCTTTAAAAGCTTTTTTTTTTTTTTTTTTTTTTTTTTTTTTAGGGGTATTCCAATCTTATTTAATTCAGTTACACAGAGCAAAGATGTCAAACCAATGCCAAAGGCATAAAACTAGAAACATGTATAGGATTTATCAGTGCTATAAAGAGTAATTTAAAATGCTTTTAAAGAAAGTTTCTCTACACTTTTAAGAGTTCGTGAGAGAGTAGAGAAATGTATCAAAATTTCAAAGGCAGTATTTTTAAAAAGACGCTTTTATGTGCACACAAGCAACATTTCGTAAATGAAAAACTGTATGTCAGCATAGACTTGTACTAAGATTGCCAATGAAAAAAATCATAATTTCTCCCTCTCTTAATTTCAGGCTAAGCAATGTTACTTTCTGAAAAATACCTTCACTCGATTTAGTTGAAACTTGTTCAGCATTAAGTTTTGATCTAATACACTATACAATACATTTTCATAACTACTTAGTGCTAAGCAAGTGAGGAGTCCAAGTAAAGCTGGAAAGAATCTGTATCCAGTTAAATCTTTTACTGGATTAGGATTATATTAGTTAAATCTTTTACTGGATTATGGTTTAGGATTATAGACCTAAACCATGCAGAAAAATGATGAAATGATGAAATGATGAAAATTGTCTTTATACTGTCAGTGTGAACAAACTCTACAGTGTCACCTTGGAACTCAGAAGTATAAAATATGCTGGAAGGCCAAAATGGGGTAAGTTACTAGTTAGGTTGGCAGAAGTTTTGTCTGTCTGTAAAAGTTTTGTCTGTTTGTAAAATCAAATAAAGAAACAAACTTGTACAATTACAGCTCCTACGGTTTACTTTATTTCTGGCAAATTTTGGCAGTTTGTTTTGTTTACAAATTTTCACACAGATTTTCACAATGTGATTCCAATAAGCGAGTGTGCTAACTCCAAAGCATATATAATTACAGACATTTCTTCTCTCTAAACACACACACACACACACACAAATTTGCTTTTTGTCCTGAGGACTGATGTACTTTGTTTATCCACAAAGTAGCTAGAAGTAACACAGACCATCCCTCCAATACCCCCTTGATTAGCTTCTAGTCTGATATTAAAACAAACAAAAACCCTAAGATGCTGATTCAAGTGCAAAATATGCTGGATATGAAGTTTTTTGAAAGTGTCAAAAAAATTAATGGAAATTCTAAATTAGCGCTATGCAGATGTTTCTAGGTGAGCCTGATTTAATAAGAACACCTGAGATCAAAAATACTCAATTGATACAGCACTAAGGATTGAATTGTGTTATGTGGCAAGGTTTTCGTAGTGGGAGCTGCAAGTGACCTCTGTGAGAAGAGTCCAGAAGCTGCCCCTTGTCAGATAAGGGACGATTTCAGAAGTCTCAAAAGTGACCCACTGCTGCCCAGAGCTGAGCCAATGAGCAATGTTGCTTCTGTGAGAGCAGATTTAAGAAAGGGAAAAAAACTGCTGGATAATAGCAGGAATGAGAGAGGTGCCACAGCAGAAGTTCCCCTGTGGCCCATGCAGAGGAGACCATGCAGGAGCAGAGGATCTGTCAGGAGCTGCTGCTTGCAGGGGACCCATGTTGGAACAGTTTGCTTATGACGGACGGACCCCGTGGTACGGACCCATGTTGGAGCAGCTTCTGAAGAGCTGTTGCCTGTGGGCAGTCCCCGCAGGATCAGTTTTGGAAGGATGGCATCCCATGGGAGGGACCCGACGTGGAACAGGGGCAGAGAGTGACCGTGAAGGAGCAACAGAGACAAAAGGTCTCTGACTGCAACCCCCAATTCCCTGTTCCCCTGCCCCACTCAAGGGGAGGAGGTAGAAGAGGGTGGATGGGGGAAGATGTTTTTAGTTTGTTGGTTTTTTTTGTTTGTTTCTCATTGTTCTAGCTGTTAGTAATAGGTAATAAATTGTATTAATCTTGCTATGCTGAGTCTGTTTTGCCAATGATGATAATTGTTGAGTGTTTTCCCTGTCCTTATCTCAACTCTTGAGACCTTTTCATCATATATTCTACCCCTTTCCCTTTGAGAGGGGAGAGAGTGGTTGTGGTGGAGTTCAGCTGCCCAGATGAGTAATACCACCAAAGGCTTCACTAAAGTTTCCATCTTTCTATAGCTTATTAATTTATTCATTGCATGAAAATTAGAAACTGAGAAAATTCTACTTCCTGATTAATTTTAGAAGAATAATCAAATTATCTCATCAATTTGACTTTGTGTGTGGCGCTAAATGAAAAACAAACAAGCCAAAAAAACAAAAAACAAAACACAACCAACAAAACAAAACAAAACAACACAGTGCTATACAGAAATACAGAATAATTAATTCTTAATTCATTTCATTTTAAAATATGGAAAGAAATCACAATTGCTATTGTGTTGTTGTAGAGCAATATTTTTTAGATAGATTTTTTCAGTATTTCCGCCTCTTTGGAATATTTCAGTAAAAATGTTGAAACAAAATATTTCAAATTTTCTCCTGAGTTTTGAAATTTCAGTGCATTTATTTTGACTTCAGGTTCAGATTACATTCTGTGTGCACTTGCAATTTGCTTCAAGGTTATCGCACAGCTCTACTAAAAGACAAGTGACCAATTTGCACTGACATAATAATAGCCAGAGTTCTGTTTATTGATAAAAATCCTCTGCTCTTATCAGCATTCAGTGTAGATGTCTAAAGCTGACATTCATAGTTGACTAAAATGGTACACAGAGAATTTGGATGGGTCTGGAACGTTCAAAAAATCTGAATGACAAGAAGAATTTCCTTTGACTGTGTTTTGAAAGTGTTTGCTGACTAACTCCACAAGCAAACTGTGTTTTAACAAAGAAAAAGGTAAGAGATTCACCCCTAAAGAACTCCTGCAGCACTATAATACCCTATGCAGTGACATCACAAAGCAACAAGTAGAACAAAAAATGGAAATGTTCTAACAAGACTGGTGGGTGATGGCTGATCTCCATCTTCACAAAATCAATAGTAATTTTGTCCTTGCAGCACAGCATGTTTCTCAGAGTATCCAGTTGCAATTGATAGCTTGGGTAGTAACTTAGATTTTGCACTGTCATGTTTCTAAAGCTTGCAGAAGATATGACCTCTCTGACAGATCAGGTTGAGGCCAGTCATTCCCATTGGAATTTGTGATGTTTCTCACGCATTATTTTTAAATGTTAGTGCCTGGAAACTCTAGCATGCCCAGGCCCATGCAATATCTTTAGATTTATTTTTATTTGCTACAAAAAACACACATTTGATGGTTAATACACTGCTGTTCTCTCACATAGGAAGACAATCTACCACTGCATAATTCCCTTGTCTTATATGTGGAGAGTAAGTCAAGAATGAACATCTAAATATATATATTTTAAAGTTTATTTTTCATATATCTTGCTGGGTCTAACTTTAGCAAAAAGGACAAAATATTATTTCCAGCATTTTCCCTCATCTCTCTGAATGACAGCAAAGGCTTCCTCCTTTGAAATATCATGTTTATTCATTGATGGTTATTTGTATGCTGTTTAAGTAGCAAGCAGCTTCAGTTAATTCTAAATTATTCTGAATTTTATGCAGTTTAATTCTTTCATTAAAGTTAAGTCCCTTTTTTTTTTTTTTTTCTATTTTTTTTTTCTATTTTTTGTATACCTCAGATGACAAATACCTGGCAGCAGTCACTTCAAAGGAATTATATCCTGAATGGAAGTCAGCACCTGAGCTTAGCACTGTAAATGCAAATGGAGCATATGTATACACATTAAAAATCAATTAAAAAAATATAAATCACAATCCTGTCATGAATTTGATTAAAAATGTTTGATTAAACACATAAAAGCTTTAACATTTAACGTCACTGATTTTGTCAGAGCCTTTCATGAGAAATAGCCTAGAAGAGTTCCTATGCAACAAACATACCAATATAGTCAGCAAAATAATTATTGTAAGCTGCTGATCTTGAAATTGTACGCCAGGGAACAGGAAGAAACAGAATGACCGATTATTTTTTTTTCTTAAGAGTGACAGAGATATTATTTAAATGTATCTTATCTTTATCATAACCTTGTAATGTAGTCCAGTAGTCATAATGTGCATTCACTGCAACTGTATCATAAAATCTATATTATATTAGTGACATATAAGGTCAAGTACTAAAGATGCATAGTAAAATACAGTCAATATTTCAGAAGACAAGATAATGTATGTCCTTTATTTTAGTCTAAAGTATTTCATAAAATCATTTTAATTTCCATGCACGTGATGAATTGTACATTCTAAATGCATTCTGAGAACATTTTAGGACATATCTCATGCTATTGTCTTGGAATTAGGAAAATATTGATTATTTTATTTAAAAATATAACTCTTGACTGTAAGCACTACCATTTATAAACCAGTTTAAGTAATTAAATATTTAACATACAACCTGCATAAAAGGATGTTATGTTTGTTTTTCTCTAGAAATGTGCTTTTCTTACAAATTATTTCTTTAAAACTAATAATAAACTATTACTGTTTATTAATGATTTGGTCTGTGGAATATCTTTTAGTAAAACAGAAGGTCTCCCTCATTAATATATCTCATCTTTGTGCATATTGCTCTGAAAATAAACAGAAACTAATTCAAGCAACTTTTATTGGACCAGATGTGTTCAAAACCAAAACATCATTTGCATATGCTCATATGTTCTGAACCATGTAACAATGGGATTGTATTGTGGTCAGGTTTTTTTGTTTGTTTTAATTTTTAATTTTTATTTTTTTACCTAGAGGAAACAGAGAATCTAATCAATTTTATATTAGCAATATATGTATGCAAATATATTTTTGTGTATACATTTGGAATATATTTTCATACGTATATTCCTAATATATACACATAGATATATCTAGGATGGCGAAGTTGTTTGGAATATTTTCCTTCATATTTGCTTCACTAGCTGTGTGACAAAATCTCACAGCCTGGCACTGTGGCTTAAGGTTACTGGGAAAATTTATTCTTTGCCGCACTGTGGATGTCTTTAAGCAAAATAATGCAGCACAATTTTACAGTGTGTTGATATATTCCCATTTTTCAACAGAGCACCATGTAAAGATCTAAACCTGTGTTATCCAAACAAGTATCAGCTCTCAAAATGATGAGTTAACTGAGGCAGGATGCTGTGTCCATGTGGTTAAACTACTTCTGCTTCCAAAGTCAGTGCAGAAACAATGTATGCTGTCCTTTTGCATTGCGGACATCATACACATACTTCTCACTCTTTTTCTGCTACTGACCAGGCAGACCTCAAAACAAAGAACTCCTACTACTTGTAGTGTGTGCATGGTCAGCACCTGCCCCCAGCAGGACTTCCTTCAGAAATGTATGGAGTTTTTTAATTGTGAAGTCATATGCATTGACAATCAATCAGTCAATCAGCGTATTCGGTCTCCTTATAAGTATATATAATTTAAACAAGTTATTACCAAGTAATATAGCAATATGCAGGGAATGTCTTGGACCCAATCTTTTCCTAATGTAAAAAATTAATACTGAAGATTCATTTCATATTATTTTGAAATTGCCTTTTCCCCTCCAGTAATTATGAACCTCTCTTCAGTCTAGATTTATAGGATCTTGAGATTGGTTGATTTTTTTTTATTTATTTATTTTTTAGTTTTGCCCGTTTTTATTTTATTTCACACAAAAGAAAATCTAAAATCACAGAATCACACACACAGTCACAGAACAGTTGAGGTTGGAAGGGACCTCCAGAGATCATCTAGTCCAACCACCCTGCTCAAGGAAGTTCACCTAGAGCATGTTACACAGGGTCACATCCAAGCGAGTTTTGAATATCTCCAAAGAAGGAGACTCCCCAGCCTCTCTGGGCAGCCTGTTCCAGCACTCTGTCACCTGAACAAGGTGACCTGAATAAAATATTGTGTGGTATTTCTTCATTTTGAGGTTTCAGCTGTTTATGTTATGCTAACAGAAATCCCAGATGTCTTCCAGATAAAGAGAATAAGACAAGAAGTTTTGATTATCTGTGTGCACAGAATTCATGATATTTCATCACCTTCCATTATTCACCTATAAGACTATATCTATTTGATATAGTCTTGTAGCATGAGGTAAAGATAAGAATCCTCTTTCTTCTATAAGACTTTCTATGACAGCTGATTTTAAACAACACAAACAGTCATAACTTCTTTTATTTGATATGATAAATGTCTCGCTGCACCTAAGCTCCATCTAAGCTCCAAGTATCCATTTTTTACTTGGGATTTCCTCTTTGTAAAATGGAGCAAGAGTAACCTTCCAGAGCCACCCTGACAAGGTTAACAAGGACCAGTGGTCAAGAATTATGTACATCTGGGAAGCTACAGACACATCAGAATTCTCAAGCTAATAAGCATCCTTTATAAAATGACAGCACAGAAATTACATTCCTGAGTGTTTAAGCTCAACGTAAAAATATTTTCATAGTCTAACAAAGATTTTATAGTATTCATTTTTATACGTTTACTAGTAATTATATCATAAAATTACATAGAATTTATTTATACTTGGATTAGAATCATTCTATTTTTCCCTTCAGTTTCCTTCTCATCTATCTATTTTGGTGCTAACAGTTATTAAAGACACAGAGCCTATCTTTGGCCAGTGTAGAACAGAAACAGTTTGTAGATTGTTCCTTCAGTGCCTTCATTCAGTGCTATCTCTCAACACTAATGTTAGCAAAAGAGTAAGTGTTTGATGTTTGGATCAAACTCAACAAATCTTTTAGGGTGAAAATCTGAGGCAACAGGTTAGGACTTTCACTTTTTCTGTGAAGATTTTCAGTGGTCTGGTATGATAAACTTGAAAGACATTTTTAAGTCTTTCATTATAGAGCAGATGAGAGAGACTGCCAGACAAACATTGTCCAGAAAAATAAACATTTTACGGAACTTTTTATCTGTGAAAGACATCTAATCTTTTGCCTCCTTCTACAGGAAAGACTTCCAAAATGTGAAGCTGTATCAAAACAGATGTATCAAAATGAAGCCCTTTGCTCAATTAAAGCTGTATACAACTTTTCAGAAAAGTTCATCCCACTCTTAGTTAAATAGCGTTAATGTCTTAGTACGTGTCCTTACAAAAGAATTCTCTTTGTCAACTTTCACTATCTGATTAACTTTACTTGGGGATGTTCCACTAGAAAATAATTAATTAATTAATTAAAATAAAGTATCCCCTCACCTATACTTCATCAATACAATCATTTTGTGATCCTGTCACATGCAGTAAAAGGTCTATTTGGATTAGGAATTTCAGTTTGAATTCAGCTGAATAACTTTTTACTGTCCAAGTACTCTTTCTTTCCATCAATACCAATAGCAAAATTTCTTCCTCAATTAAAATGAAACAAAAGCTTTCATATATTTCCTCAAGTATTCATCAAGTTTTCTTCACATATGTACTTCCATAGACCATTTTTTTCCATCACATTTCAGGCATTTTAAAGAAATATTGTATTATATACTTCATGTAATAAAATATGACTACTATATCTTATAAAAACGCTACCCAATAGCAATTCAGGTTTCAGCAAGTCTTTTCTGTGATGGTACGTATATTTTCATTTCAAAAGGTAAAAAAACCTTTATGTTCAAATATATCTTTCAAATGGTGAAAAAATATGTAAATGTTTGTATATAAGTATATCTGTTTGTATCTATGTATCATAAGCTACAGTTTTGAACATGTTGAAAATTTTAAATAGTTCTAAGAACCAAGCTTTTCGCTATGTATACTTCTACCAGTGTCCCAAACATGAAAGAACTTTTATCATACAATGTGATATTAGTTTGGATTCTCTAATAAAAAATAGATGTAACTAATATTGTATAGGAGAGAAGACATTATAAGGACAAACATTTCTCATCATAGGTCACTCTCCAGGTAACATTTGGATAAAATTTGAAGAAAAAGTAATGCACTTGGTCAAATTCATATCTATTAACAATGGCCATACTGATTTTGAAAAAAGAGACAAACAAACAAATGAAAAAAATAGAAATCACTGTTTATCAAATGTAGTAACATCTGTCCCTAAATTAATTCTCCAAACTCCGCTCTTGTAGTGGGTTTACATGGCACAGTTTTGGTAGCAGGGGGCCATACGGGTGGCTTCAGTGAGAAGAATCTAGAAGCTGCCCTATGTCAGATAAGGGCCCCACTGCCGGCCAGAACTGAGCCAATAAGTTTGTGCCTCTGTGAGAGCATACTTAAGAAAGAAAGAAAGGAAAAAACAAACAAACAAACAAAAAACTGCTGTGGAACAGCAGCTGGGAGAGAGAGAGAGGAGTGAGGAACAGCCTTGCAGGCACCCAGGTTAGTGAAGAAGGAGGGGGAAAGGTGCTCCAGGTGCCAGAGAAAAAGTTCCCGGTGGCCTGTGGTGAAGTAGGCTGTCCCCCTGCAGCCCACAATGTACCACAGAGGAGTAGGGTTCCACACTGCAGCCCACGGAGGAGACCACAGTAGAGCAGGTGGACCTGCCCTGAAGGAGGCTGCAGCCTGTGGAGCCTCAAACAGAAGGGGGAGCCTTTTCTCCCCCTTCCACTTGAGGGAATGTGAGACAGCATCTGTGGTTGAGCTCAGCTGCCCACCCAAGTAAAACCACCACAATTCTGCATGCCCTGATCTTCCTAAGGTCTCTGCAGAGATCTTAGCCTTTTCATACAGAGTACTTATTAAAATTAATACTCTCCATATGCCTAGATTTGGACAATTAAAAAAAAAAAAAGAAAATTTCAATTTCTTAATTTTTCTTTCCATTCAGTTGTGAATGTGCCTATCTGTAACCTGTGAGGTCCAGAGAACTGTAATCCTCTTTCTCGAGAAAGCAGATCCTAGTTTTTGAGAAAGCACATCCAAGGATGTCATAGTTGAATACTAACAGTTAAAAACTGAAGTTCCAAGTTTAAGGAAATTCTGCAAGGGAACCTGTTTTTCTTTTCCTGGCATTTTAAGCATTAATTATTATTAAATAAATAAATAAATAAATAATAATTATAATAAAACAACAACTCACAATACTCAGAGTGAAAATTTAATTTAGAACTGCATATTTATCTCCTATTGGCGATGCATTTTTCCTACATGATATCACAAAGAAACACTACCAAATCTTTCTATAAAAATATATTTGTTTCCACACCATCAGCATTTTGATAATAGAATAAAGAAAAGGAAGATACTACTCAGTAGTACTGACTGAAGAAAAGTGAAGATTCAGATTTCTGTCTCTTTAAACTCCTCTTTGGCTTTAATTTCTGTTTTCATACATAGCCATTCTCGTCTTATTAGCTATTCACATTGTGGCAGTGAAATACCTGCTGTTGTACTGACCAGGCCTGGAAGGTAAAAAACAGGAAATCTGCAATACTCAGGATGTTTAAATATGTAAAATTGCAGGACCATGGACATGTCGTTACCTAAAAAAATAAAATATAAAATAAAGTAGACAGAAATATAGCTGCTGATTGGTCCTTTCTTTGAAGATGTTAAAAAGAATTGAGCCCGCAATTTCAAATGTGCCTAATGTTTTTGTATAATAGCACCTGCAATGCTGATTTGTCACCTGTGTAGGCAGAATATTGTACATTGCTTTCTTACTAAAAACTCAAAACAACTGACAAAGGATTTGGTCTCAGGATATTGTTCATTTCCTACAAAAGCTTTAGAAAGCCTTTGTATGTGCTCTGTCACTCAAATATGCACCCCCAAAAAGTATGTGCTGCATACTAATGAAGAGACTAACCCTTTGCAAGCAACATGTGCAGCATCCCTCGGTTATGCCATCTACTACCTATAAGAACAGAAGAATAAATTTTCTAAACTCTACATATATCACTGTCATTCAGGAAAAATCCTTCTATTCCTCACTAAAAATTTTATCTCAATAGCAAGTTTGTCTGTGCAAAGATCTAGAAGAGATATTCAAGTAATAAGATATTTTTGTTGCAGTATTTGTTAGTCAGTATTAAAATTTATTTAAGATTTTAAAACCTGTTTTTATTATGCTCATGATAAATATGAATATAAACAAGCAACACAGAAATCTTAAAATAATCCAACCATGAAAAAGTAGTCCTACACATCTGAAAGATTGTGAAGGCACATAGCACAACAAATCCATGCAATAACGAGTAAGAGAAAAGAGGTAAAAGGTAGTGTGATGTGTGTTCTATAAAATTTATTTTAGGAAACTGAAGGAATGTTGATTGATCTTTAATTAAGGGATTTTCTGTGATTTAAATGATTATCAGAAGTTTATTCAAAGCTACCAAACTAACTAAACATCTCACAAAATAAGATTGTAAAGCACATTAATCATACTGTACTATATGCAAAACATACAGTTAAAAGCCAAGACCTAGCTTGATTGTTTTTATATTTAAGAAATATACACAAAAACTGGTGAAAACCTATTGACAGGTTTTCTGATAGGATTTTGATCCTTCTAAATTTTAACCTGACTGCTGGGGTATTCAAAGCTAAGCAGAACATACATGTAGTTGCATCCTTCAGAACATGGAGGGGCCAGACTACAATTAAGCAGAGAAGTAGAAAGGTTCAAATTATGAAGAACTGAAATGGTACAAGGAAATATTGCATGGAAAAGTTAATGCTTAAAAAGGGAAACAGTGGTGACAAAAAATTAAAAAAAAAAAAGGGGGGGGGGGGTTAAACAAGTCTGAGCTTGTTAGGTAAGCCAATTTATTTATTTATTTATTTATTTATTTATTTTCCTCCCAATGTCCATCAGAAACATGAGATAGAAGATAACAGATCTACTGGAGGAAATACTCCCACAGACAAAATTAAGAACATCAGATATCACTACTTGCATGCAGAAAAGGAAAAGGAAAGAAGTAGGCAGATAAAAACAAACAATCAGAAAATTTTAGCCATGGCCTGTGCATATGCATATACAGAAACAGTTGAGTTTAAGCTGTTACTCAATCTGTAGACTTGGGCAACTGTAAAATAGGTCATTCCAATCAGGATGCTAGAGAAAACAGGAAAGATAAAAAGTTACATTCCTAACATGTTAGTGAGGAAAATGCTCTACCCAGACAAAATAAGTAAGAGCAAAAATTTTATTATGATATATGGCTGAAGAAGGTCCCATTATATTAAAAGAAGTCAATGAACATGGTGATGTGCCTTAGCTAAGATAGCCCTTTAATACACTATAGTACAGTCTAGTATTATGAATCTCATGCCTCAGGAACACTTACATTGATAGTGTGAAATGTCAAATAGCTATCTGCCAGGTGTGAACCATTAGGTCTCTGTGATTTGGTGCACTCTGATACATCCATTTGATGCAGGGTGCAAATGTAATCAACTTTGATTATGATGTGCTGCTGTGGGCACTTTGGAAAAGGCTGATTTATTTTTAGATGACTGCATCTCTTGAACCATTAGAGCTCTTTTGCTGAAAATCACTTTGTGTAACTAGTATTGGAGGGCCATTGATAGCATGTGCTATTTCTTCATAGGAAGAGTAAAACAGGCAGTATTGGTGCACTTGAATTTTTTCAAGGGTTCCACTTGAATGGCTTTTACAGTCCTACATGGTGGATAATGTATTAATTTACATAATGCATCTGACCATTTAATTTGTGTTAAAAAAAAAAAGAAAAAAAAAAGGAAATTCAATTATTGTAAAATATTATAGACCAAAATTTTTTATCCATAGATCTACAGATAAAGTTTTACTAGCAATTTTCCTGGCTTAATTTTGAAAGGACTTTAAAGCATTTTTAATAATAACTTAATACCTTCTTGGTGAATTCTGTAAGTCTTGCTGCCTAGTATCCAGTTTCAGAAACTAGCCATGTCTCATCCTACACCCACAGAGAATTGCATGCATTTCTCGGGATGCAATAGCTTTCTGAGCCAACCTGATTTTTTTTATTTTTTTTTTAAAAAGTGAAGAAGTGAAGACCTGTTCTTTGAGCCCAAGCCTTCCCTTTTCTGTCATGCAGCAGAACCACAATGTGTACACAATGTGTACAAATGCCATCATGTAGAGAATAGGTACAAATGCCATCATGTAGAGAGACAACTCTGCAAGTTTAAAGTCACTGTAAAATGTTTACAAATCTGGAAGACTGAATTCACTGAAAAAATATTTTCCAGGTCTCTGAACTTTTCTGTAGCAAGCATCTCATATAAAGACCTAGTATTGCATTAAAACTAGATAAAAGCTCATGTGATGATTTATTATTCCCCCCCCCAAAAAATGAATCCATGCTACCTACCAAACCAAACATATTCACAAAGAATATGCAGCTTACCTGAATAGCTTAAAATTAACAAAGTATTTTTCAGCATGAGAAACTTAAGACCATCTTTCATCAGCAAACAATGTAGTATTAATAAGACATGTTCCAGCAGTGTATTATTCTTCCGTAAGATATTTGACCCCTCCAGTTTACTCTTGCTGAACAGAGATACACTTGTGAAATTACACTATAAATTCTTATCAGGTGGAAAAACAAACAAACAAGCAACAACAACAACAACAAATAATCTTGCTAAGGCCTTTTGCAGGAGAAACTTAACTGTGTTATGTAGAACATAGTTTTAAGAAAGTTTTATGTCACTGAGAGCCAGCTCAATCACATTGTTTGTTACTTATTTGTAATCACCTTAACACACCCCACCCTGTGAGACTAGCCATGACATTGTTCAAGACCTATGATGAAGCAACAAGCTAAATGCCCATTTTCCAAGACCTCACAGAGAATGAGAACAAAACAAAGCAAACAAAACAAACAAACAAACAAAAAAAAAAACAACCAACAGACCAACCAAAAAAACCTACCCTGTGGGGTTGATCTTCAGAGCCAGAATCTATCCAAGAACATTTTCATATCCACACTGTTATAAATTTAACTGAGACTGGTTTTCTCCTCCTATGAGGAGGATGCCAATGGAATAAGCTTAATCTTCTTTAAGAAGGCACCTAGAGGGGAATTGCTATTAAACAACAATTTTCCAAGGAATTCAAAGGGAAATGTCATATCATCAGTGGGCAAAGGACAGGAATACCCTTTTATGCTACCTTAGTAACAAAGATCAGGCCTGAAAATATTAGAGAGGGAGGAAGGAGGGAAGGTAAACACTACCACAGCTTTTTGTCCTAAAACTTAAATTTAAATTCTAGCCAAATTCTAAATGCTGCATTAGCTTAAGGTTTTATGACTTTGAAGTATGGAAGGGTGAACTTAGGGAAAAAAAAAAAAAAAAAAGCAAGTCTAACACATTGCAAGCTTTGTTGAAGTTCAGCATGTCAACATGTAAACACTGAGGTTTGTAACAGTTTCACAAACAATCCTCTCCTAAATGAGTAATCATAGAAAATCTTGGGTTGGAAGGGACCTTAAAGATCATCCAGTTCCAACCCTCCTACCACAGGCAGAGATGCCACCCATTAGATCAGGTTGTCCAGTCTGGTCTTGAACATCTCCAGAGATGGGGCATCCACAAGTTCTCTGGGGTATCTGTTTCCGTGCCTCAGTGAAGCAAAGAATGAAGAATTTCCTCCTAAATAATATAACTAATAATATTTATTGTTCAAAGTGGCACCACAACAGTTTTCAGAATCATACTAAGCTGTGAATAAATTTTGCCATTTAACTTAGGAAATAAAAAATTGTAAATCAAAGGAATTGCAATGTCATGCTAAAAGCTACTCTGGTTCTACAAGCAGCACAATTTTTCAGTTGTGCAGCTTCATTAGTTCGTAAGTAATCCAGATATTGTACATAAGACATTCACTACAGGCAATATTAGTTAATATAAATAATATAAATTAGTTAATATAATAATATAAATAATAATATAAATTACAGGCAACATCCCTTGATCTTCTCAACTGAAGAATAAAGTCTTTGTTTGTTTATTTTAATATTTTGAGTTGCTTTTTTAAAGCAAAATCTATATTTATGCTTGAAACCACCTAGATATAAGTTCTGCCCTACTTCCTGATGCAGATGGACAGTCAATGGCAACTAAGTTAACAGCACTCAACAAGTTACTCATCACTAGAGCCATGGTGGCTGGCAATGTGTCTCTACAGAACCTTCTGCTATTAAGAAATAAAATGTTCTTCTTAAATGAGGAAGTTGCTAATTATTGTCAATAAACAGGACAGAATTTGGACCTAAGAAAGGTCAAAGTATAAATCAGTTGCTGTAAAATATGACAATTAACATTTTGCAGAATACTAAGAAACTATTAGAAGAAAATAAATGAAGCTCTATAAAACCCTTACTGTCTTTCAAACATTCAAAACTTGTTTTTTTCCCATCTGGCATAGCCATATCAATGGCTACATTAAAAGCCAACATTGAAAGGAAACAGGAAATAATTTAAAGTATGCTTCTTGCTTTCAACCTTAAGTATGAACCCAAAGAATCATGTCTCCAGTCTGGAAGTTTAACACTCATTGTGACATACATTGAATCTACAACACATTAAAGGAAAGCTCTTTTTTCAAAAAAAAAAAAAAAAAAAAAAAAAAAAAGACAAGCAGTTCCAAATTCCCTCAGATATCAAAATGCTTAGAGTTTGTAGGGCTGGAAAACAAACAAACAAACAAACAAAACCAGTATTCTTTTAAATGAACTATTGCTATTGAGATCAGCTATTAACGTGTCAGCCAGAGCATTTTGAGTAAGCTTTGAGAACATAGGTCTTTACTTAGAAATAATTGCATAGTTGGTAGAATCGTAGAGTGTTTTGTTTTGGAAGCGACCTTAAAGATCATCTAGTTTCAACTCCTCTGCCATGTGCAAGGACATCTTCCACTGAGTCAAGTTGCTCAAAGCCCTATCTAACCTGGCCTTGGGCACCTACATGGAAGGGGCAGCAACAACTTCTCTTGGCAAAAGACAGTATTATGATCTTTATTTTATAAATGCAGGACCAAGCCAAGAGGAGATTTGTAAAAAATAAATAAATTAATTAATTAACTAATTAAATAACAACAACAAAACACAAAACCCACAGTCATACAGCATATAGATGAGGTGACACTGAATTCATGTGCGAACAAGAAAAATGTTGCTTTATATTTCAGGCTGCAGAAATCTCTTGTGGTATGGCTGTTCAGGGTTATGAAGGCAGCTTGGGTGAGAAAAACTATGTGGTACTGTTTGGAAAAAAAAAAAAAAAAAGTGGGAAAATAGATGATATTTGTGCAACTTGTTTGGAAGAGTATTTCCAAGAGTACAGTCAAAAAAAATGACCAAGGAAAGTATCCCAGAAGATGTGAGTCAACTCCAAAGTTCTGGAACTCATCCAGAGGTTCCATCCATGCATGATTGTGCCTCTCTTCAGTAGGCAGAAAAATCAATTTGAATTCAGATTTTTGGCTTCACTAATGACTCACAGTACTCAGTACAATAAAACAAAGTTATTGATTAACAAGTTTAAGGGTACTGTTCCATTTCTTCTTTTAGGGCAAAATAATTTCCTTAGCTTATTGTGTAACATTAATGGTGTGAGATACTTTTGCTAAATTATTTTTCCAAAATAGAACACAGCTAGACATATTTCCACTAATACATCACATACAGCCCTACAGACTTGTAGTTAAATTTATCACTGGTATCCTTTAGTAAATTATATAGGCCTTTCCTATAGTAAATAAACAATGTTTATTATGTGTTAACTTTTATTAAAAAAAAAAAAAAACGATGTTAAAACAGGACAACAAGAATGTTTGATATGGCTCAACTTTTAGATCCCATTTGCCCCAGAGGGGCAAATGAAAAGGAGAAAAAAAGAAAGAAAGAAAGAAAGAAAGAAAGAAAGAAAGAAAGAAAGAAAGAAAGAAAGAAAGAAAGAAAGAAAGAAAGAAAGAAAGAAAGAAAGAAAGAAAGAAAGAAAGAAAGAAAGAAAGAAAAAGAAAGGAAGGAAGGAAGGAAGGAAGGAAGGAAGGAAGGAAGGAAGGAAGGAAGGAAGGAAGGAAGGAAGGAAGGAAGGAAGGAAGATCATGTTACAACAATGACATATAAAATAACAAACAACAACAAGATAACAACACACAAAAACAAACAAACAAACAAAAGTAGGAATTTGGGTAATAGAAATAAGTTACTGTGTTTTCCTATCTTTTTTTTTTTTTTTTTTTCACATGCAGCATTTGTGTTGGTCATCTGAACAAGCTCATGAGGAGCCACAGTCTTTTTCAACACCAAATACTGCTGCTGTTCTTTATGCAGTTCTAGCATAGGTGCCTAATCCCAGAATGACATAGGTTAAAAGGATCTTTGAAACAGCCTAGCCCAGTTGTACATCCATAGTGTTCCTCTGTTAAATTGTATTTTCTATTACATAAAAACATGTCACAAACATTTCAAGATTGTAATACTAAGAATTCAAATGCTTTCGAGAGTAGCATGTTTTGGAGACGGATAGAAGTATTTGTGGTGCTTGAGTAAATATCAGTTTGCAGGGTTTGTAACCTGCCTTTTCCTTTTTTTAAAATATATATATATATATATATATTATTATTTTGCTTTCCTTCTTCTCCCATATATGGACCAATAAAGGAGGGCTAGGGTGCATAAGATATGACATCTTTGTGGAAAATCTTTCAAGAAAGCAATGCTGGGGAGGGATGGAAAAGAAGTTCTATCAGTTTCAGTCATACCTAGATCATAATAAAATAACCAAGTGTCACTTGCATAAAAACACAATGAAATAATGCTGATACAAGAGTGGTGTCCATTCCACCCCTCTCCCAAATTTATTTGATATCAAAAACAAATAACTTCCGGGAATGACTACCTAAATCTTATTCCAGGGCAGCTGAGAATTGTTTTATCTTCTACCAGTTAAGCTCATATATATACACATGTTAACATGCCGCCTTAACATTAAGGTCCATGAGCATCATTAGGGCTATTTACCTACCTAAAACTGAGTTTAAATGCTTTGTTGGAACAGTTTAAAGTTACTAATCATTGGATGTGATTAATTATGAGTACAAGCAACACATAAAGAGGGCCTACCTGAACATCACATCAGCTATGTCTAAATATTTGTTTCAGAGTTTATAAGTCCCTGACAGCAGAGTTATGCTCCTTGCATAGTCTATTACTGTACATTATAAAGGACTATTAACAGTTACAGTGCTATATAAATGATAAATGATGACATAGAACTCTAAGTGCCCATATTTATACCAGCATATTTAGGCAGGATGAACAAGGAAGATGTCTAAATAGAAAAATCACTGAATATATGTGATTATAATGAGCTACCCACAGTCAAAAACATGTCCTTATTAAAATCTGTCACCTAAAGCCTTATTTATTTTTCCCTCTTAGAAAAATATTTACAGTTCTTGACAGTTAATTTCCCATTTATAGATTATCTAACTGTATGACAACTCCAAAGCCAGTAGTTAAATATGAGCAACAGAACTTTGTATATAAATACTTGGCAATGCCACTGGAAACACAAATGTAAAGTAGATACGAAAAGAAGATAGTTGCTTTTCCCTTTGTAAAGCCTGGGATTAAGGCAACACCTGGAAGAGTTGAGAGTATTTTTTAAGCAGAAGACTGAAATCCAAAACACTTTTTCCCAATAATCTGCCTGTTTCATTCAACTTGTGCTTAACCAGCAAAACAAAAATACCACTATACCCCCCACCACTACTTTTTTTTTTTTTTTTAATTTACTGAAAATATTTAAGTTATTTTGCCTACAACATAGAAATACCAATAAGTTTAATATGTTTTACATTGGAAAGACATTCTGCCACTACAAATATTAATCTTTCTTAATCTGTTAATTCACTTTTTTCCAAAGGTCTGGTGATGAAGAATGAAAAAGGATAAAGCCAAACAGAAATGGAATTTGTGATAAAGCACAGCAGCTGCAAAGGTGGTCTATCTGGTGCAGGTAACATTAATTTACTAAGAGAACAGAATTTAGAATGGGAATAAAGAGTCATTTATCATTGGTGCATCATTCATCAGCTGCACGTTGCCCTAAATTTTTGACATGTTGTTGCTAATTTTAGCTTGTTTTTGTAAGGCATATGCCCAGAAGGACTCCGCTCAATCACAGCACCTGGTTTTCAGTGAGGTTCTGCTTTTTAATTAGTTTTGCAAGATACTTTAAGTCAAGGCACAAGGAGGTCAGGTGCCTTGACTAAGAGCAGGCTGTAAAACAACAATTCTGCATGAATATGAAACCAACACCTCCCTAGCTATCCATATACAATCAAAACTTTACTTGCTCCAAGGCATTTTCACAGTAGTACAAGGAGGTCACGTTTTCCTTTTTTTATTTTGGATAGTCTGAAAAGAAATCTATTTTACCTGCTTGACAATATATATGACAATAAAGACAAAAAGCTGCAGTTTAAGAATGAATGATATAACCAAAATGATTGCTAAGAAGTGAGCCCATCCTTACTCAATGCATCGTTCTCTGCAACTAGGAGATTAAGAATATTCTGATCTTCTAAAGTCACCATTCCTCAATACCCACAAAGAAAAAAAAGAATGTTATAGCCAGAGGTAGCATTTCAGGTATTCAGAGGAAGCAAGATTTTTTTTTTTGACCTACTGCTGACAGTACTGGAATTATCTGATAATTTTCAAATTACTACTTCATGATACAATGTACACAGTAGAATTCCTACTCAGAAAAAACCTTAAGATGGCCTTGCTAGAGCTTTTTCCTATAGTAAGTGTACCAAAGCAAACTGAGAAGCTTTTAAAGTCAGAAATACCATGTTTTTAATTTAAATAAATCCAGGTTATTCCATGCTCCAGGTACTCACTTAAAGTAACTACATGAAACACCAAAATGAAAACAAAAAATTATAAGCAACTGCTTCCCCGCAGATACACCAGTACTTTCATGCTTGATTTTAGTTGTTTTTCCATCATGAACTGCAATATATTTGCACAGTCCTATAAAGTTTCTCCCATCTCTTGAGATCTGAGTACCTATTCCTTATGCAAACAGGAATTTACATCTCACCTCACCTACTCTAATTCACTGCCCTCTCACTCAACTCCCCCTGGTCTCACTTACCCTTTCCACTTGGCCTTGGCTCCTCACTCTAGTGTCCCTCTTGTTCCCACCCTCTTGCTCTAAGCCAAACCCTGCACTCCTCCCTTGTGGGTCCCCGCTCAGCTCAGCTCAGCTCAGCACCTTCTACTTCCCTTCCCACTCTCACTAACACCAATAAGAACAACTTTCTTCTCCCTCTAGAACTTTAAGAATTCACCTGTCCCACTTACATTAAAAGCAAGTAACATAGATGTTAACAACCTGTCTGACCTTTTTCCCTCCCCATATAGGTTTCTGAAGAGACACACAGTGTTTAGCTCTACTACTGTTTGAAAATTACTAGCAATTCCAATTTACATTTCTACAAGGAAAAAAAAATCTACTACAGATTGACTGTGAAATTTATTTTTACCTTAATATACGTGTGATAAGAAAGAACTTATCTATGCTGTTAATTATCCATTTTGCAGCTATATAACTTTATGGAGATATAGATCTTATTTGTTGAAAACCTAATATTAGCTTCACATGAACAGTAATTATGGCATGAAAATAAACATAACTTACTTTCATTTTTCAAATAAGCTTTAGCTACACTAAAACATATTTTAAGTCCTACTCTTAACAGAACTGATTTAAAAGTACATTGGAAGAGTGATTATATTTTACTAATAAAATAAAATGCATATTTATAGTAGAATATATTATAAAGTACAACTCAATTGCATTTACATAAAACCCATAATATATCTTGCCAGATTTTACTTTTATGATTCTGTGATTCTTTTATGATTCCTGTGATTCTGACAGAATGACTGACTGATAATTTTTGTATACTTCATCATCTATGACTGTATATTTCTAATAAGTAAAAACTCAGAAGCTAGTCTTTGTCTATGCTTAATGCTTTACAGCTTAATATTCAGCACTAACACAAACTTTTTTTTTCTTTTTTAGTTTAGAGGTTACTTGTGCTAAATTGATATTTATTTATTTATTTATTTATTGTTACATTTGAGGCACTATTTCTTCTCCCAGCACCACCCCTCAGTTCAACAAGTACTCAGATTACTGTACTAAAAATGGCAAACAAGGTATGGCATTGTGTTCCACATCAAATTAACCCCCTACAAACTACAGCTGCTTAACAACAACAACAACAACAAAAATAAAATAAAACAAAATAAAATAAAAAAAATCTCAGCTACTGGTCTAATGAATAACAACTTAAGTAAGTAAATCTTTCCATGATACTACATTCATCTAACATGTTCTTTTTGAAGACTTAGTTCCAAAGCAAATTCAATTGTTTTATTTAATGCTTTTTATATGCTTTAAAAAAGAAAGGAGACTTTGATATCTGAAAATAGACTGATATGTATATACATATATAAAATACTTTTAGAGTGCACATGGAAAATCAAGTGCCACGGTGATAAAAGGCTTCAGTGTTTTCTCCTCAAGACTCTGAGCACCAGTTTGCTCAAAGCACCCCCTTCTGGTAGAAATATGTAAATTTGGTGCAGATTAGATAAAATGTTAATTTACAGCCAGTTTATATACTGAGAATCTGATTGTAAGAATCTTTGTCTGGCTCAGCTTCCTCTACATTCTGAAAACTATGGGTAAAATGTAAACGTGTTAGTGTGTTTGTTATATTGTTATATATTGGGTGGTTTTCAGGTGTTTCTGTACTTTTGTTCACAGGTAATACCTCACATATAAATATAAGTATATATGCTAAATATAAATCTTGTAAAAAAATATATTTCACAAGAGCTATAACTACTTAATCTTAAAAACAGTACTTTGCTTTGTTTATAAGAAATCTGGCCTACTAACAGAAGAAAATGATTTTATTTTACTTTTTTAGTTTTTAGAACATTTTTCAGTGAAATTTGTTGTTGACATCTTGCTAAAATATGTTCATAAAAATATAAGTAGTAGATTGCTTAGTTTACTCTAAAAATGTAAATACTGTTCAGTATCTACACTAGTGACAAATATGATTAGCTTATAATGAATATGCATACTACCCAATCACTTTATTTTTAAATAAAAATATTTAAATATTTTAAATATTTAAATATTATTTTTAAATAATCTTTTCTTTGATTCTCACCCTACAGCTTTTACAATAATTTTAAGTAATCATGAAAGCTCTTACTTTTTATCTAATGGAAATGTATTTTTATTGTTAAAAACAAAACAACAACAACAACAGCTATTTGCATTTGCTATAACTATGCCCATGTACAAGTCTAGGATGTGGTCTGTTTCTTTCAAAATGCAGAAGAGAGATGAGAGCAGAAGATCCTAATTCAGCTTCTAGTGAATTCTGCAAGAGTATGAAAATTCCTGAAAAATATTTATTCTTGGCTCTCTTGACAGAAGCTTTCAACAACAGAGGAAAAATATCCGTATGAACTACTGTTGTAACCTATAGTTCCAATCAACAAAAGAACAGAGAAATGGGGCTGGGTGACCCAGCCAGGCAGAGCTCATAAAATCTTAAAAACAAACAAACAACAACTACAAAAAATAATGTATCCCTCAAGGAATTTTGCTTGATTTTGCTGGAATTATCATTCTTGTCTGAACTACCACATGGTTCTCTTTCAGCTTTTTCAACATGAGCATATCTCATGCCAGATATTTAGATGACAATTTATACACAAAATACTTACATGTTAAGTTAAAACAAATCAAGGTAATGGGTGGTAAAATGAATCAAATGCTGAGGAAACTTAAGACATATATAGAGAAAAACTTAACTTGAAATGACTGTGAGACTGGTTTGGGAAAGAGACACATATACAATTGAAAGGCACTAAAACTTCTGGTACCAAAAGTGACCTTTCTATTCAATCAGTTGATGAAAATAAAAGGGTAAAAAAAAAAAAAAGTTTTCTTAACTTTTTTGTTAAGACAATTATAGTATTTAAAGCGTTTATAGCATTTAAAACATCTACCCAAACTGCCAGCGTCTTTCTTTACTGCTGAGGCAGACATCTTGAGATACACATAGTTTAAAGCAATAGATTGTGAGGTCTGCAAAGAAATCTGTGAAGCCATGTACAGTAGATCATAACAGTAATAAAAAGGATCTCACAGGAAAAATACAAATAAAAAAAATAATTAAAAAAAAAAAAAAAAGAAGGAAAAAGTTTATGACAAGGCATACTTTAAGGAATCTGTCTCCACAGTTCTGGATTTCAACACTTGCCTGAAAATGCATTTCCTGAGTATGGACAGCCCAATATTATGGCACCTAATGACCCATGCAGGAAATGCATGGAGATTGAGGCAACCAAAATCAACAGCAGGAGATAACGTATGCAACAGTCTCTTTAATCTGCTTTAGACCTGGGAAAATAATTATGGAGTTTATGGTTATTTCTGAGGCTTCGTGGAAAGCATATACATATAACCCCTTCTGGAGCCTACTGACCTTAGGGGGGAGACCTTTACCAAGTTCAGCAGTTTTTGAATGAGACCCTCAGTGTCACTGTGATATTGAATACATTTGCTAGATACTGATATCCTTATATATGTCTCCGGACTGCCAGACAACTGAAAAAGACCTGCAGTGCTTATCATGAAACAAATAGGAACGCTGCTGTAGAATAAATGCAGAATGAAACAAAACAAAACAAAACAAAACAAAACAAAACAAAACAAACAAACAGGGGAAAAAAAAAAAAAAAAAAAAAAAAACTCTTAGCTGTGAGAAACCACACTGAAAATAATGTACAGCATAGATATAATTTCTGTCAGATGGTGACATGGAAGCTTGTGTGTATAAAAATAAATAAATAAATAATTAAAACCTAAACATTGTTCAAGTATTTTAGAAAAATTAAAAAAAAATCTCAAAAGGTCACTCTTTCTCTCCATTCTCTAAAAGCCTAGTCACCTTGAGGGTCTCCAAGGTCAATGTAATCAGGCAAATGTTGAAATATTCACTGAAGGCCAAATAGTCTGCTTGCAAGGAGCTACTGTGTTATAAAGTTGCTGTTTTTAGAGAGAAAATAATATTTTCTACAGGCTGCATTCAGTACCACATCAATAGAAGTATCTGATGATGCCATTTGCATTATATTTTCTTCTATATGTAAATGTAATCAGGCTGTATTATATAGGGCTAGATTATTGTTAATTAGCATTTGTTGAACCTTTTTTTAATACACCATCTCAAGTTTAAAAATTACAGAGTTCTTTGGCGTTTTACCTCATGGAACACAACTAAAGAATAACTTCAATGTAATAACTACATGAATTATCTTAAAGTAACAATTAGCAATAAAACATCTGAAAAATCTTCTGCTTTCATAAGGTATCCTATCATAGTATAAATGTTTAGTAAATAGGAATACTGAAACTGAATGCTATTTCTAAATGAACTGAAGTTTCTGTATTTTAAAACAGTAAAAATCTATCCATCTATCAGGTCTATATTTGAGCATTCTGCTCTTTTACTCACTGCTAGTGAGCATTTTCAGGAGGAACTTCTGCATTCATATACAATGCTTTTACTTCCCTATATGAAAAGTCATTTTTCGCTTTGAAATGTGCCCTAGCATCTGTTATTGCTATCTCAGAAAAGCTTGCTGTAAAGTAGCATATATAGGAGACAGACACTAATATAGATAGGAATCAGTGTGACTTCTTTCTCATCTTTGCCATTGATGTGCTTTGTAGCTTGTATAAATCAGCCCTTACATGATAGTTTCTGCAACAACCTCTTTCTTAAAGTACATTCTTTAAAAGTTTACTGTGTGAGTGAGTACAGGGTGAAGCAGCATGGGCTAGAGATGAGCTCTGCTCCTCTTTACATCTTTTTCAGGCAGGTCTGTCTGTCTCCAAAGAAGAGTCATATACACACATTGCATTGGAAAAGCCAATGTGAAAAGCAGACACAGAGCAAAACAAGGCAAATATTACATCCTGTAAGTGTGATTCTTCTGGGGTGAGGAAGTTATATTCAGCACCATGAGCTTTTTGGCTACATGGTATCTGAGGGAAGTGTTGTACTACTGCTATCAATATAAAATTGCTAGCCCCAGAACAATTATCATTATTATTATTTTAATCCCTCTTTTGAGGTTTCAACATTTCTTATTGCTAATTTTGTTACTGCTCTGAAGTTTAGAGTCGAACTTGAACTTTGCTATGAGAAAAGCAATTCACAGGTAAAACAAAATGAAGGCATGCTAGCACAGTAGGGACATTTTTCTTAATTTAACATAACAGGAAACAAGGGGGCTATGGTTATTGAATACATGCCACAGTTGCACTGTTATCAAATACACAATAATGGTGATGATAACACTAATAAAAATATGCCTCAACTTAGAATCCAATCAGTAAACATTTGAAGTGTATATAACACGAAGCATCCACATTGTCTCACTGAAGCAATATACTTGATTGACTAACATGATGAGCTAGGGTGACAAACAACTCATAAATTTTAGACAACTATTTTTTCTGAAACAATAAACTTCAAGTGAGCATTAAGATTATTTGCGGAAAGGGAATTTTCAAATCAGATTTTTAAATCTCAGCATAGGAAACAAATCTGAGATGCTGAGAAATAAATAAAACAATAAAAAAGAGAATAGAAAGATATGACTTAAATTATCCAATTTCAAATACTAGGTAATTATTAAAACAAAAACAAAAACAAATAAAAGCAGTCTATGAGTAGCTATCAGTAGAGAAGTGTTTCTTACAATATTCAGAAAATGCTTTTTCTTCAGTATTTTAGACTTCATATTAGGCCTCACATGGCTTCCAGAGACCAGAGAGATGAAGCAACCAAATATATTTAGTAAGTTATTAGAGTTCAATTAATTTACTAGGCATAACAGTTAGGAATGTAACCAATTTGCTTAGCAGTTAAAAACTGTTGCAGACTTTTCCATTTTTCTTCTGTTTCTGAATATTTCATCCTCCTTTCTCTCTCTCCCCCCCCCCCCCATTTTTTTTTTTTTTTTTAATTATACAGTCCAGATATTCTAATCTCATAATCACAAATCACAAGAACAATAACATTTTTCTCTTACTGACTTGTTGTTCTGTTCTTATTTTATCCTAGAAAGTTGGTTTTGTTAAGAATATTTTTGTGTCCTTGACAGTCTCAGGTAACATTAGAATATGTTACTAAACATCACACCATAATTTAAAAATAATATTTTTTATTAAAAATAAAAAAAATATATATTTTCCATGGATTTAGAGGGCTAAAAGATTTAAAACAAACAAACAAACAAGCAAAAACCTCTTTCCCCCTTCAAAGAAAAGTTGGGAGAATTTTGTAGTATTTCTAGAAATGACCTAGACTCCTTAATAGTTGTTTACATTGTAAAGGCCTCAAAGCCATTGTTTTTCCATAGAAATACAGTCTTTACAGTCTGTTTTAAATACAGCACAAGATGTTTAAGTCTACTACTTCTCTAATTTTGGAGTCACTGTTCTTTTTCCACCAGTAGTGTAGTAGGAATCAGGTAGAAGCCATGCAGAACAGTTTCCCTGGTTTCCCTGGCTGAAAGGTTAGACAAAGTTGTGATGTATTATATTACACACAAGAATTTCAGAATCTATCTGGCCTTAAGTTCTCAAGCCTCAATGTCATTCATGTCCCCATGACAAAATGAAAGATGGTGCTCTAAGGCAGCCTGCCCATGAAAGGAAGAACTGTGTTTAAAGGCAGCTTAGAGAAAAAGTCATATCCCCTAAACAGGTATTTCAGTAGAAAATGCTGATTCATTGAAGTAAAAACTATACAGGAAGTTTTTATTAGGATATATGGATGAGGAACACACTGCTCCTAAGAAATCTTTGTCAGGAGGATGTCTCAAGGTGAGGAGATATCAGGAAGGAACTTTTATTAAAGGTGTTTGCTAGGTCCTAGGTAGGAGTTCAACTCAGATTTATAGAAGTGTTGAAGAATCTCTGGTAGATCAGTAATTACTACTCACTTCATTATGGAGTCAGATGTTCTAGCTCACATTCTGGTTTTGTGAAGTTCTAATTCATTATACAGACTTTAGTGGCCCTACAGAGAGACTCTAGGTGTGTGGTGAAAATGTCTACCTGTTTTTAAGTCCGTTTCCAGTACAGGCACAAGAAAGTTTTAGTATCCCAGGTGAGTATTGTAACCACTAAATTATTGGTTACTCGTGCCTAAGAATCTCACATTTTTCCAAATTTCTTTGGTTTGCCCTCAAAAATTATGAAACCATTTCTTCATCCTGATACTTCAGAGAACCTAATATTTGATTTCTAATACATCCTGATGGAAATCATTGCTGCATGACTCAGATCTTTTAGGCTGGAGATTATTTAGTGAAGAGCAGATATTCTTTATCTTTATCTTTATCTTTATCTTTATCTTTATCTTTATCTTATCTTTATCTTTATCTTTATCTTTATTTATTTATTTATTTATATTTTTTTCTGTCTGGCAGAACTAAGTTATGTTTGCTTTCCATGAAAGTCACAACAGACCTCATACAGTGCTTAGAAACATTTCCCAAGTACCCCTACTTTCCACTGTAATTACCATTTTCTTCCTCCCAACTGTTCCTGCTATTATTATTATTCTATCTCAAAAAGATTTTTCTGTTCTTGCAAGAAGCTATTGCAATCAATCCTTTCTGTGCTGGACCTCACTTCACCCCTCCAGCTTAAAAAGTTACTCTGCTACCCACCTGAGGTGGATCAAAAAGTGCAAGCCAGGAGCACTTAAAGGACGAAAAATTTCTTTGGATTTATTTTATACATCACCCCTGAAAGGTTTTGTGAAAAAGAAGATCTCTTGCTCTTTCAATCCCCTGCTTCTGACTGTGTGCAGAGTGTTTCATAACCTATCCATGGCACGAAGACTCATCTTTTGTGGTTAGTTTATGATGTTTTTGTCTATGACTGCAGATTCTACATGTTCTTTAAGTTGTGTTGGTGGCAGTGGGATACAATTTCAGCTTAAAAGTTGAGTAAAAATTAAGTTCATTAAATGCATATTTAACTCTTTTGTCTCAGATTCAGCCATCCATGTAGAGGAATACCTTCTCTCCATAAAAGGCCCTACATAAGGCAATATGTATAAGGCATTAAGTAAAAGTTTCCATGAGCCAGAGACTTCCTTGCATCAGCTAATATCAGAATTTCACTTCATAACCATGCAGGAACAGATAAGCATTTAGGGCAATTTTAAAGAAGTATTACAGCACATTTTAACTATTCAAATAATAACTACAGAAACGGTATTCTTCACAATTTATCTGACCCCCAACACCCCCCACCCCTCCACACACCCCAGCACCACCCCAATGTCAGAACAATATCTGAACCCAAGTGGAACCTGAATCATAGTCCTATCCTCTGTTGTTTTAGTTCACACCTTTGTAAAACATTCTTACAAAGTATAGTTTCTGGTGAAAACTGAATGTCTTTACATGGCCATTACATGTCATTACATGTTTGTCATACCTTCCTTAACCCTGTATGTCCCGAGAGCTGAAACAAGTAAATTCAAGGACTGAAATCTTCCTTTTGTGTGCTTTGTTCCATTTGTCTGTTTTTGTCAAATCCTCTACTAGGTCTAAAATCTTCTCTCTAGATATAATACTACTTCATTGTCCATTATCATTTTTTTTTTGTTGTTGTTCCATTTCTCCTTTTTCTAGAAAATTATCCATTAGCACCACTTATTTATTAACAGACTTTATCAGACTTTAACAATCAGAAAACAGGATATAAAAAGATTTCACCGTTGTCTTGTGAGATCTTTTTATATCCTGTTTTCTGACTGCTAGGCTCAAATACCTCACTTTTTAAGCATGCTTGGACTGCAGTTCTTTTTTTGTATCTGCCAATTTAGCTAAAAATTGTCTTTTATTTCTTCCTCAGTCTAAGTAACTGCAGTTTCCTTGAGCCACAATGCAGCTGAGCACATATTTGTTTTTCAATAGTCACTTATATGCCCTTGAGTTCAGTTGATATAAACAAACACTCTACCTTAATTAAATAGAAACAATCTTGAACAATAATTTAAGACTGATCATGTCTTTAAGCATTGTGAAGAAACTGGACCATAGGAAGTTTTCTGTTTGTTTGGTTTGGTTTTGTTTGCTTGCTTTGTTTTCCATGAAAATTTGGAGAAAAACTGGCATTGACCTTGAAATACAAGAAATGTAGAGTACCATTCATCTAGCCATAGTTATGTTATGCTGCTGTTCAGAAGCATCCACCTTGAACTGGTAGATAGGATATGAGACTTAACAGAGTTCCTCTTAGGAACTCCTGTATGTCTACATGCAGCTAACGTGACAGTAGACACTTTTATTTATTATTTTATTTTATTTTATTTTATTTTATTTTATTTTATTTTATTTTATTTTATTTTATTTTATTTTATTTTATTTTATTTTATTTTATTTTTGGCAGTTTCACTGGGTATCACTCAGCATCTTAAGTTGTTCCCATGTATTTTGACGATCTTTTCTATCAAGTTCATTTTATGCAATGCAGAGCAGAGCCAAGAATTAGGGTCTTGCTGATAGTTCCAAATACCTGCAAAAGTCAGGAAGGTTTCAAATGTATTGTTGATTTAGGCTAATACCTAGGCCAGAAGCACTGTATCCCATATTAATTTACCAAATTGAAATGCATCCTTTATTTGTCTTTTAGTAAAAGTAACCATGCCAAAATTATATAAAGATCCTTGTTATACCTATAACTTTATCTGAATTCAATAGCAGAGGCCATTATGGAACTATAGAGCTAATAGCAAAAAGAAAACACATCTCTTTCCTTGAGTAACATTAGTTGTTTCATTTTACCTGATAATATCAGCACAACTATATTTAGTATTTTTTCCCTGTCTCTTACACAGGAGTGTGTTCTAGATGGCCCACACTTGGATACAGTAAAGGAAGCAGATAAAACATGGGTGTATAAGATGATCTCAAGCTATATTCCTAACTATGAAAATATCTCAAATAATCTTGAACACTACTTCAAGTAAACTGGAAATAAATCTCACTTTACATTTCTGTCCCAAAAACTTCTCTATACTGCATACCACTTGACAATAACTGTTGGCAAGGGCAAGTTATGAACAGACCAATTACAGAATAAGAATGTCTCTTTCTGATTTCATTTAGTCAATTTTTAGTCATGGGAATCCAAATTGTAGACTTTATTTTTGTTGTCTTTTTTATTGTGTAGTTATGTAGACTGAAATGCATCCAATGAAACCCTAGAATGTCACTTTTTGTAAATCATATTTATATAAAGTCTAGTATGGAATGCATCTGAATCTAAAACTATCAAAACATAAATGTAGATAAATGAAGAATTATATGACAAATTATGTAGCAGAAATGGACTCCTACTTTTCATAACTGAACTAATATTAAATTGTTATTGAGTTAATAATTAATCTCATCAACTATTCAGCATTCACTGCTAGTTTTCAGAGCCTTTACACCCCCATTTTCAAAGAAAAGGAAGTAAATCATTCTTGCTTCTCTTTTAATGTAGATTTCAATGATATAAAATTGTTAACACTTTTTCATTTCACTGACATAAAGGTGTTTCTCTGAAACCACAAAATTTTGATCATAAAGCTCAAGTCAAAGTTATCAAAAATTTCCTACACAAAACATATCGTCATATGGCCAAGAAAGGACAAATTATGCTGACCTAGCAATTGTTCTCTCAAATCTATCCCAGCTTTATAAAAAAGGAGAGGGTATATATATAAATATATATACTTATTTATTTATAAAAAAGGAAGAGAGTGAATGAAGGATAACTTTGGTAGATACTGGGGCCAACATTTTCTAGAGTGGCTGTTGATTTTTGAAACCCAACTTGAAGTATCCTAACAGTAACCTAGCTGTCAAAGGCAATGGTTTATCTATGTCAGTCTCTTATAAGATATCTTAGGCTGGGTCCCCAAATTAACAGACTAATTCTTCACCCTGTTTTCTGGGATGAACAGGGTGAAGGTAAAAAAGGTAAATAAATTGAGTACTTAATTCTTGTATTTTGAGAACTAGCTTCCATACTATCTAAGTTATAGCTAGTTCAGATGTCCCTATGATGTTCTGAAATTTGCATTGCAGGCAGCTCTTTTAGATTGCACCACTAAAGACCCTTGGAAGAAAGACGTGTAAAGATATAAAAGTTTTTCTCAGGATACAATTTCTCAGGTATGACCAACTGCAACATGACATGTTAATCCTGAAATGTTAATTATGCCTATCTGGTTAGTTTGCAATGAAAAAACATAGTGCTTCCCCTAGTATGAATTAGCCACAAATGTGCAATCTAACATTTCCTTCATGCCTTCACATGAACTTATGTTCAGGAGTATAATAAAGAATTGCTAATAATAATGGTCCAGAGTCTCAGTTCTTTGACAAATATAATTCCCTTGTGGGATTTTCAAGGGGAAAAGGCAGACTATTGGTACCAACAGTATTATGTTAGTTTTTTCAATAAAACAAGAGGAAAAATAAATACATAAGCACTTAATAGTTTTTAGAAAAACCTCCTAACTTGAGCCTTAGTTGTGGGAAGCGGTGCATAAAAAGATATGCGTGTCTTACATTAAGTTTTGCAGACATTTTACTGAATAGCCAATTTAACTTGACTAACTTCAGGTTTCACCTAAATTTTGGAGACTGTTAAGCTTTCGGTGAAACATTTTTGCTCCAGGTGGTGACTCTTCAGGAACTGATTCAGCAACAATTGCAACCCAGACAGTTCTTAGCAATAAGTTCCAGCAGACTTGTCCTGGCAGTGTTGTGGAGGAACGAGCTCTGTGAATCATAAAGACCTAGAAAAGGCTGACCTCCTACTATGCACTGAATCAACTTCCTAAATGATTTTCTTAAGGGAAGTTTCTATATAAAAATAAATATTGTATGTATAAAAGTGCATATGAAAAGATTAACTCTATAAAACAAAAATAAAATTTCATTGCAATAACTGTAGGTCTGTATCATATTTATTTTATTGCCTATTTCATAGTTTTCTTAAAGACCCATCTTCTACAGGTAGGACATTGGCATTTGATATTATTGCAAACTCCGTGGTTTTCAAAAACATCATTTGTACCTGAAGAAGTAAAAATTATTTTGGCTAGCTAGTTGCAGGTCTTGAGTTAGTCTGACATTAATCAGACTAGTATAATTCATTAGCTCCTAGACTGCAATTGATTTCATATTTTTCTCCTAAGGCAACATCTTCAAAGACATTTCATAAAGATCTCTGTGAACTGTTTGGTGAAGGAAAAACAGACCTTTCTGACAGAATTAATCAACACACAGCAAGTTACTGACCAGGTGAGAGGATTATCCAAAGCTGCCTAGTAAAAAAAGTGATTAAAATTGAAAAAAAATTTCCATCAGAAAATTCTGACTTGGTGAAGAGAAGAGTCGTGTTTTCATCATCAAATATCTAATGAAAGAAATAGCATAAAATTTTTTCTCAACTTCAGCCACATGACTTTATTTTTTTTTTCAGTTATATAGTCTCTGTACTCTGTATATAATCACTCTGTACTCTGTATATAATCACCGATATTTCATTCAGTAGTTAAAATGAGACTTAAGATATGTTTGTTACTGGGAAGATTTACGAATACTAATACTTCCATAATGTAGGGAGGGAAAGTGAAGGAAGAAGAAAAAACCTTGTAAACTATTATTCCACTCTTTATCTGCTTAATTTTAAATGCTATTTTGACATGTGATCAGATATTTAGTCAAGTAATTCATGCTAGTAATTAAAAAAAAAAAAAAAAAGAAGAAGAAAATAAAGAAGAAAAAAGGAAACATTATGCTAGTTAATCTTTACATCGAAAAAGGTCAGAAATTTTGTTCCACCAGTAAAATTATGCTGCTTATTTTTGTTACTATTTAGATTTTTTCCCCCCAATATTTCTATGAAACATGAATTTCAGGTACCATCTCTAAGACCAGACCACTCCTTTTCAGTAGGGTCTCAAAGTCACGAAGTATTTCGGTCTACCATGATGTCCTGGTCTTTCTGCTTCAAGATAAGACCGTGTCCTGCTGATTAGTGTAGTTGGGCAACTAAATGTGCATCTCAGTTTATACACCAATGGATATAAGTCACTGTGTTCCAACAACAAATGCCAGCAGCAAAACCTACTAACCTTTTTAACACTAAGAATAGTACTGGTTTCTCAGCACTCAGATTCGTTCTGATTATTACTGTTCTAAGAGTAATACTTAGTCGATCAGCTCCGGTGCAGACGCTTTCTGCAGTAGAGTGGGGGATCGAGGTGGGCAGGGCTCCTGGCAGCCCTCGTGAGGGAGGCTGATAAGGCGCAGGCGGAGCCAGCAGTGCCCCCTCCCCGGCAGCCCTTAGGGAGCAAGAGTGACCAGAAATGCAGGGAACAGGACAGGGAAACAGGGCATGGCAAGGCAGTTTGTGCAGGCAGGGCGAGCAGGGAGGGCCCCTCGCCGCTCTTTTGCTGCAGTCTTTCCCATCAGTACTTGTAACCTGCTTGCAAGGAACCTGGCCATGTTATCAACCAGGCAGAAAACCATGGCCTCCGCATCTCTTGTGGCCTCTCCAGCCACAGTCACCAATATGACTACTTGGACGGAGGGCTCGGGGGAACACATGATTTGGATATAGGACTAGAAGGTGTTTTGAGCAAATTTGCCAACAACACCAAACTTGGAGGAGTTGTGGACTCTGATGAGGGTGGAAACGCATTGCAGAGAGATCTGGATAGATCGAAGAGCTGGGCGATCACCAACCACATGGAGTTTAACAAAAGCAAGTGCTGGGTCCTGCACCTGGGACAGGGCAACCCTGGCTATATGTACAGACTGGACGATAAGAAGCTGGAGAGCAGCCCCGCAGAGAGGGATCTGGGGGTTGACAGCAAGTTGAATATGAGCTGGCAGTGTGCCTGGCAGCCAGGAGGGCCAACCATATCCTGAGATGCATCAAGCACAGCATTGCTAGTCGGTCGAGGGAAGTGATTGTCCCGCTCTACTCTGTGCTGATGTAGCCTCACCTCAAGTACTGTGTGCAGTTCTGGGCACTACAGTACAAAAAGGACATTAAAGTGTTGGAGCACGTCCAGAGGAGGGTGACAAAGATGGTGAATGGCCTAGAGGGGAAGACATATGAGGAGCAGCTCAGGTCACTGGGCCTGTTCAGCCTGTAGAAGAGGAGGCTGAGGGGAGACCTCATTGCAGTCTACAATTTCCTCACAAGGGGGAGTGGAGAGGCAGGCACTGACCTATTCTCCGTAATCACCAGTGATAGGACCCGCGGGAACTGCGTTAAGCTGAGGCAGGGGAAGTTTAGGCTTGACATCAGGAAGAGGTTCTTCACAGAGAGGGTGGTTGCACACTGGAACAAGCTCCCCAGTGAAGTAGTCACTGCACCGAGCCTGTCTGAATTTAAGAAGAGATTGGACTGTGCACTTAGTCACATGGTCTAAACTTTTGGATACACCTGTGCGGTGCCAGGAGTTGGACTTAATGATCCTTATGGGTCCCTTCCAACTTGGGATATTCTATGATTCTAAGAGGCTTGGGATTAAGCTGTAAAAATAATGATAATAATAATAAAAATATATCACAAGATATGGAAAGCTCAAACTGGTGAAAGTTTCTTGTCTGTTTTTCTAAGTTTTATAATGGATTTCTTGAAGTTCAGTTTCTTAAGATAAGTTCCACAAAATTTAGATACGTGTTAGAAGCTGAAATCCGAACAGCATAGATCTCCAATGCTTGCAAATTGGACTGCAAACACTAAGGGAAGAGATTGCTGTTCTGCATATGTTAAGCTTCTGGAGCAAACTCAGTATTTAAGATGCAAAACACAAACAAATTAATAACCTTATTATTTAAAAAAAAAAAAAAAAAAAAAAAAAAAGCTAATGAGGTTTGTATTTTTTTCACTAAGATTAGAGAGAGCTGGATGTTGGATTTGGAGTTTATCACACTGAACTGACTCACTTGTTACGCTATTTGTTATTTCTGAGCTGCAGGGATATATTTCTTTCCCTCATTCTCTGACATCTCAGGATAGTAACATACTTGAAGAAATAGCAAGGACAACGAAAATTTGCAGTTTCAGTTGTGTTTTATACTTCGTTGTTTTTGCTGTTTTAAGTGAGAATTGCCTCAGGTAGTTATATTAGTGATTAAAATATTTTGTTACTAATTTACAGTTAAATTTCAAGAGTGCTCATTTTGGAATAACTGATTAATTTTATGCTATCACTCTCTCATGTCTCATAAAAAAATATACTAAACTGACAAGCAGGACTTTGGGCAATCATAATATTTAACTTGAAAAGAAGGTTAAAAAAAAAAACAACAACACTGTAAATAGTCAAAATAACACTTTTCAAGAAAAATATTATCCTTCTGAATACAAAAAAAAAAAAAAAAAAAAAAAAAAAAAAAACTTTCCACCTCCAAATCAATAGACAGCTAACCAGCATGTTAACAAGATCCATCAAGATCTAATAAGGCAGTTTCATTACTATGATTATCATCTTATTAATAATTCACAGGTTTGTAGAAGTACAGTACTTATGAGATTGTAATGTATCATTTTAATCAGGAAGATAATATTATTGTAATACTTATTAAGGTGGTCTGTGCTGAAGTAAAATTTGTAGCATATATATTTTTATTTTCTTAGTGCAGTTAAGAAGCCTACATCCTCAAATGTATAAAAAATGCTTAATAAAATGTCTTGATTATGATTAGGGTTTCCGGGCATTTGGAATTAGATATAGAAAAGGTCTTAAGTATCTTTTCTATGAGCAAAATGAAAAAAAAAAAATTACAACTGAGTAGACAATTTACTAAAAACAAGTAAACAAAAACAAAAAAAACTTTCTGTATTTCACATTGAAGTGTGATCACTTCAATGTACTATCAGTTTTTCAAATGTACTATCAGTTTTAGAAGCAGGATTGAAACTCAGGAGCTGTGTCGTACAGGATTATTTCAGCACTTTTGCACATGATCAGATTCATGCTGGTTTATTATTACCAAATCATTCACTTTGTTCTACACAGGGCCCCAATTCAGCCAAGAGAATGGACAATGCAGATATTCAATTAAGAACAAAGAAGATGGTAGGGAAGAGGAAGTGGGGGTTTGAATGCCCCTCAATGTGGAAGAAAAAAGCCTCGTTTGGTTTATTTTAAATTAATTCTATTAGATTTAAAATAATTTTATTATACTAATGTGCTACACATAAGGTGGTAAGCTGTATTATTACAGACTGGAATTTATGACTTTGTTTATAGTGGCCTAGTGATGTTTTAATGGAAAACCTGTTGAAGTTTATGGCAAAAATCTCAGTGCCTCCATGAGGCTTTTGATCATGTCCATAAACTGCCATTTGAGAGATCTGTGTGAGAAATGGCTTTTATTAAAAGACCTGCTATCCTTTGCTACATGAAGGTAAAAATAAAATTAATTAATAGTGGAATCTTTCTGACTGGTTATTGTGACCAGATGTGAGCAATTATTGGCATCTAGTTTAAACATCCCTTAAAATATCACTTCAAATTGGTTGTCACTCTGGAACCAGGATTATATATGTTGGGCCTGGTTGGCTTCAAAGTCTGCTACTGGAACTAATTGCCAACTTACTATTCCTACATTTGCAGATGAAGTTTATTGAAGAAATGTGGTGATAACAAATTTATCATCTGATGATTATTTGGGATTATATCTGTCCTGACCTTACATGTGAACCATATATCTGTCCTGAGAATTCACCAAGGAAGAAAAGAAATCCAAAAAAGTGTTCATTTTTAACCTGTTAGCAGAGTAAGATGAACAGCCTGAAGACAGGAAGAGACCTGAAAAGTTAATTGGTCCTTCCAGAAAACAGATATGCAACACCAGCTTCAAGGAAACATAGGTAAATTACATTATTGGTTTGCAAGACTCCATCTTTCGAAATTCTATTTACTGAGTGACCTTTGTGTCATATATCAGTTTGTTAGATCTAGCGCTACTTTACATGTCCTGGGCACTTAATGCATTAACTGAAGTCCAAATCTCATTGATGTAAAATCAAACACAAATAAAAGATGTTATTAACCTTTTCAACTTTATCCATTCAGAAATGGAATTGTATGAAACAATTGAGTAAGAGCACAGGACACGAGCTTTGATGACCTAAAGTCTTCTGTGTTCTGAATGTCAAAATTCTCATGGATTTCACATCTGGACAATACTACCAAAGCCATGAAAAGCCATCATACATTTGTGGCAGAGAAAGAAAAGAAAGTGAAGCCTGCTTTTCAACAGGAAATAATATCACAATGAAAAAAAAAATAAATAAAAATAAAAATAAAAGCATGCTAGAGAATGCCATGTCTAAAACTATTTATACCATGAAACTGTTGGAGAGTGTCCAGAGGAGGGCTACGAAGATGGTGAAAGGCCTGAAGGGGAAGACGTATGAAGAACGGCTGAGGTCACTGGGCCTGTTCAGCCTGGAGAAGAGGAGGCTGAGGGGAGACCTCATCACAGTCTACAACTTCCTCGTAAGGGGGTGTTGAGAGGCAGGAGACCTTTTCTCCATTAACACCAGTGACAGGACCCGCGGGAACGGGGTTAAGCTGAGGCAGGGGAAATTTAGGCTTGACGTCAGGAGGGGGTTCTTCACAGAGAGGGTGGTTGCACACTGGAACAGGCTCCCCAGGGAAGTGGTCACTGCACCGAGCCTGTCTGAATTTAAGAAGAGATTGGACTGTGCACTTAGTCACATGGTCTGAACTTTTGGGTAGACCTGTGCGGTGTCAAGAGTTGGACTTGGTGATCCTTAAGGGTCCCTTCCAACTCAGGATATTCTATGATTCTATGATTCTGTGATTTGTGCAGTGAACCTACATTTAAGCAACTCTATTTTATTCACTATCTTCTCCTTTGAAATATGCTATGATCACTGCTGTGATGCAAAAATTAGCACTTCTCAGTGCACTTACATATAGTAAGATAAAGCTAGTAGAAAGCAAATGTAACACACATGAAACTTTAATACTGAACATGAAAAAAAAGAAGTATTTGGGGCATCCAAAGGAAATTAAAAATTTTGCTTTCTTCTGTCTTGATGAGGAATGCTAAGCTTATATTATCAACTTAAATGTTTAACTAAGATGCCTAAATCAGAATCCTAGCTACTCTAGGTTTCTGATATAGTTGGTAAGAATGTTATGGTTGGTATAGAATGATAAGAAACTCAGGAGTCTAGTTTAGACTTCATGCAAGAAGATGCACTAGAAGATCTTCCACACTCATTATGAAGTGAGTCTACCATCTCACCTTGCCTTTAACCCAGAAATCTGAATTTCTGAGGTTTGATCATTATAAATTAAACTTAATTACTTAATTAATAAGTTAGGGAGCAGTTAAATTAATTATCACTGTTAGACAAAGTAACAGAGAACATGGAGAGAGCATTGCTTTAGTTTGTGTTGATTCAAATATTTACAGACTTGGCTTTAGTAAATTGGATGTTGCTGTGTCTTGTTGTTGTTGTTGTTGTTTGTTTTCTGTTTCATTCATATAGCTGTAAAGTGGAGGAGTTTGTAAAAGCACAGGAAAAGGTAAAATAAGAAATGAGAAAAACATAGAATTTCAGATATTCCTGAAAGTCTGATTTGACACATTGAGATAAAGGGACACTTAAGACAGATTTTGATCCCAATCCACACACTTACAATTAATGACAACTCTGGTAAAAACACCTAGATTAAGAATTATTTCAACTTGAGTGTTACATGTTGCATAACATATTTTTATGTGCTACCTGATTGAATCTATTTATTTATATAATTTTATTGCAAATATATTTTTATTTTCTAAGTCAATAACTCCCACTTTTACTTTGTACTATTGGAAAAGGGTATTGTAATTGTAGTGAAGACATTAACTTCTATTGCATGTCTTTTAGAAAAAAACATACTGCCTTAGCCAATACTGATGGAATACAGAGTAGCATACCAACATAGACGTGGATCACACTTATTAATCCCTCTTTGAATGTCACTCAGGGGAAAGTGGTAATTACTAGAAGGATATTAAAAGTGTCCAAGTAATAAAATGACAAATCATAGAATCATAGAATCATAGAATATCCTGAGTTGGAAGGGACCCTTAAGGATCATCAAGTCCAACTCTTGACACCGCACAGGTCTACCCAAAAGTTCAGACCATGTGACTAAGTGCACAGTCCAATCTCTTCTTAAATTCAGACAGGCTCGGTGCAGTGACCACTTCCCTGGGGAGCCTGTTCCAGTGTGCAACCACCCTCTCTGTGAAGAACCCCCTCCTGACGTCAAGCCTAAATTTCCCCTGCCTCAGCTTAACCCCGTTCCCGCGGGTCCTGTCACTGGTGTTAATGGAGAAAAGGTCTCCTGCCTCTCGACACCCCCTTACGAGGAAGTTGTAGACTGTGATGAGGTCTCCCCTCAGCCAATGTTTCAAGCTTTTTAATCAAATGCTACATTTAATAATAAACAGCAATAATTTAGCTGCTGTCTTCGTGGAAAATATATAATTTTTTTAATAGAATCATCAGTGTTGCTTAATAAATTCACTATTCCTTAAATATTAGGCTGAAACTATTCTACTTAACCATATAGCTACTGGCTAGTGAGTGTTTTAAAGAGCTAAATTAACTTAATAGCAATTTCCTTTACCTGAGGTAAAATATAAAATCTTCCTTAAGCTACCTTCATAGCCCTGACATGCAGAAATAGGGCAGAGCTGATTTGAATACCTTTATCTGTCCCCATTTTGTCTTTAAGAACCAGATATATGTCAACAGGACCGGAGCCGCTGGCATAAACTCAGAACATAATCCTGCAGAAACCACCATGGAAACCTTATTTATTTACCATGTTGTGAATTGTTGAACTGCACATTAGTCTTTTTCCAATTCTGAGTAGAAAAGGACAATTCTCCAGAGGCGCAAAAATCTAAGAGTTCAACATGAGAAAATAATGTTAGTGTTCCTTTATCTCATTTTAGTAGAAAATCTAATCCTCACTTACACTCACCCACTCCCAATTATATTATTAATGAGGAACACTCTCCAAACCTCCTTTCTGTCACAATGGAAAAAAAAAAAAAAAAAGTTGTAGACATCTTGAAGGAATAGTTTTAGCGCAAATCAACATGCTTGCTACTTCACAGGTCTATCGTGGTACACATCACAATCCAAGCTAATTTGAGCAATCTTGTGTATTAGTTACCCAAATAAAGCTAAGCAGTTTTCACTGCTTTTTGGATGTTTGTCACAGACAGTTTTGGGGAAGCCCTTCATCTCTCTAATGTTTTCAGTTTTGTTAGCAGGGGATTTTGTTTCCTCTCTGCAAACTTTCAGGGACCTCAAGATACCTTGGCCACATACCAATGAACCAGTCAAATGGCCTGGTTCCATTTGACTTGAATACCATACATGCAGAAGCTCCCTGTCTGATGGCTTAGATCCAGTCTCCAGTGAACCTTGTTGCAAACATTATGTTCTTTAAGTCCTAACTGACCGTGTCCTTTGCCTACACCTGCTTTATTTGTATCTACGAGGTTGAATGTCTTTTCCAACCTTAATGATCCTATGATTCCACAAAGCCCTGGTGCAATTCAACAATATCCTTGCTGGGAGGCTTGTGGGATTACCCTAGTAAGGAGATGAAGGTCTTGCTCAGGTACTTGCCCAGTTGAATATCGACTATATTCAGAGAGGGATATTTCTTAACCTCTTTACACAACTTGTTACAGTATTTTTTTACTCTCACTATGATTTGATTTGATTTGATTTTTGGTAGTATTTTTCTTTTCATATATATATATATAATATATTATATTTATTATTATTATATTATTATTATATTATATTATATTATTATTATTATTATTATTATTATTATTATTATTATTATTATTATATTTATTTATTTATTCAGAATTTCAGTTGTTGCAGCTTGGGACTATTGGTTATATTCCTACTGCTGTACACCTCTAAGAAGATCCTAGGTCCATCTTCTCTGTAGATTTAGATTTAGAGTTTTTTTCAGCAATTCAGCTGAATACAGAAGAGATATCAGCATCTCTATCTTTTTCTCCTCAATGCTGTCCAGAACATTTCTCTTAGCCTCTCTTCCTACATCATGTGCATCCACACATCAGACAATCAGACATCTTGGTGGATCACTACTGTAAGCTCCAGTAAGTCAATATTGTTCTTGTACTGGGAAGTCCCAAACTGCTTTTAGTACCCTTTGACATTTTGAGTATTCTTTCTTCCAGGATTAGAGCCCATATTATCAGAAACTCATCAGAATTATCATGTTATCAGAAACTCATATTATCATATTATCAACAATTACTTCTCAGTTTCAGGTGCCACAGGACTTTGCTCTCAGGTAAAGGGAAGCAAAGCCCCCCCCCCCCCCCCCCCCCCCCCCAAAATAGGGAGCAAAACCAGCCAAAAAAAAAAAAAAAAAAAAGTAGACAACAATTTCAAAGAGAGAAAAGTAAGGGTGAAGCCTGAAAATAAGTAATTAAATAGTGATTGCACAATGGTGATCATTAGACAGAATATCAGTAGATACCTAGGAATGCCTAGAACATATTAATCAAGCCCGACCTTTTTAACCTTGCAGTTAGATTATGTACATGTCGAGTTTCAGTCATAAGAATAAAAAAAAATACATTTCCTCCCAATGCTTATTTTTCATTTCTTTCTATGAAGAAAGTTGGAAATAGAAAATCACACTTATATTTAAGTACTTATTCAATTGAATTGTCAATACATTTACATTATAGGAAAAAAAAGGCAAACATACAAAGGGAAAAAGTCTTGAAGTCCTTATAGCATTTCCTAAATATGGTCTGTTTTTTTTTATGTCACAAAGTTAATAGTTTTTAAAACAATTTGTTCTCTTAAATTATAGATTGAAATCAACATCAAAAGTCAATTGGGAAAAAGAAATATTTTCATTAGTGAGCTTATTGATAAATGATAGCTAATTTTCATGTTAATACAATAAAATTTGTGCCAATAACTTCAATATTTTTGTTGTACTCCACAGCAGGTACATAGAAGTAGCAGGTACAAAGTGGTGGAGAATCATAAGGACCATGGAAAAGGACAGATAATAACAAAGCTTCATACCCTTGAAGAGTTTTGGGAGGGAGACCCACGTTCAAAGAATTTGAATTAAAATCTAAGAGCTTTACAGATAAATGAAGCTGACCAAAGAATAAATGATAAGGTCCTGTGCTACACATTTTTATTCAGTTCTCAGCCTTAGTAGATAAACAATTCAATTTATAAAAGTCACAATGGTTTTTATCTTTCTCTGAATTATATTACTGCAGTCCCCACATTTACATTTCGTCAGAGGGGAAAAAAAAAGAAAAAAAAAAAAAAGAAAAAGAAAAAAAAAAAGCTTTCATCCTCATCCTCCTGAAAGCTATGAAATATTTTCATATAGAAGATGAAGTCCTTCTTCCTCTGCTGACAGGAGTTGATATTTTCAGTAGGGAGAAGGAGCAGCAAGGCAGAGCTAGTTTCCATGTTTTTGGGCCAGTTTACATGGCCCCATGGACGTACAGTAAACAATTATGCTTGCACAAACAGATTCAAGCTGTTACAAATCATTTAACTTATTTTTAAAACTATTTAACTTACGCAGTGTGTGCTTTTGGCAGGCTGTGGCAGGAAGAGAGCGAGAGAGAGAGCTGTATTGAAGTTTCACTACAAGTTTTTAAAACTTGTAAGTTTCCAGTCTACTGGTACCAGAATCACGGTATACTTTAGACCACACCTCAATATGAACTTTTCCAGATATTTCATAATAAGTATGGTGTACACCATACTTACAAAAGCATAAAAGAGATGGTATTCAGAATGGGTGTGGATCTGGAGACATTCATGGCATACTCTCACTTACATACTTTCAGGCAGGGTAGCAAACTGCAGAGGACAGGAAATTTAACTATGGCCTAATTGAAGATAATATTAACATTAATATTAACATTGATATTAATATTAACATTAACGTTAATAATAATAATAATAATGAACAAGCAAGCAAACAAAATGCCACTTACTATTTTACTTTGGGGAACATGACTGATAAAATCTAATTAATAAGAATTAGTGTCACAATCAATTCTAATTTTAATGGAATACATAGTAAATATATAAAGTGAAACAAATGAATAAACAAAAAGCATGAACAGAGAAAGAAGGGGTTTTCTTTCCAAACTGAGGATGTGTTTCACATTTAAAGAGAAAAAAAAAAGAAAAAAAAAAAAAAGAAAAAAAAAAGTCTTTCAAACCCTACTGACTAAAGCTCAGTTTCATATCTTCAGCTTCATGGGTTTATTTCCTGAAGTGCAAAAGGTTTTGAAGACTGTGAAAGGAGCCTATAGATGACAGGCATCAAAGTCTTGTTTCCACTGGATTTTTAATTTTAATGTAACCATTAATCCTCTAACATCCTGGACAATGAGGAGCACAAGTCCCAGTGAAGACTGACAAAGCATGTGCATTCTTGTGCTATGCCTTATACTTAAGTATCTGTTTGACTATATTTTTGCCATAACAAAAACACCCACAAGAAATGCTTCTTCTGTTAAGGACCAATTAACTTTGTTAAGCACCTTTGTCTCTAAATATAGTTTGAGAAGGGGGAGATACTAAACCTGATTGTAACAGAATCTCAGTAGCATCTAAATGTGAAATGTCCTGCCCCCAATTTATTCTCATCTTCTTACTATATCATCTTTTTTTGTTGTTGCAGAGTGTCAGTGTTGCAGAGAATGTGCAGAGAATAGTTTATATAAATTATAGTTGCTTGAAACTTCTAAATACTTTCCAGACACAGCAAAAAGAAATTAAATCATTTGGCCACAAATGGAAATAAATAAATAAATGGACTGCTTCTGTTACAACACTTAAAAGATGAAATAGACTGTACTAATAATGCTTGATAATTGTCCTAGTTCTTTACCTATATGATGTTTGTTTGCTAACAGAGAGGATCATCAGGGCTGGCATTGTCTTCTTAGTAATGACAAATGCATTACAATTTTTGTTTATTTGACATAAATTTTGTTGTAAAGTGCCCTTTTTTTTTTTTTTTTTTGTCATTATTAATTTCTGGTGTCACAGGACTTTGCTGTCAGGAAAAGTGGGGTAAAGGTGAATAATAACATTAAAGGGGAGCAAAGAAAGAGCTATTTGTAGTAGAGTATTTTTATAAACTTATACGTGACATATTACTGGAAAGAATAGACAAGTGTATGGGTATCACTTTCTTTGAAGTCTGAAAGAGAACCCACAATTATAAGATTAATGGTTCAATTTTAAGCCAATCATAAAAATTATTTTTATTTTTATTTTTCTAAATTTAGGTTCATTTTAAGTGGTTGTCCTCCCAAGAAAAATGCTACTGCTCTTTCTTTCAGACATTTTAGAAAGCAGAAGAAAAGCTGCATGACAGAAAGGAAGTTTTTTGTTTGTTTGTTTGTTTTGGCAAAAGTGATTTGCTCCAGTAGTTTGCTACTAAAAGTATAGTGTAAACCAACATTCTGTCTTGTATGCCTTTAGCTAATCAAATACCTACTTTATATTCACTTTGCAGCATGCACATAAAAGACCTTCAACAATGTAAGAAAGTATGATGATTAAGTTATGCATAGATTTGGTCTTTCATTCTTTAGAAATGTAACTAATTTCTTATTTACACAGGCATGGACAACTTTGCAGGTACTGTTTACTTGAGTAATGATTATTATTTTGAGTAAAATGGCTACACACGATTAATGTATGCTCATAGAATGCTTATATTTGGCTATAAATTATTGTTGTAATTGAAACTTTACACATACTAGTAATGATATAGTTTAGATTTCTGAAAAAGAAGATTGATATCATAGATTTTTTAAAAAGAAATAATATAATACATGTATAAGTAATATTTTCTGTTAAACCTTAGAAGTGTTAAAGCTGGTCAAGATCCATGTTAAAAACAATAAATAAATAAATAAATAAAATTAACTAAATATTTGGAACTGTTTTAATCATAACAAGAATATGAAAAATAATTTTGGTTTCAACAAAATATATATTCCACATTATAACTTCTTAACATAGTATTTTCTGTTGTTGTTCCTACTTATTTATTTATTTATTTTATGTGTACGATATCTATTAGGTGACAATTAATTCAGTGGTCTTGATTCCAAGTGCATAAAGAATTATTTTATTAATTGCTTTATTGTCTTCTGATTGATTTTAAGTAGTTCTAATCACAGGTACTTTGAAAAAGGAAGCAATTTACTCATTTTTTAACACCTTTCACTACAATCTCTTCCCCGTTCCTCTGTTTCATTGGCCTTGATTTATTGGAAATTAAAGAAAAGATGAAAAATTACAATGATGTTTTATGGATATCTATATCAAAGATTAACCATGGAAAGAGTTAAAAGACTGACTTTGAAATACTTTGGGTCATATTTAGAGATGATGAATTCAACTTCCTAGAAATGTAATGGGCAGATGTGATGACTCTCCTGGCATACAAATTCACCTTTTCACTTCCCCATTTCTTCCAGGTCAGATCATTTATTAGATGAGTAAGTTCATCTGCTCTGCACCACTGGAACCCATATTCCTGTCCACCAGCAAGCAGGCCTCAAGCCTGGACTTGTCTCCTTTCCAGTCCAACACAGTGACAAGTGATGCTAGCAGTTTTGAGACAAATGGATGCTTCTTTTGTCTTGTCTTTATTGTATGTACTTGTAAGTATTGTATGTACTCCATGTAAGTGACCTAGATTTGTCATCAAATACACTCTTACTCAGTTTAGCATCAGGCACCTACCAAGCCACTTTACTCAGAGTACAGTCACTGACACAAGAGGACTAAACCAGTCTCTGAGGTCTTCCAATAGAGGGCAAGTGTCTGCTTTCCTATCTGCATGCATAAACTTAGTCTCTCAAGTTCACTGAACCCATGCAACTCATCTCTGTATTACCTTTGGCTGAGCCAGACATGTCTTGGAAACCTTCATGCTCAAAAATACTTTTAATATATACTTGGTGACTCCATTGTATTTAATGGACTCCATTGGCTTTAATGGACCTAACCTCACTCAGAGCTACTTCCAAAGTTTTATGTATCTAAATAGACTGAGTCAATTGTAAATAATTAGGTCCTGAATTTCATCATTCTTCATATTAGGTGCAATTTAGAGTTAGTATTCCATATTGGGGAAGGAAGGGAGAAAGAGAGGAAGGGAGGAAGGGAGCGAAAGGGAGGGAGGGAGGAAGGGAGGGAGGAAGGGAGGAAGGAAGAAAGGAAGGAAGAAAGGAAAGAAGTGTGAGATATGTTCATCTGATTCGTCTCAGTATGGAACAATGCTAGGGCCGCATGGTATGATGAATGTGATCTTCTGTCTTACATACCCTTGTATAAGCACAAGTCTAAGAAAAACAGAGTGGTTAATGTATATAATTCTTGTATCTTGCAAAGGAATGTTTTAGCAATTCGTATCAATAGGGAGCTTGAAGGGAAATGTATTTGTAGGATTTTCCTTGAAGTCTCTGATATCTGGGGGGATTCAGAATAACTGCTAACTATTATGACTATTGCATAGGACAGTATGCAAGTTTCTGATATCTGGCCAGGAGATTAAGGAGATGGGGAGAGCTGAAGAACAACTAAAAGACAAAGCTTGCAGGGGACATTGCACAAGTCTCTGACATACAGCCAAGTTGGACAAAGGAGAAGGACAAGAAGGAGGAAGACTATGAGCCTTCAGCACGAGAGACCCCCAGAGACCCCCAGAGGGAGCACCAGAGACTGATACGCATGCTCCTGTAGGAGGGTTTGATTTCCAGAAACTAATTATAATAACCCTGTTTTTTTAGAAGTAGTAATGAATATATATTAGCCTAGGAGCATAAAAATCAGCTGCTTGATGTAACTGGTGTGCGTCTTGGTGGAGCAGAGACTCCCGGCGCACCCTGCTATGTTTGCTCACCTCTATTCCTTTAATAAATTGTAAACTTAGAAAGAAAGAGAGAAAGAGAGAAAGAGAGAAAGAGAGAAAGAGAGAAAGAGAGAAAGAGAAAGAGAGAAAGAGAGAAAGAGAGAAAGAAAGAGAAAGAAAGGAAGGAAGGAAGGAAGGAAGGAAGGAAGGAAGGAAGGAAGGAAGGAAGGAAGGAAGGAAGGAAGGAAGGAAGGAAGGAAGGAAGGAAGGAAGGAAGGAAGGAAGGAAGGAAGGAAGGAAGGAAGGAAGGAAGGAAGGAAGGAAGGAAGGGACAACAAAATTCCAAAGCAGAGTACAGTTTTGAGTATGGTCTTGGTCTTGGATAAACTATTCTTTACTTACAAGGTATTCATTGTATGGCCAAAATCTTTTCCTGCTTTGCAAAACTATTCTAAGTCTAATAGAATTGAGGTATTGCAAGGAGATGATAAAAATTCTATGTGGTCTAATATATCTAAAATAGCCTGGCATAACTTTCTTCAGGTGATTTGTTAACTTCAAACAACTAATCTTAACATATGATAGAACATATACTTTTTTATATATATCAAAATTATCTAGGCAATTTGTCAAGCATTGTCTTTGTGAGATGAAAACTTAACAAAATACAGTGTTGTGTGTTGACTCTATTAGCTAAGCACCCACACAGCCACTCAGTCACTTTCACAGAATCACAGAATCACAGAATAACTGTAGGGGTTGGAAGGGACCTCGAAAGATCATCCCTCTTCCTCAGGGCAGGGATAAAACAAAAAGAATGTGGGAGGACTCAATGACCAAGATAACAATAATTCAACAGGTGAAGCAAAAGTTGTGCTCTCAGCATGCACCATGGTTACTTGGGAAGACAAACACAATAACGAAGAATATCCTCTTTCTTGTGTCTTCTCTATGTCTCTTGCCCACCCCCTGTCTACTCACTGGGACACAGTAGGAGGAAGAAAAATCCTTGATTCGGTGCAAGCATTGTTCAACAACAACCAAAATGCCGATATATTATCAATACTTTTTGATAACACAACAAATGCAAAACAGCACAATGAGGGTTGCTGTGGAGAAAGTTAACTTCATCCCAGCCAGAAACAGTATATACCAACATCCTTCAGAACAGTACATTTCCATCTTAAATCAGCATTAAAACATTAATTGGATTAATCACATTAAGTAGGAGGCACATGGAATTCAATCAAGTGATTGCTTATTATTATTGTTTTATATTCAATGCTCTTCCACCACGCTTCCAAACCTACTCCATTGCGAAATACTTGGAGCAGATTTTTAACATGTTTTAAACTAAATGTCTTACTGATTTAATCTATCTAAACTAAATCAATGAGGAGCTTCCATTTTGATACTATGCTATGTTTGCATAAGTATTCAAGAAATGTTTGTTAAAATAAAATAAAATAAAAAAAAAAAACAACAACGCATTTCAGATCGTTGTCATCATAAATTTGGACTTACAAATATGATATTGATATCAGAATGCTGAACATAAAAAAAATAAAAAAATATTATGACTATGGGAAATGAACCTGTGACTTCTCATACAGAGTTAGACCTCTTAAGCTACAAAGAAAAATATTACATGCTACTGAAGTGCACTTTAGCATATGTTATTTCATTTCTTTTACTGGAAAACTTTTGTGAAAGAGGATTAAACAAATCTTATTTGAATTTGGCAAACTTCGTCTGAGGAGCCAATTTATATAAGAAATGGGGTGGAGAAGGAAAAACTAATGAAAAATGAATGATTTAGATAAGATCAACTTTCTATTTTGGTTACATATGTATTTTAAATGAAATTACTTTTTAAGTTTGTATGAATACAGCATGAAAGCTGGTGTTCTGGAAAGTAATTTCTTTATTTCTATACTATTTTATCAAGAAGAGCTTGATAATTTTATAGGCTTTGGGGTTGTATGATAACAACTAATTTAGTAGAAAATTTGCAAAAAAGAACAAAATTTCATGTGTTCAGCTATTTAGAGGAGAGGGCATGGAAAAGTGAGTTTGGCTTAGTATTCTACCATTTTTCATTAAAATTTTGTGATCCAGAAAATAATATAGTTGTAGTTATGTATTATCATATCAATGAGGTTGTAATTTTCTATGCTTTTTTTTACTGAATGATCCTTTGAATGTGAGATGGCAGTTTAATTCATTTTCTGACTTTTCTGGCTTATATCTTGTACAAAAACTGATACTAAGCATGTCACTCTAATTAATTAAAGGAGAAGCTTGTTTTTGTTTTGTTTTGTTTTGTTTGTTGTTGTTTTGTTGTTTTGTTTTTGTTTTTTCCAAAGTAAGATTTTTTTTTTTCCCAGAGTAAGAATTTTGCAGATGAAAAAACTAAATACTGGTGCTCAAAGATGGCTTTAAGACTTGATAGATTACACCTGCAGTTAAAAAAAAAAAAAAAAAAAAAAAAAAAAGGCAAGAAACAACACAAGGGGTTAGATTATCTCACACCTTAATTTCTGCATGTAGCAAGGATCCAGGTATTCATTGTATAAACCCCCAGCATTATTAGTTGACTCAGTATGGGACCAGAACCTTAAAGTGTAACCACACTCCATATGAATGTTAAAATATTTTTTTTATTGTACATGACAGTAGCAATTGCATCACCCATTTCTAGGTGATGTAGTTCTGCTTTGTTAGGACATCCCCTGGAAAGAACTCCTGCAATGGATGCTTGCAAGAAGGAGGAGGCAGAAGTCAGCTGACCTGCTTTCCCAAATCCCCTGTTGAGTTCCATTACAGTTAACAATCCCACTACTTAGTATAAGCTAATGCATATTTTGTATGTGATCAAATGGGCATATACTAACGGTTTTGATTAGTTTTGGTATTAGTTCTGACCTTTATGAAAATAATCTAATGATTCCTCCTGTGTATTCCAAATTTCCTTCTCGATTTTTTTTTGACTGGTTATCTCTCTTCCAAAGGTTTCACTGAAACATTTCAATCTGTTTTATAATCCCTCCTGGAGAAAGGTCTGTCCCAAATCTCTTATAAATTGGCTTAAAAATCACATTTCTTTGCAGCAAGGTGTTTAGGATATCAGCCCTTTCTCTTGCACAGAAAAAATCCTTGCACTAGTAATACAGATTAGATGCTCCACTGCAGGTGGAACTTCTCAGGAACTTCAAGGTGAATTGGGCCTTTTGTGGTTTGAATGTTATGCCTGGTGATTCAAACTGAAGTTCTCATGAACAGTTCCCTTGAATTAATATTAGAATTAATATTAGAATGAATGAACGCACAGCAAAATTTTCAAACTCTTTGTCAATTTTATGATGAATCATATAATTCAGCCACAATCTGAGTGACCAAAGTGTGCCTAAACTGTCCATTCAGCCTTGTTACAAGTTCCAATGTTTCAAGAAAGCTGGGCCCTAGTGATAGTGCTCAGACGGTTATCTGTTATTTGTTATTATCAGATCATCAGTTATGATTGTGTCAAGTATCATATTAATTAAATTATAAAGATACAGACAGACAAGCCATTGCAAAATTTGCATTGTCCTTATTTCTAGATCAGTGACAGAAATTTATCTAACAATATATATTAATAACTATTTAAAATAAATTTTAGATATATATTACTATGCACTGATACTACAAACAGAAAATGCAGATGTTTTAATACATTCTAGAGGGTAAATAATTTATAAAAAATAATAAAAAAAAAAGTTTGTCTGGAAGAAAGATAATGACTAGTTTTTCAAATTATTTAGTTACATGTCATAGTTAGCTGTTAAAAACCTGAAGACATTCTGATACAAGATTGCCATACCCATATGATATCCATTCTTTAGAGACTGAATTTCTAGTCAATCAATTTCATTTGATACAATTATAGTTTTGTCAGCTCCACTTTTTTTTAATCTTCTGATGTCAACCAAAAAGTCACACTTAAAGTCAGAAGAAACTAAAAACTAACTGACAGCTCTATCTTCCATGCGCTATTCAAATTACATGCATGGTTTAACTTGCTGTGATTTTTTTTCCACTTAAACCAGGTGATTTAAACTGACAGATTTAGTGTATTCTAAAATTTATTGTTCAGAACCAATTAGGAAATGTATTATTTCTCTCTCTTATTTGAACAAAGGTAACATTTGGAACCAAATTCCTTAAGAACTAACATCTGAAGAGATCATCCTATCTATAAATAATATTGATAACTAAAACCAAATATATATATTGGTTTTATATATATATATAAATTATATATATATAAATTATATATATATATATTTATATAGAGATTTTTAATCTGAAACATTGAACAATTACAGACAAGTCAGTAAAATTTTAAATATCCAAATTCGTATTCTCCCTGGTCTAGTGTTCGGACAGCAAAGCACACTGTGTAATTCTAGATCCACCTCCAGTTTCCTGAGGTCATTGACAAAGTAATATGTTCAAAAACTTTGGGTAAAGTTGATGGAGAGTATTTAATAGTGTGTCACTAGAAATCAATGGTTGTTTTTTTCTTGTTATCCCATCATTTCTATGTTCAACCATAGAATTACACAAATCACTGAATTTACATCATCTGAGGAGTTATTCCCAGAAACTCAGGCTGTAGGTGTCAAGTCCATTTGGCAGCCCAATTGATATTGTCTATTAAATTCAATTAAAAACATCTGGAACAATACAAACATTATATTTGAAGGGTGAGTCTGTGGCTGAATAGGTTCTTTGTTTTGTGATGTGAATTACTTGTAATGCCTTTCTACAAAAGTCAGATTTCATACATTTTTCACAAAAATATGAGATTTAACATTGTACAATGTGGCTGGACTATTTTAACAAAGTTTATGAAAACATGACTGTTACTGAAAACAAATGATTATTCCATCATTGAAAATTTCCCCTACCAAGAGGTATGTTATAAACATACATGTAGTTTTAAGCACACCACACTCTCTTCTTCTGAAGTGTGTATATAAATAACACATAGCAGGATTTACAGTTGAGGCTTGTATTTACAAATGATTTCAATATTTCTTCCATTCATACCTGCAGAAGTAATCAAAACATGTAATATGCAATAAAAACTGCAGGGAACCAAAACAGCTCTAGGTTCTCTGTCCTCACTCGCAGCTTCTGGACAGTTTTAAGGGAAATCCAGTCTATACTACATTTTTACAAACCCCATCTGTAAATAACATGCATGTTGAAAATCTCTGCTACTCCATTATAAAGAAGTTCTGATTCTTGATGTTAAGGTCTTCACAACTCTTCTGTCATAAAAGAGCAAGCAAAATGATTTCACATCTTTCAAATCTTTTTGGGTCCATCTCAGATATTTGGTTGGATTTGACCTTCAGGATATATGATAAGAAGATATCTGCTTTTCTGTCTTGCTCCTCTGCCAAAATCAAATGAATAAGGATCTCCTGGAATATAATATAGTTATATTCATACTTATTATTTTTATATTACTTGAAATATCTGCTTGTAGTAGAGAGAAGAGTGAAGGAAAGCAATCTAGACTTTCTAAGCATTAAATACCAGTACAGAAGAGTAACTATAGTCCTCATTAAAAATGACATCAGAACAGTCTTCCTTTGATGTATACAATTTGTGCATTATTAGAATTCTTTGCAGCTTTATATTTTGAATTACTATAGCTTTCATAGCTCTATATTCATTTCGTCTATAATCAGAGTTATTAAAGCAAAGCATGGTGTACATTGATTAATAAGTACAAATAATGGTCTATACTTGTAAATAATGTATTTTTCTTGGGAATTAGAGTACTTTCTTAAATGTATGAATAGTGATAAAATGCCAATCATGCCACTGAATTCTACTAAAAGTTCTTTGGAAAATTCTAAACAATGTGCTTATCTTTGTGTCTCTGCACAAATGAGACATTTGTCCATAGACTGCATAGACTTGTCCTGCAAGCAGACTTGAAACAATTGTTTCTCTTTCTCATAATTAAGATACAATTTTATTTAAGTTCAGTTGCCAGTTCATTATTATTTTCTGAGTTTTTATTTATTTATTTATCTATTTGATTCCATTACTCATGTGTGTTTTATGTGTAGCTACTACTTGCAACCATGCCATCTTACAACATTTTGTTTGAAGCATCCCAACTTCAACACCATACAGATACAGAGAATCTCAAATGCAATCCAAAGGGACTCTGCATTTGAACCAACATCAGAAAAAAAAAAAAAAAAAAAAAAAAAAAGGCTAACCTGATCCTGATGCAGTGTTTTCAGGAATATATCCAGGGACATGTCTGAACTAGAAAGACTGACCTGATTACAATAAATTTTGAATCTGACTCATGTTCCAAATTTCTGTGCTTGCTTTTACCTCTAGTGTTTTCTAGTCTGTTTCAGTTTTCTTTTTCTAAACCTCAACAGAGGAGTTAAAGGGAACTGTGGAAAGAATCCTCACTCACTAAACTTTTTTTTCTTGATTATCTTTGTTTGTGACATGACTTAATTCTGAGTCTCTCTTTTTCAGGACATCACAATTGGCTTATCTGGTCCCCGTTGTCTTCAACAATTTTTTTCCAGGACTCAACAAGTAAGTCAGATACATCCTTTCAAGAAAATTACTCGGACTAGCTGTTATATTTGAAATTTTCACAGAGTTGGGTTAGATATTGATTCACTAGACAGAGTAATTTATAATGAGGTAGATAGTATAGTGAGTTGTCTGCTGTATTTCTAAATTAATGTCCAAGATCTAAACCCCTCAAAAATCTAGGACAAGAGCTCCCTCTCTGGGCACTTTCAAGAACTATGATTTTGGTCTTTCACTTGACAATATTCTTTAAGATAGATACAATTACTGCCTTTTGTAAGAATAAAATATGGTCATGAATGAATGAATAAAAGACTTTTCTGTCTCTTACTATCAACTTATCCAGAGGAAGATAGTTAAAGAAGTGTCAAATTAATTTTCTTTCTGCAAAATATTTTCTCCTCTGTGAACTCAATACAAAGTACATATAAGGTCAACATAAAATGCTAGGTCAGTCCATTATGGGTTTCTATCAGAAAGAATTCTTGATATTATAATAGAATTTATTTTGTGATGTCATCATCATTTCTTTGCTCTTATGAGAAAGGAAGCTTTTTTGTCCTTTACGAAAATACTCCAGATATACACACATTGCATCACAACGTGATGAAAACTACATAGTTTGAGCTACCACCTTGCACATTTAATATAAAACCAAAGGCAATTTCCTTTCCTACTAATGGGAGAAATAAAATCAAATTCCATCTCTAAACATGCTCTACAGTGGAAATAATGTTGGTATCTCATAAAAGTTAAAATTTCAGCAACTAAAGAGGAATGATTTTTTAATTCAGGGTATAAATATTCTCAATGACAACAAGAATTCTGAAATAGATGTTTTTTATAATTAAAGAGAAAAATATGAGTGAAGACTGGGAAAACTATTTCTATGGGACTTGACTAAATGATATGGCAAGTCATTATAATCAGAAATTGGACAGTGTGCACACCAGCCCTAAGATTCAAATTAATCTTCTCTTTTGGCTTGAAGCAATAGTAGGGACCAGACCAGAAGTGCTTGGGAAAGATTATATTACTTCCTTATGCCCCAAAACAAAAAACACCATCCTCTAGCCTCTTTAAGGACATGTTTTCTACTGCTGTCTGACCTTCCTTCTGAACCAGAAGCAGAGGAGGGTTGTTGATTAATGGTTTAATAGCAAACAGATCAAAAGGGAGAGATGTTCTATAGTTCAGTAGGAGAAAGGGGTGTCAAGGAGAAAAAGAAAGAGGAAAGTCAGGCTCCTTTCTGCCAGTCAGGTTTTAAAGTTCACAGCTTTTCCAACCCTATATGCCCCCATGACAGAGAAAACTTAATTCAAAGGCCCATATGGGACAAATGGCACTTGTTCAGAGAAAAATAAAGGAGAAAATGAAAGAGAAGGCAGAAAATAAGTTAATGTAACTATGGTACTTTAATTCATTGTACAGTGCACTAATGGTTCCTAGGAATTTACAAGTATAATACAAAATAACTTCAAAAGAAAAAGGGAAAATAACATGCTTCATTTACTATGTTCAGAGAAACATCAATCAGATTTCATATAATTTTGAGAGGAGGATAATTATTATCTATCTTTAACACTGTCTACCATCTTAATTGCTTCATTTCTTATTAGCTTCTCTTTTTCTATTTCTTTGTACCATTATCCTACTTATTATCTTAGGACTATCAATTAAGATTTGATGACAAGAAAAAAAAATGTTACTTCAATTAGATAGAACTGTATAAAATATTGTTGCAATTGGTTACAGAATAAATATCAAACTGACTTTTAAATACATTAAAAAATACTTTTTAACACTGATAATGCTATACCCCAGTAACAGATATATTTGTCAGATATTGCAAGTTGCGGAAGAGAAATAACTGACAGCTCTTTATTAACATTAAGCTGGGAATAAAAAATGAGGATGAAGAAAAATCAGCATTCTGTTAATGTTTTGCAATATAAAGCATGTCATCCAAGTACCTTTTGCCAAATTCTGTCCAGCTCCACAATTTCCAGAGTGTGAACACACTTCAGTGTGTCCATTACCAGTCATAGCACTCCTTCATATCTTGCAACAAGAAGCATCAGCACAAGTGTTTTGATAATTCTTGGTCTGTGTAAGTTGTTCATTGGTCTAACTGACCTGCCTAGCCCCATACTAACTGACTTACTGACCTACCTACACAGCAGAGAAGCACAGCAGCCTCTGCAATATGGGTTAAAAATGATCTGTCCGTGCAATGACTGTCAAATCTGTCTTCTGCATTTTTACCTCACTTGAAAGCTACATCACCCATTAAAATACAGAGATTCACATTAGTCAGTGATTGTTTTATCATCTGTTAAAAGAAAAGGGATCAAACTCTGTATATTCATTCAGTGCTGCGTCATATTTAACACATATGGCAAGACAATAATAGAGTGGTCTTCATGGTTCTATTTAAAGTGATTAATAGGAACTGAGACACTGAGGGTGAGATCTCTCTGCATTTAAAATGTATTAAATTTTGTTGAATGTAGAGGGGAAAGATGTCACTTCTAAGCTATGGAAAACAGGTTTATTTTATTGCAGTCAAATGTCTGCTTTCAGTTTCAGTTTATGGCCTCATAGACTATTAGCTCTCCAGTAGCAGAGAGCTCTTAAGCAGTAATACTGCCCTTCTTCTACAAAGTCATTAATACCAAGCAACTGAACATCATCCTACTATACTATGAAAGCTTTCAATGTATTCACAGGAAAAAAAATACAAATAAAAATAAAAATTTTATATATATATATATATATATATATATATATATATATATATATATATGCAGATCTGGGGAACTGTGACCACTCAAATTTCTTTCTCTATATTCTTAAAACAATTCAGATCTCACAATCCTAAGAATCATACATGTAGACTCATAGAATCACTGAAGTTGGAAAAGACCTCTAAAATCATCAAGTCTAACTGTTAACCTAGCACTAACAATTCTACCACTATACCACGTTCCTTAGCAGCACATCTACACATTTTTGAATACCTTCAGGGGTGGTGACTCAAGTACTTCCATGGGTGGCCTGTTCCAATGCCTCACAACACTTTCAGTGAAGAAATTTTTTTGTAATATCCAATCTAAACCTCCCCTGCTGCAACTTCCCTCTTGTTTTATGACTCATTGCTTTGGAGAAGAGAATGACCCTCACCACATTACAGTTTCTTTTGTGGTATTTATAGAGAGCGATAAGGTTTCCCCTGAGCCTCCTTTTCTCTAGGTCAAATAACCCTGGTTCCCTCAGCTGCTCCTCATAAGACTTGTTCTCTAGATCCTTCACCAACTGTGTTGCTCTTTCTGGACATGTTCCAGCACCTTGGTGTCCTTTTTGCAGTGAGCGGTCCAAAACTGAACACAGTATTCAAGGTGTGGCCTCACCAGAGCTGAATATGGAGGGACAATCACCTCCCAGTTTTGCTGGCCACACTATTTCTGATACAAGTCAGGATGCTGTTGGCCTTCTTGGCCACCTGAGCACGCTGCTGGTTGATATTCATCCAGATATTGACCAATACCCCCACTTCCCTTTCCAATAGGCAGCTTTCCAGCCACTCTTCCCCCAGCTTGTAGCATTACATGGGATTGTTTTGTCCCAGGTGCAGGGACACTTAGCCTTCAACTTAGCCTTGTTGAACTTCATACAGATGGCCTCAGCCTATCAATCCAGAATATCCACATCCCTCTGCAGAGCCTTACTACCCTCTAGCTGTCCTGGTTTCATCTAAGATAAGAGTTCATTTTCATCCTAGTATCTGGTATGGTGCTGTGTTTTGGATTTAGGATGAGAATAATGTTGATAACACACTGGTGTTTTAATTGTTGCAGATGAGTGCTTACACTAAGCCAAGGACTTTTCAGCTTCTCACTCTGTCCTGCCAGTGAGAGGCTGGAGTTGCAGCAGGAGCTGAGGGGACAGACCCAGGACAGCTGACCGAAACTGGCCAAAGGGCCAGTCCATACCATCTGATGTCATGCTAAACAGCATATATGGGAAGCTGGCCAGGGTGGGGGGGGCAGCTGCTCAGGATTAGGCTGGGCATTGGTCAGCAGGTAGTGAGCAGTTGTATTGTGTATCATTTGTTTTGTACACATTATTATTAGTAGTACTATTATTATTATTATTATTATTTTATATTTTTCTGTCCTAATAAACTGTCTTTATCTCAGTCTATGGGCTTAATTTTCCTCATTCTCTCCTCCATCCCAGAGAGGGAGTTGGGGAGGATGAGCAAAAGGCTGTGTGATGCTTAGCTGCTGGGCAGGTTAAACCACAACAGTCACAACAGATCAACACTCATGCCTAACTTGAAGTTTGCAAACTTATCAATAATCATTTCTATATATGTATTCTGTAACTAACTTATTTTACACAACCTTGTTATGTAAAATAGTTGTTCAGCCTAGAGAAGAGGAGACTGAGGGAAGACCTCATTGCAGTTATAGCTTCCTCACAAGCAGAAATGGAGGGTCAGGCACTGATCTCTCTGGTGATCAAGTGAAAGGACCCAAGGGAATAATGTGAAGCTGTGACAGGGGAGGTTTATGTTGGATATCAAGAAATGCTTCTTCACTGCCACAGTTCAAGAATCATTTGGACAATGTTCTCAGACATATGGTCTGATTTTTGGACAGTCTTGTACAGACCCAGGAGTTGGACTCAAGGATCTTTGTGTCTCCTTCCAACTCAGGATATTCTATGATTTTATGATTCTATAATCTATCTTTTGTTAATGAGGAATTCAGGATGCTGAGTGAACCTTGTTTCATTCTACTGCTTTTAAGAGTGAGACTTGAAAATGGGATACGGGAATACTAAGCACAATCTTAAAAGTATTATCTAAATCACAAAAGCACATGTCTCCATTTAACTGCAAGAGCTTGCTTAGAACTAATACAGCAGTCTGAGAGGAAAGCATCCCTGGGGCTCTTGTTAACTTTGAAAACTGCCCAGTCTGCATTTGATTAGCCTGGAACAGCACACACTTGGAAGAGTGTTTGCGTACATCTCTCTTCTCTGCTCTAATAGCAAATTACTTAATACAAGCAGGACTTTGTATGTTGTTCCAAGCTCCATTCAATAAATCAAACCTAAGATTGCATTTTTAAAAGTTCTAAACTTTTCCAGTCATTAGATAATGAATAGTGAACAATGTTCTCTGACTTAATGCTAATATAAATGCTTAATGTTTAGAAATTATTTGTAGATTTTGCCATTGTGATTTCTGCTAACTGCTACATTATTCTGTGAAAGCAGTGGAGTACTTCAGCAGGTAACATATGCATAAGGATGGCAAAGACTGGATCCCTTTTGTCTTACAATATATAACATGTTATGGGTGGGCAGCTATGAGTTACAGCTCATATAGGTGGAGCTACAGCTGAGAGCTTCTAGAACATCATTCTTACAGACACTGTACAAACACTGGTCAGCTTAGAAAGCTTAGGAAGAAATAGATTTTTGCAGAATATTTTTTTCTTTAAAACTATTGTTTAGGTTCTTGCATATGGGGCACCTTTTATTTTTTCCTCCCTATGTGCCAGTGACAATCTGGAAGCCCATATGGCAAGAAAGAAGGAAACATAGAAAAGAAATAAAATTTGAATTAATTACTATGAGAGGAAAAAATGATGTTCATGTTCAACTTTTAAAGTGTGAATAACCCTCTATTCTACTGATGATTTTTGTGTACTAGTACTCTTCTGAAATTCATTACTTCCTGTCTAAAATTAAAAAAAAAAAAAAAAAGATAAAAAAGTGAGAGCAGTGAGTGTTGCCTTATTGAATCTGCTGCTTAATAATGTCACTTAAAAAAATTAGAAAGTTGATGGAAATCATGGATAGAATCCATAATTTAACACCTTCCTTCCATTGCCTGTAATATTACAGGGTAATCATATTTTCATATGAAAAATAGGCCAGCAGAAGAAGGACAGATCCTGTGAAGCATTTGAGAGACTTGTGCTTGGTTGGATAATGTTGCATCGATGTCATTTCTTTTGAGGGTTACCTCTGGCAGCTTTTTCAAGGGGTAGAATAGAGGATTATATAACTCCTAGGTTATATTTCTGTTTTATTTTGTTTTGATATACTTATTTGAAGTGGGCAGGCCTTGTTAATATATTTCAATATGACATCACACAGAATTTCTGTGTGATTAATAAATAAAATAATAATAATATAATAAATATATATATTATATTTTTAAATATAATATATATTTTAATAAATATATATATTATATTTTTAAATATAATATATATTCATTATATTATTTTAATATATATTATATTATATTATTATTTAATATATAATTTATATTATAAATATAAATATAAAATATAATAATAATAAAAAATAAAAGCAAACGTGTCTATTCTTGACAATCTTAGCACTTAGCACTGGTGCCAGTCAATAATAATTTCCATAAGGTTTTCATTGTACTTCTTAGCAGAAAAAAAAAAAAAAAAAAAAAAGAGAGAGAGAAAAAAAAGTATATTTAATGTAGGTTCTCTTCATGAAGGTTTTGCGGTCCAGTACCTGATGAATCTCAGTTAAGTACAGCAGTTATATGGGAAACTCCCAGAGTATGCTCAAAAAAGTTTTTGGAAGATAAAAAGAATGAAGTGCACATACTTAAGGTGTCAGCCCCATAATTATGTCTATCTTTATTTACATAGCATATGGTCATAGAAAGAAATCAATGTTAATTCTAAAAGAGAAGATAGATTACCGATACACTAAAACATATGAGGTACTAAAATATTTCACAGTATCTGCAATATTTTCTATTGAAAAGATCCAACTACTTTCATTCAATTACATGCCTTGGCTTAGTTAAATATTAAAAGTTCAAATTACCCAAAATGTTCTCTAGAAAACCTTGAATCTTTCAGCTGTAAGGACTATTTTTTCCATCAAAAATATTTTATATAGAAAAACAGAAATGTTAATTTCAAATGGACATTGGATAAAAATAGCTGCTACTTGTAATACAACTGAGAAATCTCAAATTAACTGCAATAAATTCAGTTAATTTATTAATTAATATTCACTCCGATGCACTAAACTGGAACTTTACCAGAATTCAGTGTAGTTACTGGAGATTTACACCAGTATGTGAGAAGACAGGATCTATAAAAAGGTTTTGAAAATAAAAGCAATGAATTTGTTTAATTATATAAAATAAATAAATAAAATATAACATAATATAAATATTATGTTCTACAATTTAAATAAAACATAACATTATTATTGTCTAAATAGAATGCTTTGATACATTGAGACATCCAGTTAAGTCTTTGGTGTATAACAACCATATGTTTTATTTCATTCTAAACAAATCAGATTATTCTCCTGCAGCATTAAGACACTTTCATAGAGACACTGAATCATTTTGCCTCTAGAAGTGATAACCTGTACTTTCTCTTTTCCATTGCAGTAAGGACCAGCCATTAACATTCATATTCCAAACGTCAACATACAGTTGCCATACAACAAACCTCAACAAAAACACTTAGACCTTACTAACCCAAAATCTTACTACCCCAAAACCAGTACTCTCTGTCTTCACATCACCCTTCTACAACTCCAAAGTCACCAAATGCATTTTGCTTAGAGAAATATTTATGTTTCTTTTCTTTGTCCTATATCTAATAGATCCCAAGATAGAATACCTTGTTTCTTACAAGCCAGACTGAATCTAACTGTATTTGAATTTAACGTTATCAGGTATCCACTATAGAAATTCTTACATAGCCTCACCTTTGATCTGAAGATCTTACAGAGCAGAATTATGAAACAGGAGACCAGGCTCAGTGGAAGAATTTGAAAGATTCCTTCATGACAACTATTCCCCAATGAACATCTGCATGTGTAAGGCACGGAAGGAATATAAATATCACAGAATCACAGAATCACAGAATTGTTGGAAGGGACCTCAAAAGATCATCGGGTCCAACCCCCCTGCCAAAGCAGGTTCCTCAGAGCAGGCTGCCCAGGTAGGCGTCCAGACAGGCCTTGAATATCTCCAGAAAAGGAGACTCCATAACCTTCCTAGGCAGCCTGTTCCAATGCTCCATCACCCTCACCGTGAAGTTTTTTTGCATGTCAGTGCGTGACATCCTATGCTCTAACTTGCAGCCATTGCCCCTTGTCCTATCCCCACAAACCACTGAGAAGAGGTTGGCTACATCTTTCTGTCCCCCACCCCTCAGATATTTATATACATTGAGGAGATCCCCTCTCAGCCCCTTCTCCAGGCTGAACAGACCCAGGTCTCTCAGCCTTTCTTCATAGGGAAGATGCTCCAGGCCCCGTATCACCTTTGTGGCCCTCTGCTGGAATATACTTATATTCAATTAACATAGGGTCTTTAAAAATTATATATGACAAACATATCACAAATATCACATTATGTTCCAAATTCTTTACTGGGTGAGAAACGTATCACATTCCTTTTCTCCAGATTCTGATTTCATTGCCCTTTGCCAAATTAAAATCAATTTTAGAGAATTTATTAAGTAATCTGACCATTCCTGAGGTATTTTCTTTATCCCAGATGGAAACACACGTAGAGCATTAAGATTTATCTAAAATTAGATTTAATTCCCTTCAAGATAATGTTATCTACTCAACTCAAACTTTGAGGCAACTTCATTGTGTCTGTTACCAACAATATACCTAAATGCATATCAGACCACACAGATACTCTTTTTGATACAACTTATATTAATATTATATTTAATATTATATATGGATACAACTTATAGATGCAACTACTTCTATATTAGCAAAACTAATTATTTGAAAATAAAATGTTTTGACATATAATTATGTACATGTAATATTTTCTTTTATAGGCCAGAAATAAAACATCTATTAATAAATTTGTATCAGAAATGTCATGTCATTAACATCAACAATAGAGCTAACACATTTCTACTCTCATATTAGTATTTGATAAAGAGAATCATAGTTGAACAGTCAATTATTATCTTTTATTTTGATTTTAATATGTGCTTATGCATATGGTTGCCTCATTTCTTCCAAGAATTTAAAATATTTGTCATTATCACAGACTTATTCAGGAATGTTTGGATGTCTTCAGGGGCTTATTGTTCAGCTTAAAAAACAAACAACAACAACAACAACAACAAAACTTTTTAAAATGTTTAGTGTAATAAGATTCTTGTTAGTCTTGTGGATCTTTTTCTAAATAAATATTTTCTGTATGTGTTTTCAGTATTAATTATATATTTTGGTTGCTCCTTGATGGAGATATAAATCCACACTTAAGTATATTTAGTAGCAGTAGTAGCTAGACCTCTTCAGAACTTAATAGTTCATTCAGAAAAATAAAAATAAAAATTGACTGTTTATATGACTTTTTTAAACACTTTAAGAAGTCTTTAAATATACATATATTGATTGGAGGACTGTCCTCATGACTGGAGTAAAGAAAATGATACTCCTGTCTTCAAGAATGGTAAGAGAGAGGAACCAGGGAACTATAGGCTGGTCAGCCTCACCTCAGTCACCAGGAAGATGAATGAACAGCTAAACCTGTAAACAATTTCCAGGCACAGAAGGACAAGGAAATCATCAGGAGTAGTCAGTGTAGATTCACCAAGGGAAAGTCATACCTGACCAGCCTGATAAAATTGTATGATGAAATGACTGGCATGGTAGATGAAGGGAGAGTAGTACATACTGTCTACCTAGGCTTCAGTAAGACTTTCAACATTGACTCACATGAGACCTTCATAGAGAAGCTGATAAAGTATGGGCTGGATGAGCAGACAGGTGGATTGAAAAATGGCTAAGCAACCTGGCCAAGAGTGTGGTGATCACTAGACAAAATCTAGTTGCAGGTCAGTATACCCAGGGTCAATATTTGGTCCAGTCCTGTACAACATCATTAATGAGCTGGATGATGGGGCAGAATGCACCTTCAGCAAGTTTCTTGATGACAAAAAAATGGGAAGAGTGGCTGATATGCTAGAATGTTGTGCCCTTATTCAGAGGCACATCAACAGGCTGGAGAAATGGGATGAGTAGAACCTGTCAGGAAATGGTCACAAAATTATATATAGGTGGTGTCATGATCAGAACATTAGGAAGAACTTTTTTATTTTATTCGGAGGGTGACTGAACACTGAAACAAGTTGCTGAGTGATGTTATAAAGTCTTCACCCTTGGAGATATTAAAAGCTGTCTGGACATGGTCCTAGGCAATTTGCTGTAGGTGGCCATACTTGAACAAGGGAGTTTGACCAGATGACCTCCAGAGGTGTCTTCCAACCTATCCTGTCATTCTGTCATTCTGTAAATCAGATCCAAAGAAATATAGAAAAAAAAAAAAAAGAAAAAAAAAAAAAAAAAGGGATACTAGGATTAATTTTTCTATTCACAGAAAACATAATCGTAGAATCGTAGAATATCCCAAGTCAGAAGGGACCCACAGGGATCATCGGGATCATCACCTTCAACTCCTAGCTCCACAGAAGACCACCCAAAAATAAGGCCAGATGTCTGAGAATGTTGTCCAAGTACTTCTTGAACTCCAGCACTCTCTCAATGAAGAACCTTTTCCTGATATCCAGCCTGAACCTTCCCTGTCACAGCATCACATTGGGTACTATTGATGATCATCAGAAAGAAGAGATCAGCACCTGCCCCTCTGCTGCCACCCAGGAGGAAACTGTAGATCAAGACAAGGTCTCCCCTCAATCTCCTCTTCTCTAGAGTGAACAAACTGTGTGATCTCAACCACTCCTCATATATCTTGCCCTCTAGACCCTTCAACATCTTTGTAGCCCTCCTTTGGATAGTCTCTAGGTGTATATTTTTCTTATATTCTGGCACCCAAAACTGCACACAGTACTTGAGGTGAGGCCGCACCACAGTAGAGTGGAACAATCACTTCCCTCGACTGGCTAGCAAAGCTATTCTTAATGCACCCCAGGGTGCAGTTGGCCCTTTTGGCTGCCAGGGCACAGTGTTGACTCATATTCAACTTGCCACCTATCAAAATGTCCAGATCCCTTTCTGCAGCTTCTCCCTTCCAGATCCCTTTCCAGCTTCTCATCCCTCAATCTGCACATATACCTACCCTCAGTCTGCACATATACAGAGTTGCCCCTTCCCAGTTACAGAATCCTGCATTTGCTCTTGTTAAATGTCATGTTGTTAGTGATTGCCCAAACAATCTCTCTGTAAGACCTCTCTACCCACAATAGAGTCAACAGTTCCTCCCAAGTTAGTGTTATCTTATTACTTAGTGTCATCCTATGACACTATTACTCAGTGTACCTTCAAGTCCTCCTTCCAAGTAATTTATGAAAACATTAAAGAGAACTGGTCCTAAAATTGGCTCCTGTGGAACCACCACAAGTGGACATTCATAGAAAAAAAAAAAAAAAAAAAGAAAGAAGTCGGGGGGAGTCGGGGGGAGATGGAGGGGTGGGAGGGGAAGAGGGAGAAGTTAGAGAGGAGATGTGTAGCAAAGGGATCCCAACAAAAAGATTGCTACATACAAATGTTGAAGTTGCCAATCATGTAGAAAACAACAGAAACATACACTGTTAGGAAAACAAACAATACTGCATAGTCAGATCCCAGAGTGGCAACAAAACTATTTACATTCTAATAGCTACTGAGGAAGATGTTAAACAGCAGCTAACAAGGCTAGACAGCTTTAAACTAACAGGACAACCTGCCTCAGAGAAGGTCTCTGAGCAGTATTATTGCTTATTTACAGTAAAAGTAGGGAAAAAAAAAAAAAAAAAAAACTTTTAAAAAACTGAAAGAAAATATGTTGTGCAAATACTGGGAAAACAAAACAAAACAAAAAACTGTGTAATTAAAAGGTGCTCATACTGACATTTACCCTAGACAAAATAGTAGAACCTGGTTGATAAAAATTCAAAGGAGGTAAATATAATTCGTGAAAATCAGCATAGGTTTATAGAAAATAGATCTTGTTGAAGTATCGTGATGTCTTACAGTGCTTCTGGGGGAGGGAAGGACTTTTTTTTTTCCCTTTTTTTCTTTTTTCTTTTTTGCTGATATGACAACTTTGGATCACATCAAATTTACATATATATGTGCTTATATCTACTTCTGTATATAATACAATAGTAGACATTTTGAATTCTGAAGATTCTTGACTGCCAGTATATATCAACAAAGATTTATAATTCCTATGAATGTGACATACTAAATGCTTCAGTGTAACTATAACAAAGGAAATGAGTGCTTTATAGTGAGAACCATTGGAAATCTAATTTTCAACCCTTCAGTATTTAACATCTTTATTATTGACCTGCAGAAAAAAAAAATGCATGCTCTTTGAAGTTGAAGATGACTTGAAATTGAAGTTTTTTCATTGAAAACTTGTGACATCTAGGTCAGCAGGTAAAAGGAAACATTATACATTTTAATCAGATCATTGGTAAAATCATAAACCTCAGATAAAGAAGATAGTTCCAGAGAGATACAGTGCTGGGATGAAATGTGACACTAGCTTGACATGCAAAGCAGGCAAAAGCAGTAACAACCAACCATATCACAGCAGCTGAAATCATTGATCCTTATTGGCTTTCTAAGCTATTGAATATGTAGGTTTGGGGCCATGATTCAGTCACAGCATTCTTTTGATTCATTTTCTTTCCATGTGTGTAATAAAGAAAAACACTGTACTGGCTGAAAGTTTAGCAGTGTATTTTTTGCATAATTATAAACTTTAATAAAAGTCCTTATAATTATATTCTAATAATCAGTTTTGGAAAAAATAAATCTTAACTTCTTTCAAAATATTTGAATATCTGATTTAATACTCCAGGATTATGACACAGCAATTAAGCAGTGAAGGAATTTTAGTTGAGTTGTTACCTTTGTACTTAGTTTTCACATATGGATGAATTAATCAGGAATCAAAGAAGACAATCTCCCTTAGTTTCAACCACAGCAAATCACTTGATATGGTGATGAATCAATAAAAATATCAGAGAAGTCAGTAGAGTCAGTTTACTGCTGGAGGGAAGAGTAGAGAGAGGATAGAGAGTGAGGAGTAAGATGATTAATAAAATAAGAAAGGAGTTACATGAACAATGGCAAATATAGTATAGGATAGAAGCAAAAGGGTGTATGGTGTGGTGATATGTGTTTTTTGGAAGAAGATTGAAACTGTAGTGGATACCACCTTGTGCCCATAGGAAACATATTTCTGACAGCCTAACCACACTGTGTAAGAAGCAGATAAGACATTCATCAAGTATCTGCAGTGCTCAGTAACATAACTTTTTTTGGATGTAAAACTGAAGGAAAGCACATTAGTGTATACCTTTCTGGACCTTGGGAGCATATATCCAGCAGAGACAGCCCTGTGCAGAATATGTTTCTGTCTCCATTTCTCACAGAAGCTTATTTGTCTCTTAATGCAGTGCAAGTGTTGTGGATTGGGAGACCTCTCACTCTATTTCTCCACATAAAGAAAACATGTTACTGTTATCATATGAGAAATAAATTTCACTTCAGTTCCTCATTTTTCAATGTGTTCCCTCCCCCCCTCCCAAAAAAAAAAAAAAAAAAAAAAAGGTGGGAAGGAATGTATATACATTTTAATTTATCTATTTATTTTCCCTCATCTTTGTAAAGATATTAGACCGTTTATCTAGATGCAGGTAACAGAAAATAAAAGGTACAAGCCCTTTTTTGTCTCAGTGACAGTCTGGGTAGAATCTAGTGGTAAAACTAAGGGATGTGATTGAAAACTGGGTCAAAAGGGTGTATATTAAAGTTTTTGTTTTTGGTTGATTGGTTGCTTTTGTTTTGTTTTGTTTTGTTTTGTTTGTTGTTTTTTGTTTGTTTGTTTGTTTTTTCTAATTGTAAGGTTTTCCCCAACCACAACCTTGCTAATATTTCCATAAATGTAAATGGGAGTAAAACTACATCCCAATTTAACTGCATTTCAAAATATGTATCAATAACTATACAGCAGTGACATTTAAACACAACACGTATGACATGAAAACCTGAAATACATTGTAATTCCCTTGCCTGCTGTGTTGTATCCCAGTGCATTAAGCCTGTATACATATATGTTTAACTTTCCATTAGATATGACAGTAATTCTTCCTTTTCTCCTCTGGCAAATTTTCCCTCACAGACTTTCTGTTACCCTTTGTGGAAATGGACCCTTGCATGGTCTTAGGTCTACACGTCTTAGGTCCACCTATTCATCTTCTCATCTTCTCCTGTATCTCTTCCCTGTAAATTCCAGGTTTCCACTGGTGTCACAGTAAGTATCAGTGTACATATACAAGACTATTGAGCAATTGGAGACAGTCCAAGAATTCATCACTATTTAATCAATATAAAAATGAGCAGCGGCACACCTCTATATTTGAGGTAAAAATAATTCCAACATATGTAGAAATAGAGAAAGTAGACAGAAATGTAACATGCTTAGCTGATTTTCCTTAGTAAATATTACAAAAATTTTGATACTATAGCAGTTTTACAAAATCATACAAGATGTTTATATTACATTTAAATAGATACTATATTTCTACAGTAAAATGTTATTTCCCATTAAAATGAGACTTCATGTATTCTAAATAAATAACAAATATTCATCCTAAAATATCACATTCATTGTTGCCTAGAAAATTGTTTGGCTAAAGCTGTTCAGGTACTCCATGGCTACTAAAAACTATTTTTATCTGTTTATTTTATTCATGCATTTAAATTTGTAAAATAACATGTACTTTTACTGATACAAATGCAAAAACAGCAAAGAAGTCCCTAGTTTTGTTGAGTAGATCTTTTTTATTGTTTTATTTAAAACACATCTTTGGAGTGTGTACATATCTGGAAAAAAATAGAATAATAATAAAAGAAAAAGTAAATATTTTAAATCTTGTTAAATATTAACATCAAAATACAAACTGTAAGTTTAAATACGTCTTCTATCCCTCAGAAGGCTTAACATGACAATCTAACTTAAATGTCTGAATGAACCACCTCCACAGGAGATTGTAAAGCTAGTCACTAGACTAAAAAGTCACTAGACTTTTTGGGGAGTATGAAGAGGGTGTAAATATGAAAGTCAATATCCTTTTCTGCTCTGAATAATCAGTTATTCAAGCTTCAGGAACAAATATGAAATGTTCAGCTACTACAGTAGTGTATGAATACTGAGACAATTTCTTAGGCCTGAAAGATCTCAACTTTGTACAGTTGTCTGTAAAATTGCAATGCTACCAAATCCTAAATATGCATTATTTCTTTCTAAATGTCAGACATAGTCTTGGGAATGATTTTATATCTATATCTTTTATCTATTCTATACCTTCAAAGCTGGAAGAGAAAATGGCTCAAAAGAATTGATTACTGATAACTGCAATTTCTAACACCATCAAATTTAGAAACTTAACATGTTCTTCAATTAGCTGGTGATCTCAGATTATTTACCTATATAATACCAATAAAGTAACTGAATAAATGATGTGTGATATACTTAAAATTAATATTGGTTCAAAGGCTGAAGTCTGAAGAACCTTTTAATATTTTCTAGTGTATTATGGACTGAATCATGAACTTTTCTCTGACAGAAAATGTTCTTGAAATCAGTGGCACAATTTCAATGTACTTCAGCAGGAGAAGACTGGAGCTAATAGACTGCACTCTTTGTTCTAGAGATGAAATTCTTGATCTTTCAAATAAATACCCCATGTTCACATCGATTCTGGAAGTCATGTCCTGATCATATTACCTCTTCCAAGCACTGTTATAATTCTTAATTTATTCTTTACAATTTTGATAACTAAGAAAAATGAAAATTCACTCAGTTTCATCTGATGAAAGAAACCGTTGCTACTCTATCACTCTCTATCTGAAGCAACTGAAATCATGCACACATTTGCAAGTCTGTGTCTTTGCAGGTACAGGTAGTGGCGTACCTCAAGTTTTAACTATGTTTGAACTCTGAAATCAAATTTCTCAGAAGTAAATCAGCTTCTGCATATGTAGAAAAACAAAATGTAGGTTAAGGAAAAAAAGCAAAAACAAAATCAAAACAAACAAACAAAAATAACCAAATATTAGAGCTTGTGCATAGTTTGTTATTGTATAAAAAATATTTCAAAACTTTAAATACTGCTATACTTGTTGAACATTGAACATGAGATCTGATGCTTATAACATTTACAGATTCAAGTTGAAATACTCAAAGATTCCTACAGGAAAACACATTGTCCAGGAAAACGCAGACCTATAGTGAATGAGTTACCCAAGCAGATCTACAGCTCCTCATGACTGATTAATATATTAAATGTATAGAATTTCCTGCCACAATGGCATGAAGTGATTTTTTTTTTTTTTCAAATTTGTTAAAAGTACCTGAGCAGAGAAAGAGAGAGAGAATCATAAAATATTTATTATATCCCTGTGTAAGAAACAACTATTGTTCACAGAGACCAGTTTACAGTTTACAGTTTTTAACTACACTTTCAAACTTTCTTGCAGACTGAACCACTTACTGAAGCACTTTTGGGGTCTTATTCCATATTTTTGCACCTGAGTCTAAATAATAAACAAATTAAAACATAAGCAAATCAAAAGGAAACAAAGCAAAAACAAAAACTAAACCAACCAAACAAACCCACCACTTTTTAGTACAAATTTCAATGACATTTGCAATTCATTCAGTGCCCACTGACTACATCAAACTTTGAATCTGACTTTCACTATATAGATGAATGTGTGCAATCAGGCTGTGTGCAATGTTGCATAGTTAAAGACTCTTTTTGTTTTTTCAGCACTAATGTGGACTTTAGCTGCTATCACTAATTTGGAAATGACAGCAAACTACTTATTACTATTTCATTGCTACTTATTGCTATTTCATTCACATGTTGAGTTCTAGCAAAATTATATTCATTTAATAAACCCTGAACACTGTAACTCAGTTCTATGTTGTTAAAAAATAAAAAAATATATATATTTTTTCCCGTTTGAATGTTAGCTTTATTATTTGGCAATGCCTAACATCTAAAAAAATATCATTTAATTATTCATGCAAATTTTTGTAGCTTAAAACATTCTAAAAGTAAGCATATGTTTAATGTTAAGAAATTGTATGGTCTTAAAATAAACTTAGGCATGTAGTTTAAAAACTTCATTTGTTTGTAAGTGCTTTAAGAAATAGGGATAGAAAAAAAAAAAAATAAAAAAAAAAAGGAAACCTTAAACCTACATGAAAATACTTTGTTATATTTGAAATTAAGTTCTGTGGGATCTCTGATATAGCATCCAGACAACCAGGATCTAAGCTAATGCAAATATAACAGAAACACAGCTGGAATTCACCAGATTTCACATTATTTCACATTATAACTGAAAAATTAGCTGGAAGACAACTAATGTGAGTCTAACAAAATATATGACACCCAGCATATCTCCTTCCTTTCCTCCTCCTTCCCCCCATCCCCCTACCCCCCATGTTAAAGCACCATAACCTGGAATTATAGATTCTCTACTCTAATTCTAAATATTTCAAGACTCCTGAACTACTGCTGCTGTACAGTCCAGTGCCACACATTGCTCTTTCAAAAGGGACATTACACAATCTTTTAGTACTTTTTTCATCTATGCAGGCTATTAATTATTAAGCTCACTTACCCTTGTCTATTAATAGACAAGGAAATTCTGCATGAAGTGCATTCAAACCTAAAAGATTTTTGCTTTTCCACAATCTTAATGATCATTATACATGTCCATCATTTAGTTTGTACATCAATTATTGTAGGACAGGGTTGAACGTCAACTTCAGCAGTGATATGGAACTTACTGCAAATGCATTAATAATAATATCAGAACTGTAGTTTTAGTAGTTCTACATTACACTTAAAAAGACACAACCAAAACAACAACTGCAAAAACAAGAAAAAAAAAAAAGCCATAAAAGAATTTTTTTTTTTGTATTGGTTTCATGAGAATCAGAGAACCCAGTTTTAAATCCCCTTAGCATGTTATTTAAGAACAGTATACCATTTAAAGTTATTCTATTGATAGTGTTATTTTTATCATTCTATTTTTAAGCCATGTAAAACACTATAAAACATGAAATTTGTATTTTCTATGTTACTTTTTATCTTGTGATGACCTCTCCTGGTTGAGCTGTTCATTAGCCTTGATTCCAGAAGTTAAAAGTGATTTGATTCCTCTGTGCTTATTCCAAAAATAAAATAAAATAAATAATAATAATAAAGCCACATAAAATATTGCTAAAGCATGAAAAAATATGCTAATAACATTTATAATAAAATCTATGTGTGATATTGTATCGGTGTATGTTCTGTACTACAAAATGGAATTTCAACACCCACTTCATCTGGAGATAAAACTGAATGAGATACAAAGCTTTCAAAATGATCATTTCTGAATCAGCATTACTGAAAGACATCATTTTAATGACAGTGATAGATTTACTGACATTGGAAAGTAAACACAAATTTGAGATGCAATATATTAACATAAGTGATGTATGATTCTATTCTTTTTGAAAACTATAGCTTTTTCTCTGTAAGCATAGACTGTAAGAAAATGAGTAACAAGCTCATAAATAAAGATTAATAATTGACTGTACTCCATGAATCTTGTATATGTTCTAAAAAAAATATTGTAAGTGCTTTTTACTGTTGTTAATTATGTCAAACTCAAAACATTAAGTAGTAGTACAGGAGAAAATAAAAACTTGGTTGCAAATCAGTTGTAAGTGAAAGTTGCATTTCATAATATTTTTAAACCTTTCAGAAGTATTCCCAATATGATGCTCAAAATCAACTGATGGCAAAATAAACAAAGAAGCATAAGTTATGATTTAAACATAAATAAATAAATAAATAAATAAATAAACAAACAAACTAAGTGCATTGTCTTGTCAAGGAAGGAGGAGAAAAAAATCACTAATGGCATTCACAATCAATTGCATACAAAGTGTCAAACAAACCAAGAACATACAGCACAGTGATCCCTTTGTATATCAAAGTGTGCAACAGAATAACTAGTTAAGTAGTGCACCAAAACACTGTGACACAGAACATGAGTTCCTGCAGTGGTACCCTATCATTTTTTATCTTCACAAAAATTCTAAGTATTTGCATACTCTTTTTTCTAATTATGAGATTGACGTATGCTTCTAGATAAATTTCTATTTCCAGTAAATAAATCTAATTCCATTTCACTTTCAGAAATGAGTCAGAAATGAAATGTTATAGACTACATTAGGAGTGTACTGTATGTGGTTTTGGAAAGTGAATTGTTATATAGAAATCCTTGAATATATGGAAAAAATCTTAAAGATGGAAATGTATTTAAGTAATTTTTTTAATTAATATTACATATAACTTCTATTCATGGAATTTCTGGTTATAGTAATGTTGCTGCTACCATTTGTTTCTCATCAAACTTCTTTCAAAAGTTAATCTTTTTTTTTTTGATTGTTTGTTTTTGATTCAGTAATCAGATAACATGCTGTTGGCCATTTTCAAGTTAAACTACAGTCATTAGCTACTGAATGACAAGAAAAAAAAAGTATCTCAGAAATGTGTTAGGAAAGAAGAGAAGAGAAGAGAAGAGAAGAGAAGAGAAGAGAAGAGAAGAGAAGAGAAGAGAAGAGAAGAGAAGAGAAGAGAAGAGAAGAGAAGAGAAGAGAAGAGAAGAGAAGAGAAGAGAAGAGAAGAGAAGAGAAGAGAAGAGAAGAGAAGAGAAGAGAAGAGAAGAGAAGAGAGAAGAGAAGAGAAGAGAAGAGAAGAGAAGAGAAGAGAAGAGAAGAGAAGAGAAGAGAAGAGAAGAGAAGAGAAGAGAAGAAAAGAAAAGAAAAGAAAAGAAAAGAAAAGAAAAGAAAAGAAAAGAAAAGAAAAGAAAAGAAAAGAAAAGAAAAGAAAAGAAAAGAAAAGAAAAGAAATTTATTCTCCAAGGACAGATTTCTGATAAGCTAAATCATTTTTTTTCTTTTATATTTTATATTATATATATATTTTATTTTCTTTCTGTTATGCAGAGCCTGAAACAGATTTATATGTTTATAAAGAAAAGATATTTAGAAGAAAGCGTACATGGCTAGTGAAGACTAAGCAGTAAACTTTAGGGTCGATATATCTCCGAAATGAAACGTAAATAAATAAATAACAGAACATCCTACGGCCTCTGAGAGTAAGAAAAAATGCAGGCAAGGCTATACATTTTCTATTGGCATATAAATAATTATTTAAAAGGTAGGAGAATATTTCCTGGAAATATTTCCTGGAGAAATAATACTATTTTATTTTTCTGTAGGTACCAGGTGATAACAGATAGAAACAGACTGAGAAAGTATAACAATGCTCCAGTTCACTAGTCATTGCATGTTCATTCCCATTTCCAAGCAAACAAATAGATAAACAGGCATAACGATCCATATACATCCCTATGCAGTATATACATTACATTCTAAGGCAATCCTATGCTTGGTCAGTAAACTCAGTAAACTCAGCCCAGAATCATACACACACAGTTACAACACATCCATATGTAACATCTCAGCACTTTCCTTTCCTCTACAAACAGTAGAGAAAGTCAACAGTATTGTCTATTTTTGATGGGTCTATGAAAATATAATACTTCATTTTAGTATTCATTTCAAAAATGGCAAATGGCAAATGCTTTATGTGGTCTGAAGAGAAACAACTAAATACTTAACACTGACATCTACCTGCAAATGCTTTGCTGGAAACTACAGTTGAGAGCAGCGTTAAAGGCTTGATCTAACACCCATTGAAATCAACGAGTTCACTGTCATTTTTTACACTGTTAGCAGAACTGGGTCCTGTATAAGTACTCTGCTTTAATCCAGTTAAAATTCATCAGTGAATATGTGATCATTTTTCTACTACTTCTGCCTTCCTAGGAGGGCATTTGTTGATCTCCTCTAAAACACCTTTGCTTATTTTATTATGGGAAGCAAAACTTCACTCTGTAAAATCTGTTCTGACTCAGTTCCTTCTCATCAACTTGTCATCATTCTTTCCTCTTCAAATGAGACAACATTTTCTCTTGTTGGTCATTGATAAAACAGTTATGGAAACTGCCCGTCTCCTATTTACCCTCACAAAATTGTGGAAGCAAAGTACTTACAAATGCAAATTGCATACTTTCTGAGGAACATAGGGAAAACAAAATCAAAAACCACACACACACATACACATACACACACAAAAACCAACCAACCAACCAAAAAAAAAAAAAAAAAAAAAAAAAAAACTAACTAACAAAAAACAACCCCAAACTTTGAACAGCTTGTATATGATTCCTCTCCTTTTCTGACTCCATTGCAGAACCAGAACTATATCATAAAGCAGGTCTTTCAACTTTCCTCACCAGCTACCACTAAAACCATCTACAGTAAGAAAGATCAGATGAGAGCATTGAGAACAAGTATCAAACCTCAGAGCACACATACACAGGAAAATACACAGAAAATCCAACACAAGATTCTAACCAAATAAAAAATTATCAGCCTCCCAGAGTTATGGGAATTCCCCCTGGCTTGTTGCAGTGCTGAAATTGTGCATGCTTCTTAGAAAAGGGTACTTACGAGATGCAGGCAAAGCAGTCCTGGCTTTGCAGCTAATGCTGCTGAAAATCCAGAGGAAGAGAGCTGCCCTGCAGCCAGATCGGGTAACCACAACCATCCTTCACTTCCTGGCTCCCTGTACTCCAAATGCCAGCCGCAGAAGACCTGCTGTTCTCCACTTTGGCCCCTTCTCTCTCTCCCCTTCCTTTTCTCGGAGGAGTTGGCACGGAGGTAAAGGGGGCAGGGCTTTACCTTGGGGTAGAAGCCAAACACCCTCTTCGTCTGCTGTCTCTGGGTTTGCAGCAGTAGAATAAGTCGCTGTACTTTTCTTTCTCTTATTTATCTGTGTTTCTGTGTGTGTGCCTCCTCAGAGGAAGGAAGGAAAAAAAAAAAAAAAAAAAAAAAAAAAGCCACGAAGTATCAAATAACAAGATTTGTTGGAGAATAAAAAAAGCAATTCCCCAAAAGATGTGGGGATGGTAGGGGGGTGGGGGGGAGGGGGGAGGAGGTAAAGGGAGATGGAGATGAAAGGAATGGAGAAAGGAGTAAAGAGCTATTGGTGCTGCTAATGCTGCTGTTGATGCTTCCACTGCAGCTGAGCCCTTCTTCCTGCACAGAGCAGCGCTGCTGAGAGAAGCTCGCAATAACCTCCCAGTTCAGATATATATACACAGTGTACACGCACACACAGCCGGGGAGCCAAACACACACTCACACAGGAACAGGGAGAGGGGAGAGGGAGAGAGAGAGAGGCAGAGACACTCCCGCAGCATAGAAGCAGGCTCAGAGCCTCTCTCCTCATGCATTCATCATTTTCCAGCAGGAGGAAACGCTGTCACCAGAAGCAGCAGCCTCCCCCCGCCACGCCAAAAAAAAAAAAAAAAAAAAGGGAAGGGAAAATCTCTCTCCCTAGCGCTGCCCTCCCCTTCCCTCCGCTTCCTCCAGCTCCTCCCTCTTCCTCTGTGCCCCTCCGGCCTCCAGGACCCTCCTCGTCCTCCGCCGCCTGGTTCAGAGCCGAGGAGGGTGGCGGGGTCTGAGGCCGAGCCTCGGGGAGGTGGCCCCGGGGCCTCTGTCCGCGGTGCTGAAGCTGGGCGCCCGCGGAAGCCCCTGCCCCTCGCTCTCTTCGGGGCCTGCTGCTGCCTCTCTCCCCGCACCCCGAGGTGGCAGCGGCTCCCCGAGCTCCAGCCTGCCGGGATCCGAGCCAGGCCGGCAGCAGGCAAGTCCTCCGGGCGGTCCTAGTTGTGGGGGGCCGAGCACCATCCCGCCGCCTGCAGAGAGCTGGGGCTGGAGGAGCCGCTGATGCAGATGTTTTTGTTCGGTAATTAATTCTCACTCGGAGAATGAGCCAGGAAGCAAGCTGCATTAAAGTATCATTATGGTTTTCACCTACCAGACGTGACTGAGCCAACCTGGCTATTATGGTTTACGGGTTTTACAAGTCTGACTTCTCTTTTTCATCCCTCCACATCCCTCTTGCCATTGCCCTCAAACAGACTGAACTAAAAGTTATTGCTCACCAGATACGGTAGAATAATGAGGGTGGGGAGTTATTCATGGATTATTTATTCTACAATCAATGAGGCAAAGAAAAATGAAAACAATTATTTCTCAGGTGTTATATAGAGAAGGCTGAGAAATGGAGAGGCATAATTTCTTTAGAGGTGCCCCAAAGCAGGCATAAATTATTTTCAGTGACTAATACACATGCTGTTAACAAGTATCTGCTGTTATTTAGTGAATATGATGAAGTGGTGAAGATTGTTTATAAGATGAGATTTTTCAGAAGGGCCTTGGGATATTAGGATCCTCAATCCTATTGCTTTTCAGAGGGAGTACACCATGTATCTTTTAGGTCACTTTGAAAACTCATCCACATATAATATGTGATATCCCAGGAGAGCTGTGGCCTAGAGGTTTAAGGCACAGGGCAGAGCTTAAGTGCCAGTCCAGGGGAAAAGTGGTTCTGTAATCTTGTCCAACTGCTGTTACATTTCCTCCTTGACCCTTTCCTTCTCATATCCAAATCATTATGTAGTGTTAATATACTCCTATTTTAAATGCTTTCAGAGAAATATTGACAATATATATGTTGCAAATATGGAATGAGAAAGTTCACTATTAATATTAAACGTTATTATATTTACCTGTGTTTTTGAAAGAATGCATATTCCTGTAGAGATTTTGTTACCTCTTTTCTGCTTCAGCCTGAGCCTTCAGCCTTGCCCTTCCCATTCCTTATATCCACAGACACATTTTGTTGTTTAGGATAGCTAAGTTCCAGTGGAATTAACTAAGAACCAAGTATCAATCAATGCCATTGAACTAATTCAAACTTACCTCCTTTCTCAACATCTTTCTTTTCAGCACCTTCTATTCTCATCCTGCTCTAGAACCCACAATTTTCCAAATTTTATTTTCCATTCCAAATTTTCCAACCTACATTTTGTGTTCTTTAGATACATCAGAAGAAGTGGTGCTTACATACTATCAGATTCAATGCATTCATGGAAAATAGAATATATCATGGAAAAAAAAAAAAACAACTTCTGACTATGACATGCAAAAAAATCACATCACTTTCATCCTGAGATCCTTCAACCTTTTCAATGTTCATTGGCCTTATTCACCTGACTAAGTAACAAAGAACTTCTCTGAGTAAAGATTTAAAAGCTCAGTTGATCATTTTGTAACCTAAATTTCTGTTTTTCAAAGTATTTCAAACAAGAATAACAAAACATAGTATTTATTTCTTTGTTTGTTTTTCTTTATTTGTTTTTGTATTTGCACATCACCCATTTATGAAGTCCTCCACTGGACAAAAATTTGACTTGAATTGAATTGTTCAGACTTTACAGTTCTTTAGCATATGATAACTTGGTGTTTCAAAACCTTTCTCAAGTTGTTCACAAGAAGGAACACAAAATCTTATAAAGGCTGAGACAAGTAATTCAAAACAGGAAGAGTCAGCAGATTGATTGATGAATATCTCAACAGTGGTGATAGTAGAAAGTTTCCTTGTGGTTTGAGACGGAAGAAATGGCACAGGTTATTGCATTTTTTTTCCCAACCTCAGAATAGGATCAGTTCTTAAACACTACATAAAATATTTAAACTCAAAAGCAATGAGTTTTGCAAGGGTAATGCAATTATTTTTAATATAACCACAACTGGGGCCTGCAAAATGATTATCTTTGACAGATTCTGTCATCAAAAAAAAAATTATTTATATATATATAAATATATATATATATATATCCTTACAAAGATCTTCAGGCATTTTTAGGCCTATAAAATAAGCTAAACATCATACACATACTTATATGATTATTTTTTTCTCCCCCCCAGAGGATTTTTTTGAAATATTACTATATATGATTCAACAAATCCAAGTTGAATATATTAACCTTTGAAATGAAAACATGCTCAAATTGTGTTAGGGCACAATATGAAGTTATTAGATACTTCTCTCTTCTACTCTTCCTTCTAACCTTTCCTTTCCAGACTTGTAAATGTGAGAATGTTTCTAAGCAATCATTGAGATACTCCTGCAGCCTGGCCTGGACACCGGCAAGATTTAACACCCATGTTCTGCAACAGACAAATTCCTGCAACATGGGACAATATAGGTTATGAAAATTTCCTAGAAACTGATACAGACACACCAGCCAAGACTTGCTAAGGAGGGGCTGCCAGCAAAGATATCCACATAAGAAAATTAATCTTATTTATTTATTTTCAAATGAACATTCCCAAGTTCGTAGAAGCCAGGGGAGATATCTCACTCTACAGATGAAAACTTCCTGACAATCAGTAAGACACTAAAGAGTTAAAAGACTCCAGTTTTTGAAGACATACCCAAATTTTATTGAGCTTAATGGAAATTATGCACACATATTGATGAATAAATAGATCATTCTGAATTTACTATGGCTGTCAAGTATTGTCTGCTAAGTGAAATTCATCCTGGACAGAGTTATATTTACAGTATGTGAATGTCAAGAAAAAAAAAAATATGTCAGAAAGCAAGAAAGAATAATTAAGGATTTCAAACTTGAGTGAGAACCAATAGCATCCTATAAAGGATGCTATCAGCTGGGGCCAAAGAAGAAAAAGATTCAATACGAAGAAGAAAATCTCTGAACTGAAACTTCTGAATTAATTTTAGAAAATAAAAGCTATGTTTATTTATTCCTAAAAATCACCATTTAAACATATTTTTCCTTTTACATTTTTGGTTTCTTCTTGAAAGTCAGAACCTCTTGAAAGTCAGAACTCTAAAAACTATCCATAGTGAAATTTCCATCCAAGTCTCTAGGTTGGTAGATACGAGGACTTCACACAGGAAAGACAAATATTTCAAGTTGTGACCAAACAAGACTTTATGATCATATTTATGGAGGTAAAAACCCTATAATGGGCATTTTTATTACTGAGGGAATTATTTTGTTTATTAATAATGTGTTTGTATACTGGGACTGGTTAGAAACATGGATCTTCCTCGAAGGGAGAAGTATGGCACTCGAATGACACCTGCCTGTGAGAACTTCTAAAGACCTGAAGACAATATTTATTTTCTTGCAGTTTAATGAAAGAAAGTCTCTCTTAACCTTCTTAATATAGCTTAAAATGAAGGTGAGAATATATTAGCAGAAACTCTTTAGCTAGAAGCATTAGCTACTAACTTCATGAAGCTAAAAATAATTTGAAGGGAATTAATTTTGGAACGACCACCATTGTTTTGTTGTAGTTGAATTAAAACAAACAAGCAAATTAAAAAAAAAAAAAAAAAAAAAAAAAAGTTTAAATATAGGTAATCATAACAAAATATTATTGTATTTCTTCTTTGCATGCTTTGTGAATTTTTAAAAGGTATGTTAAACTCTCAAAATGTTTAATATCTCAATATTAAAAATGCTTACCCAGACTCTCATTTATGCTTCAAGAGAATCTGAAGGTGCTCAGAACTTTTCAGCTTCATGCCACATCTCCTGTAGTCTAAACATTCTCAAGACATCATCTACCTTTAGAAATTTATTTTGGGATATCTTGGTCTATATAACTCTATACTACATAATTTAAAAATTTGACAACCAATAAATAATAATAATAATTTAAAAACTAAATAAAAAAGCTGTCATATATCTCAAACATATACTAGACTGGAATCTGCAATTTATAAAAGTGCATTGCAATGAGGTATCAACCCATAAAACAGGTTTTATAGAGAAATGTATCTAAAAATACACTGTAAATGGTCATTTAAAAAAATCTACATTGAAATAATCTTTCATTAATATAGCTTAAAATATACTTCAGAGGCAATTCTTGAATGCACAGGAGATCTCTGTAGAAAAAAAAAATAAAAAAGGTGTACACAAACTGAATTAGAGTAATATCAAAAACTATTGCAATTATATTGGAAATTCTAATCACTATTAAAGAAGAAATTGAAATCAGTCTGTTACATTTTCTTCTGCTGTTGGCGGAAAAAAAAAAAAACAAAACATTTCACTAATGCATAGTCTGCAAGGTAAATGTCAGAGAAGAGTCTATCAGGTCTTCTTATACTGCCATTTTTGTTTGGATGAGGATTCCACATGGCTTGAAGACTTTTGCAGAACAAGTACACTGCTGAATGCAGTAAATACTTCCACAGCAAAGTAATATTAGGTATTGATGTATTTTTACCAATAATTTAATGTAAATTAACAGCAGGAAACAAGGAAAAAAGATGGCATAATCTTTTAGATTGAGATGGCATAATCAGAAAGCTTGCTTTCTGCAAATTGACAGTGATCTACAGTCCATATCTTGAGAATTTCTTTGGTAAAAGTTTCAGAAATAATTCGCAACTTGTAGATGTAAACTACCATTTTACTTTAAATAATTTGTGACACCGAGGATATAGCTTCATTATATACTCAATACATATTTAACAGATTGGAAGAGGTTAGCAGAGTAATGCAGTAAAGTTATTGAAGCATTTAAGCATTCTGAGTAAATATATATTTGCTTCCCTATTATTGCCTGCATCATTCAGTCTCAATTACCCCACTAATAAACTATAGTTATCTTCAGCTCCTATTACATATGGCATATGGATACATGATAATAAAAGTAGTTTAAAATATTACCATTTTCTCTACCTTATAATGTTAGGAGTATCCAGAGTCCTCTTGAACTGTGTTATAAATTCTTTCATAGAGTTGATTGTGGTAAGTTACTTTGTGTTATAGCAAAATTTGAAGCTCCAGTAATTCTCCATTATGCCTTCTGGACTGACTTTTATTAATGATCTACAGTGCACCTACTACAGAGCAGGGCATCAATAATGACTGGAGATTCTGCACATTGCTTTAATATGATTACACTTAAAAGATAAATACATACCATTTTGCCTGTCTAAACATTGGCCTGTCAGATAATTTCCTATTCAGCTCCTATATTTCTCCTTTTTTTCCCCTTTCTTCTAGGTTTCTGATTTCTAACAAATACAGACTTTAAATGCAGACTCAATGGTGGCATTAAGAACACCAACTATGTAAAGACTGGCAACATTTTTAAAACTGAAAGCATTAGATGAGCTTTAAGCTAACTTCAGGAAATCACTGGACATGGCTATGCAAGCAGAATAACTTTTGGGGCTTTGGGGGAGTTTCTGATCTGCCCATGACCTCCAGCCAAGCCTCTCAGTCCAAACAGATCAGATCAGCCTAAAGCTCACAATGAAGCTATTGTATCACAGGCGTTGAATAATATTCCCATTTACCAGTTGGAGGTTTTCATTAGAGCCACTAGCCCTCCTACTTCTTTAAACTCAAAAACAGACAGTATAAGTTTTTGTTGAACTGAGCAGATTGAGAGTTCACTGGTGTGGTGGTCTGAAAATTCACAATTTATTTCATGGTCTTATTGATATAAGTTCTTTGATGTAGTAGTTATATCCTGAAAAAAAAAAAAAAAAGGTAACTTACCCATTCTTTGTCCAGAGTAGTTGTCAGTGCAGTCAGCCTGACGATCACTTAGGGAAAATGGTCAGCAGGCTGTAGCAGCATTTAATAAAATCATACAGGTACATACATCATACACGAAAAAAAAAAAATATTGTGAGCACAAATAATTGCTCAGAGAGTCTAGGTAGCCAATTTGAAAGCAGTGATGAATCAGAGAGTGAAATTAATTCTTTACATAGAAATAGGAAAAAAGTGATTAGTAGTAACAAGAGAATAATGTCAAAGTACAAACTTCTGCATGGTGCATGACTGCATCATTATATTTTTGTTGTTGTTTTTTCTGTTCTTCCTTCTTCATTGACATGCCAAAAGCAAATGAGTAGTCTTGATAGGAGGCAAACAATGTGAAAAAAATCTCTGATATGCTGCATCTGTCACCAACTTTAATGACACACAACTTCTTAAAATTTGATAGTGTAGAGGCCTTTCATAAAGATCATTTCAGCTTAATTTGTAAGAAGCCATGATTTTCATATTTCTAGATTTTAATCTGTACATTGCAAAACAGCCTACATTTACTGTACAGTGTTAGGAAACATCTAATCAAAGATGTGATTTAAAATTCTTTTCTGCAAAAAATAATTTTCTAAACTATTGAAATAGTTTAAACTATTGAAATAGTTCAATGCAATGAACCTGCTACACAACTGTAGGAGAGGTGCAGCTAGACTGTTCATATACACTAGATATTTAGAGAGAGTAGAGAGAGAACAGCAAATCTCTTCGTGATGACTTTTTTGCAACAGCCACAATGAACTATGAATTTGTCATCCATCTTGTGGAAAAAAAAAAAAAAGACAAAAAAAAAAAAAAAAAGTGTACATTTCCTCTAGCTGGACAACAGAAAGCTTGTTAACTGAGGAAAGAATGTTTATTTGAAACCCACAAAGTGATCTGAAATGAAAGACTGCAGAAAAGTGAATGAGCCCATCAAGAGGTTCCCTCTTTTACATGTCAGAGTCTTCAGTACCAGCTCACCATATGGTTCTATTATCCCCCAAAGAACAGGATATATATGTACATGTACCACACACTCAGACAAACAAATGTATAATGTTCTGTGTGCATTTAATGCATTAAAGTAAATGCAAATATGTGCTACAATATGACATGCTTATTAGAATACGTAATGGATAATCTTCAACCATAGAAAAACAAGACTGAGGATGTCCATCCAAGTCATATCAATTACCTAGATTTATTTTCCAAGATAAAGTCCCTTTTCTGCTCAAACACAATTCCTTTTCCCAATATTTATGAAATACAGGATGACTTGGAGACACTTCTGTGATGTATGGCTAGATAAAATCACTTGGCTTTCAGAACCTTTACGTGTTATTATTTTTTTAATAACATACATGAAAAAAATATATATACATATTTGGTAAAAGACTGATAATTCTTAATCTTATCTCACTTTTTAGTTGTAAATTACAAAACAGTAGAATTAGAGCAGACAGAAGCCCTACTATTATAAGTTTTTAGCTGTAATTGCATTAGCAGTAAGAAGTGTTTAGACTGTTATATGTTACCTACTGGAATGTGGCATGTAATGAATGAAAAATAAATTATTCTCCATAGAGTCCAAAATTTTCAAAATATCAATAATTAAATATTAATAGATGATTAATATGAAAAATGTATTAAAATATATCAATATAAAATAATAATAAAATAAATAGCAACAATATAATAATAAAATATTTTTATCATGATATGAAATAAATAATAATAATTAAGTATTTATTAATCTCCCCAATTAGGTAAATATATATTATATCCGTGTATAGAACAAGCACAAAAATCTGAGCGTGGTGTCCAATGTCACAAATATTCCAAATGTTGCAAACAAGATCCACTGACTCTGAGATCAAAATCTAGTCTTAAAGCCAGGTGGAAGAATCAGGGAAAGATCTGCCTCTTGCGCTGTAGTTACCCTATCAGGGCAAGTGAACTGGAAGTGTTGAAATAGTACCTTTATGAAAACGGTAGTCAGTATGAAGGATTTAATCATCAGAAAGTCAGTCTAAGAGAAAAAGTCAGAAGAATCTAAGCAACAAGTATTTTAAAGGCAGTCAAAGGAACGTGATGACTGAAACTAACATGTTAATGCCTTTCTTCTACTTATGAAGAAAAAATGATAGTTATAATTGAACTAGATGAAACTACCAGTAGAAGTGTTCATAATTTTCAGAGTACACACATTTTTGTCGGGCATCATTCACAAGTGATACACTGCTATCTCATAGATCTTTCTGCATTTCTTAGAAGACCACTATATCACCACTTGCCACTTTTGAACAGTGAACTGTATCCCAGCCAAAAACCTTGGAATACGTTGAAGTCTATATGGGTCTATTCATTTGTGTCCAGGCAAAACAAAGACAGAGCATGCTATTTTATTTCCACTTTTAGAAGACCTTGAATCTCTCTGGTAAATGTTGAGAACTGAAAAGAATGCAATCTCTTTAAGAACCAAAAAGAATGCAATCTAATTATAAATGCTGCTATGATAAAAGCACTGAGTCCTACTGTTTTTCCAACTTCATGATGAAGTAAGGTTTCATTGTTCTACCCACAGACATGCCTGCCAACGTGGGAGAATTTTAGATGAAAATGAAAGACTGAAAGACTATTCTCTACTCACCCCTCTTACAACAGCTAGTGATTTAGTTGCTTGACACTTCTACCCCTAGGGAAGACCACTTTTATAATAGAGTTTTAATATATGTCAATACCATTTTGAAAAGCATCCTCTAGAGAGGCTGTAAATACAGCATACAGCATAACCTGCTTGCTTGGTGCTTTCCATCCATATGGCTGCTTCTCCATCAGCATGTGGAGTGCCTGCTTGGAAGTTTTCTTTTTTTTAACCAACTGCGCATGTTCAGATATAAAAGATACCATCAGCTCCAGGAAATGTGTCAGTCACTATTCTCTCAAAGTAGCTATCTGCAAAGCTGGTGGGTCTGATGATGCAGATGGTTTCAGAAGCACCTATAGCTTTTATAGACACTGTCACAGGTTATTTTAATAATTCAGATTGGAAAACATGTTCTTCACAGAAAAAGTGCATCTCTTGTTCATTAATCTTAGCCTGATATAAGTTGACCTTGCCTTCATTTCAAACTGATATTGTAATATCAGTTCTGCTGCTCAGCCAGAAGCCCATGGAACTACAGCAAGTAAATGACTGGGAAAAAAAATAAATCTTTCTCCCTCACAAATCAGGTAAGGATTCACCTGAATATTTACATCTAACTGAATTTGTCATGTTAGCCTCTTTTTACAGTTGACAGAGAGCTAGTTAGCAACATCCAACATCTGGGATAAGATTCATATTACCCTAAATAAGGTAAACTTGCGTACGATCAGATGGGTCAAGCACCACAGTAGTGCCTATTCCTCTCTGTTAACTACAAGGAGAGCCTTGAGCACCTAGCACAGCTGTAAACACATAAAGCAGAATGAGTTGAAGCCTTACTTAGAGTGGAGATTCTGCTATCCCTCCACGGAATCGGCTTCAGCCCTGTGTCTACGCATAGACTATGCTGGCTCATGCGTACTGAAGACATTAGAACAACACATTGGGAATTGTGGAACTGCTGTACAAGATGCTTCAAGTGCCTTTTTCTTGCAAGCATGGTCTTGATTTGAAATTTAGTATTTAACCCCAAGCTTAAACTTTTGTACTATAATAGAATCATATTATAGAATAGCTTGGGTTGGAAGGGACCTTAAAGATCATCTAGTTACAACCCCCCTGCCATAGGCAGGGATGCCACCCACTAGATCAGGTTCACCAAGACCCCATCCAGACTGGCCTTTTAAGACCTCCAGGGATGGGCCATCCACAGCTTCTCCTGGCAACCTGTTCCAGTGCCTCACTACCCTTATAGTGAAGAATTTCCTCCTAATGTCTAGTCTAAATCTATCCTCTTTTAGTTTAAGACCATTCCCCCTTGTCCTATCATTATCTACCCAAGTAAAGAGTCTTTCTCCATCTTTTTTTATAAGCCCCCTTTACGTACTGAAAAGCTGCAGTGAAGTCTCCCCAAAGACTTCTCTTCTCCAGGCTTAATACCCCCATCTCTCTCAGCCTTTCTTTGCAGAAGAGGTGCTCCAATCCTGTGATCATCTTTGTGGCCCTCCTCTGAACTTGCTCTAAGATGTCCAAATCTTTCTTGTTCTGGGGACCCTAAACCTGGATGCAGTACTCCAGGTGGGGCCTCACAAGGGCAGAGAAAAGGGGGACGATCACCTCCCTCCACCTGCTGGTCACTCCTCTGTTGTTGCAGCCCAGGATGCATTTGGCCTTCTGGGCTGCAAGCACACACTGCTGGTTCATGTCAAACCTTTTGTTCAACAAAACCCCTAAGTCTTTCTATGCAGGGCTGCCCTTAATGAGTTCTTTTCCCAGTCAGTACTTCTGTCTGAGATTGCCCTGACCCAGGTGTAGCACCTTGCACTTGGACTCGTTGAACCTGAGGTTCACATAGGCCCACTTCTCTAGCCCACAAGTGACATCTAGAAATGACAGCAATTATAATAATACAAAAGTAACAGAAAGAAAGTGATCATAGGAGAAATCAGAGAAAAGACTCCATTTAGTAGCACAAATAACAATCTAGAATTTTGGTGTTCCTACAAGAAAGTAAAGGTGGGAGGCAATTTACTGTTGTTTGTTTTGTTTGTTTGTTTGTTTGTTTGTTTTTTTCTTTTTTTTTCTTTGTTTCCAAACAAAGCATCAGTGCCAAACAAAGAATTGAAATAAACAAGGAAGTGAAGGTAAACATGAAATTGGTTAGGCTTACTGAAACTGAGTTGTTTTGTTTTGTTTTGTTTTGTCACTGACTAGAGAAGAAGAAGCTCAGATTTAGGAGTAGATAATGTTTTTCTTTTACACAACTGTATAATGGAAACTTTCCCTTCATCTTGCATAGCCTTCATGTAGATCTGTCACACTTTTCATTTGGATTGAGCCTAGGACAGTTTCTTTGGACAAGGAAACAGCCTATTTATTTCCCTTAGCACAGTCAGAGATTAAGGGTTGGAAGGGTGGGAGATGACAAGCCCATGTCCTGGTTTCCAGCAAAGTTATTTGGGTCATGCTGGAGGGAGTAAAATGCTTCATAACATTTTGAGACAATCTTTTCCCTAGATAGTACCTGACTTATCTGATCTAGAACCTAACACCACTAACAGTCAGTCTGTTGTCCCAGTCTCTCAGCAAGTTCAGTGGCAGTCTCTGAGCCCTAAACTCCTAATATAATTGTATGATGTGCTCAAAAAGGCAGATGAGCTGGATAAATCAAAAGTCTTACAAAAGAACTTCATGGACATGCCTCTTACTTTCACTGACAAAACCTTACACAGTTCCAGAGCCACAACAGCCAGAAAGTAACTGGGTTTACTGATGGTATAAAAATCCTGTAAGACCATATATAAGATAAGCATTTCTTAATTTGAATCAAAGACCAGAACAGAATTCCTGATCCTTCAAGTTTAACCCTTTGTGATTTCAAGAATTCCACCTTAAACATCGTCAAGTTTTTCCATTTTTCTCTCCCTTTCTACCCTCACCCTCATTGCCCTCCCTTTTGAAAGATTGTCCTGGAATCGGAATATTTTAAAGGACAAAAGCCTTATTTTAATTTCCACCCAAAATATATTTATGGTTGGCTTATATCTATTTGTTTTTGGGACAATATTGCTCCTTATCTTGAAATGATTCTTTACTCCCAATTAGTTTATAAAAAAGGCAAAATATTGACCATTCAAAAGCATAGTAAAAAGTTTTGGGAAAAAAAAAAATAAAAAAGGCTTCAATAATTCATTTATTTATAAAATAGCCCCCCCTTCAAACATATGGGAAAATAATATGATTTTTTGTTGTTGCTGTTACTGTACTTTTTTAACTATAAAAATGTCAAATACAAGATGCACACTTGCAGAAATGTGGAAGTACTCTTGTGCAGAAAGCACTTCTCATCCTTCTAGAAATTAAGATAAGCTGGTTCAACTAGTCACAGGTCTTAATCATTTTCATCAAACAATGTCACTCTCTGGACCATTTGCTCTTGTGTAAAATATCATGTTACTACCATGCTTAGAGAATGATATTTCAGTAGGATATTTCACATGGAAACTACAAGCTTCCAGTTAAACTAAGTTCTGACATATGTATGTGCTTTCTTATAGTTTTTGGGCAACTTTTTCAGGATATGCAATCTACATTTCTGTGACTTCTGCATTTCTGTGACTATTCAAATTAATTTCAAAGGAAGCCTTGTATTAGCACACAGTGAAAACAGCAGGATCAGAATTATGGGAGCCACACATCTGTAGCTTTAAGCTGTCAAAGAGAAAAATCTTAATGTAGGATTTAGCTTTCCTTCTCCTAAGGGTTTGTTAGTCCATGTAGGTAACATAATGTTTGGAGCAAGGAGAACTTAAACCTCTGAGTCCTTGTCCCCTGTTCACTAGTGACATTACCCTCACTGCCCAACAAACAAACAAAAAACCACCACCACCCCAAAAACAAACAAACAAACAAACAAACAAACAAAAACTCTCATGAAATTCTTTTAATGGATTAGGTGTTATATTACATCAGCTTTTAAATACCAAAGATTTCACCAAATAAATACAGAAGAAACCCAGGCAGTTAAGAAGTTGGTCTAGATTCATCCCAAAAGCCTGTGTGTGCTCTACACAATGGATGGGAAGACTATAAACAGTTTTCCTTCTCTCAAATGTTAAATAAGTACTTATTTGCCCCTAATATACTGGTCACCAAAACCAAGTAAGCACTAAATGAAGAAAAAAAAAATAATAATATATATATATATATATATATATGCTAGGAAGATGCTGCATCTTTCAGACACCAGTAAAATTTTCCAGTGCAAATCTGTTTTCATAGCCTAACAAAGGAGCTGATCAGACAAGTACATGTTATATACGAACAATCCCGTCTGTACAAAATGACTGAGAACATCAAATATCTTCCTGCTTTGGACAGAAGTCATCATAATGCCAAAATTAACCATGTTCATTACCTTGAAATATGCTCACATGAAAAATAATGTTAAAAATGTTTTCTTTTATGTAAGTACAACAATGACAAATTTAGTTTAGTGGACAACTACAAACTTAAAATGATGGCTTCCACAACACACATACTTCTGCTGCAGCCATCCTTATTTATATAAGCATTTCTTGTCATAAAACAGAAAAATTATGAATAAAATATTTCTAGAACTGGTAAATTCTGTTGATTTTTTTTTCCTGTTGATTTTCACTGCAATTCTACTGCTCTCAGTGAAGTTCCCCTCAAATAATACAAGTAAGAGAAAATTCATATGTTACTATATTTTTACTGTCTGTAATTTTTTTAAACATGTACACACATTTTGATTGTTTGCTTTCTGGTGGTCAGATATATTGTTAAACTTTATTACAATGAAATTAGAAAGTTGTACCTATCTCTTTGAGATACCTATAAATGCATGTTTTGAAATCAACATTGAAAAACTTCATTTTGTCCACTTCTCCCTTTCTTTGCATACCAAACATTGCCATATACTCAATACACTAGCTCTATTTTTCTTATTTCAAAAGTAAAATAACTGAGACAGAAAATTTATCCAGAAAGGCACTCAGAACACAGTGCATAATGTTAATGGAACAATGACAATGAACAACAAATCTGAATTGTCTACTGCTTTATAGTCCAGAGTAATCCGGATGCAAGAGTGCTGCAAATAATTTTCTTCCTTCTATATTAACAGTATTCGGATGGTAGCAGATTTTTCCACCCAGTCTTATGTGTCTTGCATAACACCTTCAACAGAACTGCTGACTTTGGTTAGACCTTGGAGATGGTCCGGGCTTTGAATAAGAGTATTGTCAGCAGATCTCAATCCAGGAATGGATTAGAGCTGGTTAATTTTCTTCTTACCAAAAATCATAGCTTGCATTATTAAGAAGTTTGGTTGAAAAAGTAATACAATAAAAGTACACTGCTAATGAAATTCTTAGATCTTCAAATTAGATTCTTGCATTCTTTGTCACTGCTTCAACGCAGTAGCAATGAGAGCTTTTCAGTTAGGATGAGAACTCATTGCTGAATCAAAGACGGTACATAATATTGCGGCACTGTAGAGTAAAATATTTGACATGCTCTCTACGCATTGTAGCAAACTTTCCTCTCAGGCTGTTAAAGCATCAAAGAACTCATGCATATAATCGAAAAAGGAAAAGGAAAAGGAAAAGGAAAAGGAAAAGGAAAAGGAAAAGAAAAAGAAAAAGAAAAAGAAAAAGAAAAAGAAAAAGAAAAAGAAAAAGAAAAAGAAAAAGAAAAAGAAAAAGAAAAAGAAAAAGAAAAAGAAAAAGAAAAAGAAAAAGAAAAAGAAAAAGAAAAAAAGAAAGATCAGAGAAATTTCTCCCAGGATTTAGCAAGCATGTGATTTCCCAGAAGCAGTATAATAATTTCCCAGAAGTATAATAATTGCAGAGATTGGCCACCAGGTGGCATGTGAGCCACATAGTGTTAGAGTAACAATACTAAATGCACAGTTTTGTCTTGCGCAAGACATAACTTACCTGATTGGTTTGGGGCCAAATAAAAGTCTATAATTATGCAGAGTAATCCACAAGTAATATATACATATACATATATATATATATATATAATATTCTAATAAGAGCCACATTCTTTACTCAGGCTCCCTGAAAGTGTTGAACAATCAAGTCAAACTCCTTACCAAACCATTGGCTACTATGGTTTGAGCAAAAAATTACATAAGTTGTTGTGTGCTTGTTTTGTTTTTGTTTGTGTGATAATTTACATTCTTGGCAGTATCATATCCTTTAGAGAAGTTACAGTGGAAAAAGTATAGTTGTAAAGATACACACAGGTGTGGCAAATACAGATAAACAATCAAAGCACAGAAAGCAAAGCTTTATAGTTGCTCTATAGGTTGGAGGATCATAACTGGTGGTATATTGAAAATGACACATAAAAGATTTCCCTGGCTTTAATTGCTCCTATCAAAATGGAAAGGACTAATACCTTCTCACGGTCATGATTACATAGATATGCAGTTACATACACTGTTTTCTTGGGAATTGTAGCAATTAAAACATTACAAGAAAATCTGGGAGCAATTATTGTTTTCTAATGCATTGTAGCAATGGAAAGGAAGGAGGATGGTCAGAACTGTACCCTCAGCCTGTTTTCCATAGTTGCTCAGAAGTATTTCAAAGGCATTAAAAAGGTTTCTTGATAGTTTCTATGTATATTTTGCAATTTCCAGTGGGTAAATAACTCACTTTAGCTCTGCAACAAGGGCAAATTGTTTCAATTGCTACACTTGGAATTATTCATCAATAATCATTTAGTATTCTTATTACCCTCCATTGTGAAACTCTGATCTCTGTGCTGAGTGGATTTTATAAGTAGTATTATAATTAGTTTGGACAAAGCTACATTTTCTACAGGTTAAACACTGCTAATTAGCCAATTACAGAAAGTTCTGTCCTTAATATTTACAGATCTTTCTATCATATTGAAAGTCCATCAGACCAACCATGGTAAAGAGTATTATTCTATAACTAGAGATGGAGCAATGTCATTACTATTGTCATTTATTACTTTCTTGTATTCTAGGTTTAGCTAGTTAGTAAACACAAGAGCTGTCTCATAGTAGATAGCATTTTATAAATGCTAATATTATAATAACCGTTAATATGCTTCAACTATGTGTTGTTATTACTATTACTGCACATATATTTATGTCTTTATCTCATTGTTCAGCAGTAGAAGATCCTGTCCTCAGGTATTGCTGACATGGCTTTCTCCCCTTATATCTCTATATCTCTTATTGTCTTTTTCACAATTTCTGCTGCTTTTGGTTGTTTTATTTTTTGTCAGCTTTCAAGTCCTTTCTGTAAACTTTCATCTCAGAAATCTTCATTTTTAGTGTAGTCTTTAATGTATATATGCAAGGGCACTTTTTAATTGATATTAATGTTAGCTAAGAAAATGTCATTGTTCCTCACTAGTTATTTACAAACCAGACCTCTATTGGTAATAAAAAACAAATTAGCAGAGGCCATATACACAAAGTTCCAAAGTTTGTAGTGTCCTAGTATATCCCCCTCCCCCCCCCCTTTTTTTTCCTCCCAAGGAATATAAATACATTTTTGAAAGGGAATTTTCTGAAGTTGTATAAACTGGAAAAAATAAATAAATAAAATAAAATAAAATTACCATTAAAACTGCAGAAAAAAAAATATTTCTCACTACTATTGTTTCAGTATTTGTTTAGATAGCCAAGACAGCAATGGCCTCAGTATGCTATGCAAAAATTTGCATAATTGACAATTATATCCCTCTATAAAAAGACATTTAAAACTCAAATGAAATTTTAATAACCTTGGGAGGAAAAAAAAATAGAGCTTAATAGTGTACTCATTTTCAATATATATGAGATATATATCATCTATAAAACAGTATCCTCACTCTTTGTATGTGTTATATATAAAAATAGTAATTTGGCTGTATAAACACTTCCTCAAGAATAAGTTCTTTTGGAAAAATCAGGTGTTTTTGTTTGGATGAGCAATTAATTTCCATGAGTATGGGACATATTCTGTTTGTGATATACATGAAATCTTCCAGGTTTCCATAGGAAACTACTGGTCTTGTGCCTCTGAAAGCTAAGCTATAATACATCCCAGTTGTGGGCAAACAAATGTCTTTGGCACTTAAAAGGATTCATTTGATGGAAAATTTATTATTGTCTTTTCTGCTAAGCACAACAAAAAGTTTGACGGTCTATTGAACAAAATATTAATTAGAAAATACTGCATTGATACAACATATTCAAAATAAATGTTACTCAAAGGTAGCAATCTCTTCATCTGGTTATTAGAAAATAAAGTAGTTATCAATATGAAACACAGAGAAGAAAAGCATTAATTAAAGAAAAAAAAAAAAAAAAAAAAAAAAAACAGATGGCATATTTGTTAGATTCTGGCAAGTGAGGGGAAAGTGTAATTTCTACCAATATGTTCCAAAGTCATCAAGCATAAGTGATAAAACTGCCATAGCTTTGGATTAGAGTTCTGGAGATGAATACTTAGACACTATAAAGTTGGGTTGCACTCTATACTGCAAGTTTATCCTCTCTTAAAAGAAGAAAGGTTCACAAATGAAGCCTACAGGAAAACTCAATAATAGCATCAGGTGTAACAAAGATATTTGAAACAAGCTAGGGATTATTCTCTGCATGAGATTTACCTGGCCAGTAAACAACTACTGCAAAACCTTCAATATCAAATACCAAAACTTTTTTGGGGGAACTTAGAATGGATCAACTAAACATGAATGGTTGTATGCCTTAGACATGTAGTATATTTTTGCAACAGTACTTCATGGGATCATCTTAAACATGATAAGGGAGAACCAGTGGAGTTCTCTTATTGACTTTAATATATATATATATACATATATATATATACATATGAAAGCAATAAACATATGCTCTTCCTTTAATGGACACATCCAGCAGAATTCAATACATATCTAAGCATTAAGTTCAGACTATGGTTTTGTTTTGTTTTGTTTTGTTTTTGAGAATCAGGAACATGTCTTTCTTAATCTAAGAAAATATATTTTCTTATTTAAGAAAATATAGCAAAAAAAATATTAGAACAAGTTACTAGCTAACAGTTTATTAAAACATATGGGGCCTCATTTATATATATTCATTAAAAAAAAAAATCCTAACAAGGACTCATGTATAGAGATTTCAAACGGGTCATTTAAATAAGTAGAATGAACAGAACTTGGCAATGGAAATGAAAATGTAAATCAATTATCATATATTCTATAGACGTAAAGAGCTACACTTTTATACTTACCAAAAATTAGAGAGGAAAGAACTACAAAGTGGGATACAGTTAGTGGTAGCTTATGAAAGTAAATAGACAAAACCTTGCAGAAAGCATTTCAGAGAGAGATGGAGGGGAAAATGCCACATTTCTAGTATCATTCTTACAAGAGCTAAACCAGCTTAATTAGTGATGCATGGTAATTTGTGTTTTAAGAGTGCCATTACATTGTTTGCAAAACACATTAGTAAATTGTGGTGCAGATTAAACTAAACTAATTGTATCTTAAATACAATATATTATTTTGGAGTATTTTATTTCTAGATGATATGCTATCGATCATTCGTTCATAGCTGTAGGTTTATTTTAAATTATAGTTTATGTTTAAATTATTTATAATGACATACATTATTAATTTCAAAACTTATCAGGTGACACATTAAAAAGTAGATCTGCTGCTGCTCTCCCAAATTTTTTTTTCAGTCTACCCAAAGAAGAAAATCCTGAAAACAAAACTTGTCTACCAGTTCAGAAGCAAATATTTCATGCAGATTTAAATTCCACTACTACTTTCAGTTCATCTTCTTTCTACTGAATCTTCGTATATTTATGAATTTTCAGAACTACAGGCTGTGGGAAGAGTGGCGGGAAAGTTTCCTGATGGAAAGAGAGATGGGAGTATTGGTCAATAGCTGGATGACTATGTGCTCAGGTGGCTAAGAAGGCATCAAAAATCATGTGGCCAGCAGGATTAGGGAAGTGATTGTCCCCCCGTACTTGGTTCTAGAGAGGCCACGCCTTGAATACTATGTTCAGTTTTGGACCCCTCACTACAAGAAGGACATTGAGGTGCTGCAGCATTTCCAGAGAAGGGCAACAAAGCTGGTGAAGAGTCTAGAGGACAAGTCTTCTGAGAAGTGCTTGAGGGAACCAGGGTTATTTAGCCTTGAGAAAAGGAGACCTTATCACTCTCTAAATCTACCACAATATTGGCTGTAGTGGAGTGGGGGTCAGTTCCTTCTCCCAGGCAACAAGTCATAGAACAAGAGGAAATGGACTCAAGTTTCACCAGATATAGATATGGATATTAGGAAAAAATTCTTCACTGAAAGAGTCGTGAGACTCAGGTTACCCAGGGAGTCACCATCCCTGTAGGTATTCAAAAGATGTGTAGATGTGCTGCTTAGGAACATGGTATAGTGGTAGAAAGTGCTAGGTTAACAGTTGGACTTGATGGTCTTAGAGGTATTTTCCAATCTAAATGATTCTATGATTCTGATTCTATTCAATGGTGGTATCTTTTTAGTTTATTTTTTATTATTATTATTATTTTTATTTTGTTTGTTTGTTTGTTTGTTTTTTAGCCCCTTCCAATGGGAATAATGAAGTATTGTAAGCGAAAGGACTTCAAAAGCATTTAAAGTTTTTGTGGACAAATAGAAGCTAATTCATCATGGTCCTTGGTATATCTCTATGCTTACTACTTCAAAATCCCCATGCCATGATCTGGGTCCTCCTCCCCCACCCCCCCAAAAATGACATTAGAGGGTCAAGAATTAATCTTAAAAATCTTCCTAAAAAAATCCTTCCTAAAAGATTAGACAGTCCTTCCAAAAATGGTCTTTGACTCCAAGCCTGGGATTTGCCTTAAGCTTTGGCTGACAGACAGTACAGTCTCCCAGTTGTTACACAGATGGGATCCTCCATGAGCCGTAATAGCAGATTTTTGGCTCAGCAGCAGTTCATTCAAATGTTTACCTAGCTCATTTTCTTCAAATCATAGGACAATTGGTAAGAGGAAATTAAGTCCAATTTTTCATCATTCTTTGTCAGTAGGAAGATAGAGGTTTTCCACATGCAAGAGAAAATACTTTTCTTGATAAATACTACTTTTTATTGAAAGATTTGTTATTCATTGAGAACATGATGACTGGATCATTCCCAAACTAATTCATGAATTCAGGTGAAATTTGTTTAATAAGGATTTTCCTGAAGTTACATGAAGAACACATGAAAAAAGACCAGAATATTTCCTCCTTTCACTCACCAGTCCAGTTCTCAGTAAACACAGAGAGTTCAGTAAACATAGAGAGCTTGGTAAACATAGATAGCCAATTCTTTGCCTACAGGTATTCAAATCAGACTTGCACTGATCACCACTGTTCAAGGATACTCATGGTGCTTCATTTTGCCTAAAGAGCAACTTGTTTCTTTCATGGTGAATATGTTCTGGTCAGTATTTGCAGTTTCATTTCATGTGACAGCATTTTCGCCATTCTTATAGGACTCTTTCCTTATGCCCTTACATATAAAAGGCTATTCCATGAACCCCTTTTTCTTGCACAAGAAGCAGTGGAAAAAGAGTCTACTAGAGACAAAACAGAGTAGGGGCATTCTGGTGCTGATTGAGTGTCATAGGTAATGATGCCTCCTTTTTATTCTGACATGTTTTACCCAAGGCTTGTTATCACTGTACTAGGTATTAGACTCATTTTCATTAGCTAGCTCTTTGTTTTTATGATCATCTGAATATTTTATACAAAATTGAGCAAATCCAAGAGAAGACAACTAGTAATACATACACCTGTTCAAAATTTACCTATAAAAATATTTTTACTTTTAAAAATCTGCTTGTGTTAAAAACCCTGACTATTTGAGAAGCAAATCCTTTATAGTGAATTGAAGTCTGTTAGCAATAGGTTTATTTTCTTATTTATCCTCCAAGAGACTCTTACCAGTAAGCTGTAGGGGTCTAGCGTTCCTCAAAAGAAATGCTGGAAGATACTGCCCTACAGCCTCCTCAGTAAAAAATCTGTCTCAGGAGTTTGGGGAAAAAGGTTCAGGTCCTCCTGTATTTTAGAGCAGGAATTTGGACTTTCTTGCCTACCAGCAGATTTGTCACAAACAGATAAGTGTTCTTTCTGGTTGAGTGAATATTTATCTGATCATTGTAGAATGAAAGAACAGAAATGGGAGAGGAAATAATACTTGAGAATATTGTTTAGCCCCTGAGATGGCTAATATATTCTTCTTTAAAGCAAGGTACTTTTCTTAAATTTCTCTTTTTGAATCAGGTAGAAAGGGGACATGAACTTGGGAAACAACTTATTTTGGCTAGTAAACTGCAAATCAATTATTATTATTATGGCCTCAGTTCTAAATCTTGAATGTGTTTCCTAGTAATAATTACTATCTTATGTCTGCCTCTCAAGTAATGTATGCTGGTGAAATATAGTTCCCTTTAAATAATCAATCTCAAATTGCTCATAGTCTGAACGGATGGTTTTCTGTTTCCTTTTGGGAGCTGAAATGATGCTGCTTCCAAAACTAGGTAAGTACCCTAAATCCAGGCATAAATGCAGTGGGATAAGAGAATTTTCACAGGTGGATATCTAAATAAGCTGTTCATGGGAAGAGCTTCCTATTCTTACTGTAGCTGAAAAGACAGAGAGTTTCTAGATGGGTAATAAAATGGGGTGTCTAGTTGGAGCAGAAGAAAGAGTAGTTCCCTAATGGCATGCTTTTCTTGAAGAAGAAAGCAAGGGACCAAACCAACCCAGAAGCAGCCACTACAAAGACTAACCCTATATTAGCTAGTTGTCCCTGCATTGAGTTCATGGAAAAAGGAAGTCCTCTGAGTATTCACTTATCTAGCAGCCAAAGCACCCAAAAGAGGCTAAATTCCCTGTCTCCATCTCAAGGAGAACAAGACTGACTGCCAGTTAATCTGTTGTTTCTTGTTCTGGTAGACCTGTTGGAATTAATCTGTAAGTGTTCAAGCAGCCCAGGACACCTGTAATTGTCAGACTTGCAGAGGTCAGGTAATGTAAACTAGTTGGAGGTAGTCAGAAGCTTTAAAGGTTAGTAGAAAGTGCTGATACCTTGTCCAATTCTGAGATAACAGCTTTGTCACTTTTAGTCTCTCCATGTTTCTTTACAACCAATATTATGCTAGTAGGTAGTTGTGAAATGAGCCTTGAACCCCTTTGTAGCCATGTCTATTAGCACTAACAAGTCTGTTCTGTGTCATCATGGCTAGTTCATTCGGGCCATGTCAGTTTTCTGTAATGAGGCACTACAAAGATGAACCTGAGATAATAGAAGAAGAACCAATGGACTCTATCATCTAGGAGATATACAGGATAATGAAAGGTAAATATACCTTACATGGCTTCATGGCAATCATAATGATTCTCATATAACATCATATAACTTAGGCATAGCACACGCTAGACAGTGTGTTGGGGTCTTATGTAAACTGGATGCATGGAGAAGCAGGAAAAGGCAACTTCAAATTTCACTATTTCCAATTAAAAATTATAAAAAGTCTGTTTTGCACTTCCCTCAGAACGGTTTCATTTTAAGTATAAGAATAAAGGACGGCGGAGCCTTTACCTTTTTACCTTTGACAAAAAAAAACAAGGTATCTGTGGTCCTTACCTCAGACTTATCTAAGAGTATAATAAGACTATTAAGTTTTGCTGCTTCAGTTTTAGTAGAGCTAGATCACTTTATGCCTAGCTGATATGATAGTATTATCTACATATATTATCTACATAACTTTAATTGTTTTTTTGTTTTGTTTTGTTTTGTTTTTGTTCTGAAGTTTCTTGGAGAGTTATGCTCTGAAATAAGGCGTGGACTTTAACATTTCATATCTTGCATTTTAGGAAAAGAGGAAAGAAACACCATGGAATGAAAAAAAAAAAAAAAAAAAAAAAAAAAAAAAAAAAAGTTATAATTCCTATTTGTAGTTGGAAACAAATTTAAATAGTGGGTGTGAACCAGTAAACACTGAACCATGATATTGTACTATGCAAGTACACTGTTTTGAAACTATCAGCACTACATAAGACATATTGATATTGATACAGCTATACACAGAAATAAAGACTGGGTCCTAAAAACATAATTCCAAAATTTTAGCAAGGATTTAGCAGATTCATGTAATTTAACTCAACACATCCATTATCTATAAAAGAGATTCATCTCAAGACTGGCAAATAGAATTTGCAACATTTACTCTACTCTACAACACAAAGAACAAATCTGTTATGTATTTTATTAACTGCAAGACATTCATTGTCTCAAAAAAGAAATCATTAATTTATCAAATTACCCCCCAAAATCCCAAACCAAAGCAACTCTAGACACTCATAAAACTATTAGGATTTGACCAAGAAAAAGTTTGAAACTAATGCGACAATTATTTTTTTTTTCTTCAGAAACAAGCTCTTTTCAGGAAAAAGCTTTTGGATACATCTGAGGTACCCAGCATAAATATATATTTATTGAATTTAATTTTGCACACATATGGACATGTAGTTTACTAAAATATTTCTAGAGGTCTGGTCTTAGACCTTAGGCACTTCAACTTATTTTGATAAACAGGTCACAGCTTTTAAACACAGATGCATAAACAGGGATCCATATCTGTACTTAGATTCACAGATAAATGATATTGTTGATGCTGATGTTTCTTTTTGTTTCAGCAGAGTTCCCAAACATTTCCTCTCACTAAAAATTACAACATTTAATTTATATATTCTTTAAATATGCAGAGATGCTCTCATGTTTGTAGATACTAATAGGTATCAAATTCTAAGGTCCATATGACCTATTGTACTGGGTCTGCCTGGAATGTTAACTTTCCCAGCAGCAGCCCATACAGTGCCGTACTCTGTACTTGTAGCTGGAACAGCAGTGGTATCACACCAGTGTTGTGTCTACTGCTGAGCAGCAGTGACACAGCATTGGGCCTTTCTCTAACCCTCCAAGGGGGTGGGCAAAAAGTGAGGAGAGAAACATCACTAGGGCAGCTGACCTAAACCAATCAAAGGGATATTCCATACCATGTGATGTCACACTCAGCAATAAAAGGTGGAAACAGGAAGAAGAGGGGAGGGGTGGGCTCTCCTTGGGAAAACGTCGGGCCTCCTCTCGAACACCGGCTGCATGCATTGAGGCCTTGCTTCAAGGACGTGGTCAATCATCGCTCATTTGTGGGAAGTAGAGAGTAATTTCTTTCCTCTGCACTTCCATATAGCCTTAATTTGTTTTGTTTGTTTGTTTTCCTCCCTTCTTTTTATTTTTTCCTTTTCCCCTCCCTTTTCCCCTTTCCCTTTTTATTTCCCCTTAGTTAAATCGTTTAGTTCATAATAATCTTTATTTAATTATTATTATTATTTCCCTTTAATTAAATTATCCTTATCTCAACCTGTGAGTTGTTCTTTGCTTTACTTCTCCCCCTCCTCATCTAAAGGAGGGGGAGTGAGAGAGCGGTTGTGGGGTTTAGCTGCCCAGCACGGTAAAACCACCACACCTATGTAATATTAAGATAACATAGGATCATAACTCCCTCTCTGTTTTACTGAATAGAAATTATGTGTTAGTTTTAGTGCACCTACTTGAAACAGTATGTGCACTTTTATTCACGTCACAGAATCTGCATAGCTCAGAATCCAAAACCAATAGAAGTCATTAGAAATCATCTTCTTCACTTTAATTGACTTGAATTCAGCAAACTCTTTATTTTTTTTCTCCCCTCTACCACCCCCATACCTCCCAGCCACCTCTTTGTGGTGTTTTGCTTACTATCATTTTTTTGGGTGAAAGTAAGCACTGTACCATCTGCACACTGTTTTGAGATGTAATGTATATGACAAATGGATTATCAAAACAAACATTTTCATGGATTAATATGAACTGTTTTGATGAAAATGAGCCACACTGCTACTATTGATAATTAGAAACGTTCAGAAAATAGGTACAGAAACATGTTTAATTGTACATAATGTATATATTTATCTTTAAATGTATTAAAATATTAAGCTTATCCATCTTGTTTGTATGTCTGATAAAATTGCTAGTAATTTAAAAGGACATGAGAAAAGTTGAATACTCTACATATCTATCTGCTTCAATAACCAATAAACAGTTAACCTGCAGTGGTGCAAGCTTCCCTTGAACTGTTCGAATAACCTGAATGCATCTCCATGGTGTATTGTGAACTATTCATAATTCATCTGTTACAGATACAATACTGAAACATTTTGAAAAATGTAACAAAAGATGAAGTCTTAAAATTACTTAAAATTTAGATTTTGCGAGTGTAACTGAATTGCAATGTTAGAAAGAACGTGGTAGTTTAGATTTTTCTGAATCCCGATGAACATTCCCTTGTCGGTAGCTCATTTCACTAACCTAGCTATCTTTTGGTGGAATCACATGGTCCTACACCCATACATTAGATTTTGTGTTTACCAGCCTTTCTTCCTTTCAACAGCAATAAGATGACCAGCATACTTGTACTCATAACTCCTTGAGAGTCTTTCCCTTGGAAGGTGACATTAAATTATCCAAATTTTGCTCATTCATGCAAGGGTACTATGAGAAGCATAAAGATTTAAAACAAGTTAGTGTATCTCCTGGCCCACCTAGACATTATCCTTGCTTTGTGAGTTTTAGCAAGTCACCATTATTAGTGGTGATATCTTTTCACAGTGGCCAAAATACCTAACCCTCGTGGATCTGAAAATTCTTTTAAAGACAGACAAAATTGTCCCACAGTCTTTAATAAGTAAACACTTCTGCTGTGGCCTCTGTATGATCTGCACCTGTAGGAACTGCATTTCATACTGGAATCTGAGTTCTGACACAAGCTGAGGGCAACAGAGTACTATGTGTTAATCAAATTCAGACCAGATAGTGATTTTTGTCTGTCTCTCTACCCCCTCCAAGACTCAAAAATTGCATTTCAGGTATTGCTGGCAAGACTGTCAGCAGCTTCACATTTAGGAGAAAAGATGTCTGTTCACAAGTAAGGTATTCTGCCTTGTATTAGCTATAAAAATCAGTTGCAAAAATGATGTTGCAGATAAGAAACATTGTGAATGACTCCACAACATAATTACTGCTTCTCTTGTATTATGTTTCTTCAGAAAGACTGAAGAAATCAGTATTTCTCATAGCAAGAGAAAATTCTTTCCTCCTTTTTATTACTTTGTATCAGAAAAGTGTGACATACTCACACTTTAGTGGTAATATTGAAGTTTATGGGACTGATTTTTAGCTGTATTTTCCAAGGGCTTCAACCCCTAGAAAAACGAGAAAGCCCTTGGGGTTGTTACGTAACTGGACATTTCATGCATCAGGGGGCATGGGCACCGGAAATGCAATTGAGAGGGGCAGGTTAGATTAGGGGACAGAATAAAGTTTCTTATGATAATGCTTGTAACTGCATACAATTGATAGTGTACATTTATTGGTGTGTATTATACTTCTTTCTTCTACCTTCACATTTCTCACCATGTGACCTTGCTTGGAAGGATGGAAGAGAGAAAGAGAGAGAGAGAGAGAAAGAGAGAGAGAGAGAGAACGAAAGAATGAAAGAATGAAAGGAAGGAAGGAAGGAAGGAAGGAAGGCAGGCAGGCAAATGATACATGATTACTCTCAGACCAAGCTGACTAAAATTTATTGACAAAATGCATCTCTTAGGAATGGGTGAGGAATTCCCACTTGTCAAAACAAATAAAAAATCACATAAATATATTTAATATAAAGATAACTTAACCAGTCCAGAATGAAGTGTCTAATCCAAACAAGAAAAAAAGACTCTTGCAAAGAATTCACAGTTTGTGACATTTATCATGCATGATGTTGTAGGTCAGTGTTTCTGCTGTAGAGTTGCAGCAGAAATATTTTTAAGGATAAAAGGGCTACTTGCTGCTACTGTTATCACAAAATCACTGCTTGTGGTGAAACTGAAGTTGTCAGGTAGGCTGTGCTGACCAAACAGAAAATTGAGACAAAATGCCTTTCACATCTTTTACCTACCTCCAAAATTCCCTCTTTTTATGAACGAAAATGTGCATGTTCTGGGAGCAGAAATTACCTCTTGCATGCTCAAGGCTGGTTAGCACACATTCACAGGTCATGAACCTTAGAAAAGCCACTTGGTTAAAAAGTCACTGCTGCTTTTAGTAAAACAAGCTGTGAACCTGGAAAAAAAAGTGAGACAATTCTTACCAAAAACACATCTATCACTGCTAGTGTTATATCTTAAACTGCTAGGTTATACAGGACATGCACAAGCATAAAAATGATGATGGAAGTATAAGAAGGACTGCTACAAAAAAAAAAAAAAAAAAGAGTAAAACTGTGAAAAAATCCTATTATTTCAGTTACACTTAAAAGTCTAGTTTCTACAATAGTTTTCTCTAAAATAATCAAACCAACTATGTTATTCTCTACACACTACCAACCAGAAATATCGTAAGACTATGTTTCCCAAAGAAATACTTTAGTAAATATTCCTTATTTATTTATTTAATTCATTAAAGGCAGAAATACCACAACAACAAATATATCCATGTAGGGATACCTTAATTAGCATTATTAGTTCTCACAAAAGAAAGAACTAGTAACTTAAATCAATATGCTTTCATCTAAATGTTACTGCTGTGCAACAAAGGATAGATCTGCACATTTACAAGGTGAGCTGAATTTCTGAGGCTTATCTTTCAAATGAAGTACTTTTTTTGATCAAAAGCATCTCATAACTGCTGTTTTCAGCTTTTATCTCACTGTTGCTGTACATCTCTATAACTGTTAGAAAAACTTCTGCATTTTGTACAATATAAGAGAACTGAAGTACAAAATACATAAAAATCTCATGTTTCTATTGCCCACTTAAGGTTTTGTATATTAAACATCAATAATACCAGTAATGAAACTATGCTGCCATGATGGCACAGGTATGAAACCTTTTGGTATGTAAAATCCCAACACATTCTGTTGTAACTTACTTTCCCAGAACATAATGTTCTGAGATAAAAAAAGTAAATATTTCTGGAGGTAATACTAATGTTGTCATCAGTGAAAAGCAAAATTATTTCAACACAAAGCAAATATATTATATATTTATATATATATATATATATATAAAGTGTATTGCAAGATATTTTTGTATTCCCTTACATCAAACAAGATTGTAGGTTGTAGTGACCCACTGGCATCAAATTAGTGTTGTGTTCTGTTGACCAGCTTTGATCAAAAAGATGAAACAAGTTCATCTCCTTAGCAATGAGGTCATGTGTTTTTAATCACTTCTGGCTAAAAATTAGCACTAATAATAAATATTTTAAAAAGAAAAAAAAAAATAAAATAAAAAGGAAAATATCTAGTATTTTCTTAAAAAAAAAAAAAACTTTTGATGATTTTAAAGAGAGAAAATACATATATTAAAAAAAAGTGAATATTTAAATTTGTTTATTCCATTTGCTGTTATCGTATTTCCTACTAGCAACTTAGTACTTCATTGCTTCTATTGGTTCTTTACTCTTCCTAAAATTACTTTAAAGTGTGAACTCTGTCTCTGTCTAACATAATACAGAGAGCAAGAATGAAAAAGGCTGGTGCTGAGTCCCTAACTGGGAAGGAGAAAAAAGATATTGTGTAAGAATCAGATTCATTTATTGGTATTTATTTTGGAAGACTGCATGTCTACTTGCTCCAGAAAGTAGCCTCCATCTTCTTTCACTGAATGATTTTGTCATGAATCAGCAGATGTGTTCCTGAGATTACAGTCACATGCAAACATTGTAAGGGCATAGCCACCATGTAGCTGTTCTACGCAACTCTATCTACAAAACTCATGCTCCTTACATTTTAGTCTTAATTTATATTTAGAGCTACAGTACTTTAACCTATGAACTATGGGTAATTTCTCCCCAAATGATTTAGCCTACTGCCCATTTCACATGACTAACCATATATCCTTGTTTGGAGAGCATAGTTTTCATTAAATTTAATTACTTTCCCCTACGGCTTGCATGGGAAAGGTCCATGGTAAAGGTGCAGCTATTAAGTAAGTACAGCTACTAAACAAGGTCAGCTGCTATTAAAATCTACATAGTAAAGGTGAAGCTACTAAACGAAGGTGATTACAGTTTGAGGTTGTTTCTAAATGAAGATATATGAATAAGCTCTTGCACATGAAGTGCGTTTTCCTCTACACAATGCTTTAAAAATCAAATGAAGGTCTCAGCAATATCATAGAAACATGGAATGGTTTGGATTGGAAGGTACCTTAAAGATCGTCTAATTCCACCCCTCTTGCCATTAGCAGGAACGCCTTCCACTAGACCAGGTTACTAAAAGCCCCATCTAACCTGGCCAATAACACTTCCAGGGATGGAGCATCCACAACTTCTCTGGCCAACCTCTTCTAGTACCCTCATAGTAAAGAACTTCTTCCTAATGTCTATTTTAAGTGTACCCTTTTTTAGTTTAAAACACAAGCAGGATAAATCTGCTCCATGATCTTGCCAGGCACATAGGTGAGACTTACAGGTCTGTCTGTAGTTCCTCACTTCTACCTTTTTTTCTCTTTTTAAAAATTGGGGGAAACATTTTAAAAATGCTTTATTTTCTTTCACTCAGTGAGAACTTCCACCCGCTGCCACAACTTCTAAAATGTGATGGAGAGTGGCTTAACAACTTCATCTACCAGTTCTGTCATGACCCACGTATGCAGCTAACAAGGTCTCTTGGACTTGTACACCTTCAGGTTCCTTAGCTAGTCTTAAACCTCTTCTCCTACAGTGGGCAGTTTACTATTCTCCCATTCCCTGCCTTTGCCTTCTGGGGCTGGTTGTGTGTGACTGGAATTCTTGCTGGTGAAGACTGAGGCACAAAACTCACTGAGTACCTCAGCCTTCTCCATATCCTGGGTAGCCAAGTCTCCCATTTCCTTCCAGAGATGGCCCACAATTTCCCTAGTCTTCCTTTTATAACCGATGTACCTATAGAAGCCTTCTCTTTACCCTGATGTCCCTGGCCAAATTTAAGTGTAATAGGGCTTTAGCTTTTCTAACCTGATCCCTATCTGCTCAGACAATATCTTTGTATTTCTCCCAGGTTATCTACCCTTGCTTTCACCTTCTGTAGGCCTCATTTTTCTGCTCGAGTTTGGCCAGGAGCTCCTTGTTCTCCCATGAAGGCCTTCTGGTGTTTTTGCCCTACTTCCTTTTTGTTGAGATGCATTACTCCTGAGCTTGGAGAAGGTGATCCTTGAATATTAACCATCTTTCTTGGGCCCCTCCAAGGCTTTGTCCCATGGTACTCTTCCAAGCAGAGAGAGAGTGGATTCTTCCAACATCTAGGGTAGCGAGCTTGCTACATTCCTTCCTTGTTGCCCTTAAGATCGCGAACTGTGTTTCATGTTCACTGCAGCCAAGGCTGCTCTTGAACTTCACCTTCTCCACCAGATCATCCTTGTTGGTGAGAATGAGGTCCAGCACTACACCTCTCTCCTTGTGGGCTCCTCTGTCACTTGCAGAAGGAAGTTATTGTTGATGCATTCTAGGAACCTCCTGGATCGCCTATGCCCTGCTGTGCTGTCCCTCCAATAGATTTTGGGGTGGTTGAAGACCCCTGTGAGGACCATATCTTGCAAATGTGAGGCTGCTTCTCATCTGCTTGGTTCTCTTGATCAGGTGGCCTGTAGCAGACCTTCACTACAATGTCACCTGTCCCTCATCTCTATTTAATCCTGATCCATAAGCTGTCAGCTACTCATCCATCCCCAGGCAGATCTCCATGCAATCCAACTGCTCATTGACATAGAGGGAGATGCCCTCTCCTCATCTCCTCTTCCTGTCTTTCCTAAGAGACTGAATCCTTACATTCCAGCATTCCAGTCATGGGAGCCATCCCACCATGTCTGCGTAATTCCAGATGTTTCCATGCCTTAGCTTTTACAGTACTGTCATATCAAAGAATTTCAGTAATACAAAATGTGTTCTTTTAAAAGTTTTGCTTCATTAGAAAATCATGTGAATTCTTTGACCCTTCTCTGCTAGAAGTTCTGAGGTTTATAATAAATTTCAAAACCTCTAGTACAGTACAAAGAAAAATCTCTTTTAAAATGACTAAATATTTAATTAATTTATATTCGGTGTGTTGTGAATGGCACTCAGAAGAACCGAAGTCCCTAGTGAATTTCTGTGGACTGGCTAATGTCCAGACTGCCTCATGTTCAGTCGTCTTGGGCTGGCACCCTCTAAAACAAAATTAATTCCTTCACTTTCTACACATCTTCCATGTAGTCATCAGATATAATTCTGTGTACAGTACCAAAATAACCATTCTTGCAGCTTACCAGAATAGTGTTTTTATATCATGATGCCACAGCTGTGTTTGACATCTTCTGGATCAAGGCACGAAGCCTTCAGAAGGAGAGGTCTCCAAACAAAGTTTTTGTCATAGTCAGGAGAGACAAACTTGGCATAATCCACATCCCTCATGGATCTGTTTGGAAGTGGCCCTGAAAAACATTATCCTGTCATCTCTGATCATGTATTCTCTTTAAGCAAAGTAGTTGAGTTGTTTTAGAAGAGAGCCCAGAACTGAATTAACATGTATGCGATATGTGCAGTGAGCTGAGTAGGATTTGGGAATGGAAAAAATAACAAGTCAAACTGACAGCATAGGTACCATGCAAAATGACAGAATGTGACTTCTCCTTGTGGAGTAGAAACACTTCATTCTCATTATAAAACCCAGTTGTGGGGGACAATTGCTTTTCTAATTGTTTGTACTCCTCAGAATTTCCATTATTTTCTAGAAATCCAGTGATAGTCTAGCTCCCTTGAGAACCTCCTTTACACTACATTGATTTTCTACATCTGGATAATAAAATAGCAGTAATAACATATAGACCAATCTGAAACTCACTGAAAGATTCTTGATAATTTAATTGAATTTTAAGATAAATTCACAAGTGACTAGTAGGTAACATCAGACCAGAAGACCAGCTTTGAAGACCAGAGGATCTCTGATACAGCTACCTACATTTTCATTTAAACCTCACTTCAAACACTGAAGTACTGTAAGTACTTTTGCCATAGTCCAAATTGCATTTGGTGATGTACTAACATAAAATGAGATGATCTATAGTAGATGGTCTTTACAACTTATACTATTTTACCTATATTTAATATTTAAATGTAATTAGCGCAAGTATGAAGCATACTTATTTTATTAATATTATTTTATCTTTCCTTGATTTTATGCAAAGTCATTTTTATTTATAGATCTTTGGAGCAAGACACAGAGTCAGCTAGAGCCTTGAAGAAGTTTATCTTTTTTTTTTTTTTTTTTTTTTTTTTTTTTTTTTTTTTTAATAATGAGAATCCTGAAATATAAAATTACTTTTAGATCAATCTGGCTTTATTAGAATATAAACTCAATTCCTTTACTTTTTAAATCAAGACATTCATTTAAATACATACAAAAATCTGTTCTTGTTTATAGTTTCTCAATTTCAGTGTTGCTTGTAGCACTACAGAAGCTTTCTGAGATGCAACAAGCTTTGCATTGTCTGCTTTCTTTTCCTCTCAATAGTTTTTCATTGCCAGTATATTTCGTCTGTCTATCTACCTGCCATATGCTTCAGCCTGTCCAGACTCCACACTCATTTGGTCCTCTGTAGCAGTCATCTCTCCCCTCTTTCTGTACCTCATCAAATCATTCTCTTAAGGAATGTAATATATAAATAACAATGAATGAATTAATTAATTAATAAATAAGGTATATTAAGACATATCAATTATCACAATCTCAATGACTTTCTCCTTTTTTTGAGGATTTATGCAGTATAGTATTTTACAAAGAATTAATCTGAAACATACTTTCAATATATTTTGAAAAGTATACTAATATAACAACAACAACAACAAAATAATAATAGATTTTAGAAACCAGGTGAAGCTGTTAGTTTCTCAGGATTTTCTGAATTAGGAGTATTGGGTTTATGTGGCAAGGGTTTGGTAGCAGGTGTGGCCTTTGTGCGAAGAGTCCAGAAGCTGTCCTATGTTAGATAAAAGCCAGTTCCAGCCAGCTCCAAAAGGGACCCGTTGCTAAACTAATGAGTGACATTGGTTGCACATTTGTGAGAGCAGCAAAGGGAAAAAACTGTTGCACCACAGCAGCTGGGACAAAGAAGTGAGAAACAATGCTGCAGACACCTTGGTCCGTGAAGAAGGAAGGCAGGAAGTGTTCCAGGTGCTGGAACAGAAGTTCCCCTTCAGCCTGTGGAGAGGCCCCTGGTGGAGCAGGTGGATGTGGCCCATGGGTCCCACATGGAGCAGATCTCCACGCTGCAGCCCCCCCGTGGAGGAGCCCCCTGGTGGAGCAGGTGGATGTGGCCTGGAGGAGGCTGCAGCCCATGGAGAGCCCCCCCAGGAGCAGGCCCTGGGCCGGAGCTGCAGCCTGTGGAGAGGAGCCCACGCAGGAGCAGGGGTCTGGGGGGAGCTGCTGCCCGTGGGGAGACCCGTGTTGGAGCAGTTTGCTCCTGACAGATGGACCCCATGGTACGGAGACACATGGGAGCAGTTCTTGGAGAGCTGCTGCCTGTGGTCAGCCACTGCTGGATCAGTTTGGGAAGGATGGCATCCCGTAGGAGCCAGGGCAGAGAGCGATATTGAAAGGAGCTGTAGAGATGAAGCATCTGGGACTGACCACAGCCCCCATTTCCCATTCCCCTGCAGTGCTTGGGGAGAGGAGGTAGCAGAGGTTGGATGGGGTTTGTTTGGTTTCTCACTGCTCCAGTCTGTTAGCAATAAGCAATGAATTAAATTAATCTCCCTGCATTGATTTTTTTTTTCTTTTTTTTGCCAATGGCAGTAATTGATGAGAAATTGATTTCTCTGTCCTTATTTCAACCCTTGAACCCTTTTTCATCGTATTTTCTCCTCTTCTTCCTTTGAGGAGGGGGAGCAAAAGAGTGGTCGCAGTGGAATTTAGCTGTGCAGGAGGGTAAAACAAACACATTACACCATCTTAATTTGTATTTATCTAAATATGTCTTTATGGTGCCTTGAGTCAGACGCTTATAGTTGAATATTTCTAAAAAAAATGTCATCTGCCTCTATGTTGCTTAGCAGTTTAAAGGGGAATGTGAAGTTAGCAATTGTGAACTGACTATCCAACACTTTCAATTCCTCTTAATCTTCAGTAATTTCTGCAAATTTAGTGATCCTTAGAAAACTTTTCTAATGCTGATAGGAACAATGGCACTTCTGATGGGTATCAGGGCAGACTTGCTCCTTGGAACTTACAGAAGAATCCATGATACTTACTTATTCTATATGGGACAAAAGTAAGACCCCTGAAGGCAAGATTTATTTTTTTTTCCTATATTAAAAATATATATATATATTTTTTTTTTCCCAGCATTTATGTGCTATACAAACCATATTTTAGCCTATTGACATACTACATGTAATAATAGTAGAAAAAAATATTTTTTCCACATCTTTCTGTGTCTTATTTTTCAGCATATTTTTTTTAAACTGAAGTTAGCTCAGAATAGTTTCCAGATTTAAGATCATAATATTGAAAAAAAAAAAAAAAAGTGCTTTGTTTCCAACAACTTTACATAACAGCTAAACTACTAAGAATAAGGAAACTGCTATTAAGTAGAGATTAAACAATCTTACCTTTTCTAGAAAAGCAACACACGGTTTTGCTGTGGTAAATTAGCGTAGCACTGTGAAATATAATACTAAAATAATAGGAGGCATAATGTGTGCCTCCTCTAAGACTTTCTATATTTCTTCTGACTTCAACAAAAATAAAAAAACAAATCAAACATGGGTATTGGTTAACATTTATGCTAGGTCCAAACATTTTTATTTTTTTTAAGTAATCCATGAAAAAAAGAAAAAAGTCTCCAAAATTTTTAGAATACAAACAGACTAACAAAAGAGCAAACTTTACAGACGAGTTATATTTAAGGGCAAAAGATTCAAGTCCCATGCAAATCAATTAGCATTTAAAAAAGAAAAAAATAAAAAAAAAAAGGGGGGGGGAACAAAAATAACAAATAAAATTTATGATGGTGTTGATGAGTTTTGAGGACCAAGACCAAGATAGCTCTCTAAGTACAATGAAAGCTAAGATCCAATGTCCAAGATATTTCTTTCTAATCCTTTTTATTACTCAGCTTGTTTTTCAAATTTACTGGACCGTATTGAGTTGCCAACTATTCATGTTTAGTAACAAGATGACCTTCTAGCAACTCATAATGAATTAAGGGTAGTTGTGATGAGAATATCAAAGGGAGTTTAAAAGTCATGTTGATAATCTTTGGGTAAGGCCACACACTTCATTATGATAATGCTATAGTACAGATACAAATCAGTTTTAGTTATACTTCTAATAGAATCTCAGGCTTGCAAACAGATAACAGATGCTTTTTTTTTTTTTTTTTTTTTTTTTTTTTTTCCCTGCAATAATCTCATCACCTAAACTTTCTCTTTCTGTTCCTGCTAACCCCTTCCTCTTCAACCAGAGCAAGCAACCACTTCTGCAAGGGGAAGGAGGTCAAGGAGGTTGCTGAAGAGCCACCAATTTTCTTCTGGAATTTAAACACATTCACTTGAGGCAAAGCGAGAAATGACATATAGTTTGTATAGCTCGTTATACAAAGTCCACAATTAATTTAAATGTTCTGCTTTTGGACAAGAGAGCTTGTTTTATTTGTTTGTTTGTTTGGTTGTTGTTTTTGTTGCTTTTTAATAGATACATGATCTGTGGAAAATAATCCACTTCTCTAATATGCTTCCTTCCCCTGGAATTTTATGTCTTTTTAGCAAAATTGTAAATCATATGGACTAAAATAAAACTTCTGTAACACAGGCTTTATTCCCAGTATTATAAGAGCTTTGCATTTCATACACGAAGGGGAGAAGCTGTTTTCTAAAATATCTTGAACCTGATGCTCCCTCCTGTGTTTTTTCCTTGGTAGAGCTAACAATTCAAATCATCCTAGGAGATGCTGGGCGACATTCAAGGTGGACTGCTTTTTGTAGGATAACTCATCTTTGAATTATCATTATTTATTTCCAGAAAAAATATGCTCACAAAATGATTTCCAACTGTTTTTGTAACCTACTGAAAAAATGGCAGTTGACAGAAATAGCCACAAAACTAATGATGCAGAATTACCAAAATTTGCAGCACTGATCAGCATACATCTTACATTAGTGTAACAGGGGTTAACGACATACATGAAGTCTATATGCAAATAAATATAAACATCTCCCTTGTCTTTGGCTTTGTTTCAGACCCTCCCTAGAGGTTTCTGCTTTGAAGGCATTCCAAACTATAACAAAAGAAAGTGGGCCATTTGCCTAAAGTTTGGGGAAAAAAAAAAAAAAAAAAAAAAAAGACATTTAACATCTAGGCCTAAGACTTCACATACCACGGACTTAGTCTCTTTCCTTCTACTGACCCACAATGTCTGCCACTGGCTATGTTGAAAGATGCAATGAGTAAAATAGATACAAAGCCAATCTGGGAGTGTTTTCTCTCAGATTCTTAGAAGACCATTGCATGTTCATTTGTAAAATTCTTTATGGAAATAATGAACTGTGAATAATTTGATCTCAATGAATCATAAAAAGGAAAGTTCCCAATATTTTAAACTTTACAAATAAAAAGTGTCTTCTCAGTCTTTCAAGCCATTATGACACATCAGTATACCAGGAAATGAGAATAGTTCCGAGTATATTCTATGCCATAGAATCATGTTAATCATTCTTGCTCAATTCTAACAGAACCTGAGACTAATTACAAACTAATAAACAAAAACAATAAACAAATAAACCAAACCAAAACACTCTGATAAACAAAAATCTAGCCGATATTTCTCTTCTCCTTACAGTTACTGAACATTATTGTTTTCAATATTAACATTTAGACAACCTCACCCCCCCCCCCTTTTTTTTCTCAAGAATCATAAAATTAGTAAATATAAAATTGTGACACCAAGCAAAAAAATGCCCATATTGAGCTTCCAGGCCTGCAAATACTGGAAAGTATGTGATCAGTCCTTCCAGACATGACATTTCTTGTCATCAAGCAGAGCTGCAAATAACATAATTCTGAATTTAGCTGAAAATTCTTATGTACAGCCTTACTAAGATCTTCTGAAAAAAAAAAAAAAATAATAAAATGTAAAGCTTGGATTTTTTTCAGGCTAATTAGCCAAAGATAATTTAATACATTTTATGTAGACAATCACACAGAATCACAGAATTTCTAGGTTGGAAGAGACCTCAAGATCATCGAGTCCAACCTCTGACCTAATGCTAGCAGTCGCCACTAAACCATATCCCTAAGCTCTACATCTAAACGTCTTTTGAAGACTTCCAGGGATGGTGACTCCACCACTTCCCTGGGCAGCCTGTTCCAATGTCTAACAACCCTTTCAGTGAAGAAGTTCTTCCTAACATCTAACCTAAAACTCCCCTGGCTCAACTTAAGCCCATTCCCCCTCATCCTGTCACCAGGCACGTGGGAGAACAGACCAACCCCCACCTCGCTACAGCCTCTCTTGAGGTACCTATAGAGAGTGATAAGGTCGCCTCTGAGCCTCCTTTTCTCCAGGCTGAACAAGCCCAGCTCCCTCAGCTGCTCCTCGTAGGACTTGTTCTCCAGGCCCCTCACCAGCTTTGCTGCCCTTCTCTGCACCCGCTCAAGCACCTCGATGTCCTTCTTGTAGCGAGGGGCCCAAAACTGAACACAGTACTCGAGGTGCGGCCTGACCAGAGCTGAGTACAGGGGGACGATAACTGCATTTATATTGGGATTCTGTTTTGCATGAGGCTTATGTAAAGGCCTTTGAGAAGATGAGTAGATATTCAATATTAACTTGAATTAAACAGGACTGCCATGCTGAACACCTGCTGTTAATATTATACTTGGCATTATTTTGTCATAACATCACTAAACCAACATCTCCGACAGCTTTAGAGATTATGGATCTTTCTTCTAAAGGCTTTTGTTGATAAAAATTTTGTTTGAATAACTGAAATGTAGAAGTTTCATTCTGCAGTTTCATTAAAAATGTTTCTTGAGGCAGATTGGTTCATGTTGTTAAGTCTGAGTTTCACAATTAGCTCCCATTATGATGAAGTTTGACTTTCGAAACGTTCTAATATCCATTCTTACAAGACTGAAAAGTTTTCTTCTTGATTTTTGTTTCCTTCCTGAAGATATCCTTAATGAAGACAGAATAGTTTTCCTCATTTTTCCATCTATTGTTTCAGCTTGCTGTGTAATTTCAAGGACGTTGCATACTATCTTCATATTTCAACACATACCTCTATATAGTCAATTGAGTGACTACTTACTTTAGGAAGTAGGCAAACATGCACCAGTAGTGATATATGATTCACAGAAATAAAAGTAAGTCCAAACACAAGGTTCTAGAAAGCAAGTCAACTGAAATATTACTGTCATCATACGTATTATCTCTTCCACTTAAGACGATTAAATCAAAACTGTACACAAAAAGTGCTGAAAACGTGGATGCTATGGGAAAATAGACAAAGTTAAAGTTCTCAAGATTATGTAATTTACAGCTTGTCTGATTCTGTGGCTTATGTTTGTTAACAGTTGTTTTAAGGAAAAATATAATTTCAGCTGGTACAGAATCACAAATGTTAAAAATTGTGTCATGAATTGAAAACAGAAAAATAAGTGCATATATTAGAAAAGAATACTAACCTTTATGAATAAAATGAAAATGGAAAAAGGATCATCAGACTAGGCAATTACTTGACTACATGAACAATTTGTATATTATGATTAAGTACATCTGTCTTGTAGGAAATTCTGTAAGATTTCAGATATTAATTCTTCTGTCTGTTTCAGCAACAAGTCTTCTCTCTGTTAATGTTACTGTTAACAGCATGTCCTAAGATGGGCTAATGTCACAGGTAGTGTTGTTCTGGTAGCAGGCACCAGAGTTTTAGCACAAACAGAAATATGAGTTCCTTCTGAACTGGCATACATATTTATCTCCATTACACATTACTGAAAGTATTTAGAGAGGTGCTAAAAGTCTTTACAAAGGAAGCTTGAAAGGTGTTTACCCGTCGTATTTTCACATCCTGAAATAATAATTCATAAGGATACTGGGTGTATTAAGAGAAGCTCTATCTTATGCAAATCCATCCTTGCACAAAAGTAGATAGGTAGATAGATAGATAGACAGACAAACAGACAGACAGACAGACAAAATAATAAAAAATAAAAATCAAGCCCAAAACCTTCAGAATGGTAATCAGCCATTCATCTTGTCTACTGATTAGTTCACTACTTCTCTGTAATGGTTTTAGCTTTGTTTTAGATTTTGATTGTTTTATGTTTTGTCTCTGTACTTTAAATATTATTTTCTGCTTTCATAATGAATACTTTCCTTCTTTAAAGGATGCTGGGTATCACTGGTGAAAAAAAGTTTAATTACATCATGCAGTACTGACAATACTCCAGCAACTTAATTAGTCCTAATTACAGCTACTTGTGCCATTCATCTTTGCTTGAAGTATCTTTGCTTTATTAGAACTGTGCCATGTTGCTTTTTTTTTTTTTTTTTTTTTTTTTTTTCTTCTTTGTCTTCTCTGTCTGGCATTGTCATTATGCTGGGCTAAAACACCACTAACAGACCTCCTTACATGTTGCTGTGCAGTCTTTGTTGTGATATTGTGTATAGATTGCTTCAATGTATCACAGAGCTCAAAGATGGTCATAAAATTCTGTCACTGACTGCTTCACATAATCATGAGGAGGTGAAATGAATCCCTTTTTGAATGATGAGAAGTAGAAAAGCCACAGAAGCAAATCAAGATCAGTTAAGATCAGTGGCACAATTCTAAATGCAAAATTAGAGACTGGTACCTTTGTTGTCCAGCTGTGGCATCTCAGTAGGTATAACAGGTACCATACAAAGTGGAGGTGAAAGCTCTCAAATCCATGTTCAGTAATAATTAATAAAAATAAACACAAATTAATTAATAAAAATAATGAATGAAAATTAATAAATAAAAAAGGTTGGTCTGATGTAAATTGGACAAGGATTAAAAAAGGTCACTTATGAGTTATGCTGAGCAGTAATAGGAATGGAAGATATTTAACAGAACAAAGGATTGGATTAACATTTTTTCTAATATGTGTGCCACTGATTTTTGACTGAATTTATTCACAACTGATTTTTATGGCTCTGTGATAAGTGACATTGATTAGATGTATGCAAACAGGATTTGATAAGAAAGTGTTTTTTGTTTTGTTCTGGACACACTTAAAAGAGTAAACAAATAGGGTTTTTATTTTCCGTCTCAGATTTTAATTTCATTCCTACTTGACATGGATAAAAAGGAATTTACACTTTTTTTTCTTTCTTTTTTTTTTTTTTTTTTTTTTTAAGCTGTGCACTGAAAGCTCTAGATTAGCAGTTAAAGAGCACAGCACAATGATTTAAAGGTTGACTGAGATTCCAAATTGTATTCTATGTTTTACTATACATTTAAAAAACTAATTATAACTAAAACCTAGCTGATGCCAGAGGAGGACTAAGAATGTTTATAAACTGCTGTAATTGAATTATCGCCAAGAAATTAGTGTTGTGAAATGAGAAAAATCATTATGCTTTTAGCATTTTCTTTGCCTCCCTGCATCTGTGAATATTAGTGACAAAGGTATAAGGTCATACTTAACATCTTTTAACAAAAACACCTAAAAATTGTATTTATCTCCATGGCAATTGACACATTTTCCATCAATATGTTCTCCTGTTCAAATTCCTTGAGTAATGACTTTTTCCTCCTCTATTTTAAATTTTTAATGTTTCATTGAACTTGCAAACTTTAGTTACTGCTCCCTAAAACATATTTTTATTGGCTATGTGCATTATTCCTTTACATGTTTCCAACAACATACCAGGTCTGGACTTTGTAATTCCCCATTGCTGCTTCATTTTGCAGACTTTTCTTTTTTTTACTCACATACTCTTCAGATGCCTTGGTAAAATATTTGCATTTTTTATTTGTTTTATTATTTAAATTTCTCAAGAGACCCACATAAGTTTGAAGTGGATCATATTACTTAGCAACAAAAAAATCCAATAAAAAAAAAAAAAAAAAGGCTACTATGCAATTGACATTGCAGAGATAGTAAAGTCTACCTAACCATTGTCAAGATCTGGACTTTTTCCAGCACCTTGTCACCTTAGTATCAGTAAAATCAGCTATGGAAGGCTGAGCAGTCCTGCTTTCAAACTGAAAAGGACTGCTATATTCACTTTGTGAATATAGGGAGGGTTATTTCTGGAAATTTATATACTTCAGCTGAGAGAAAATAATAAACTAGCTCACAGAAAGTGAAGTCAATAGAACTTACACTTCATTCTTCTCTTGGAAACACATAATCACTAATAAAAAGTCTGATTTTACTGAAACATATAGAGGGTGAAACACAACAAAATTCTTCTTGAATTCCTTTAAACCCTAAGAAGTTTTCCCTGTATTATACCTGTATCTGTCTAGATCGAAAACAACTGGAAAAGTTCAGCCCTTGTGGATTCACAATATTTCACAGAAAATATTTTATACATATTAATTTATATTCATATACATTTATACAATATATATTCACATGTGATGTGCACATGTGTGTTAATTACATATGTAGGGATATACATGTATAATATACATAAATTCACAGAGCAATTTAGGTGGAAAGGGGCATCTGTGTTTCTGAGCTCTTTAAACACTGCTCAAAGGAGAGTTAACTTCAAAGTCAGATTATATTACTCAAGGCCTTGTCTAGTTAAAATATATAGAATAAAGTTACTTTGCAAAACTCAAAGCCAACCATTCACTGAAACTGCATGCTTTTTGTCTGCTAGATTTTTTTTCCTTCATGTATGGTGAATATTAGACAGAAATAAAATGTATTTCATCCAGAACAATTGGACCTTGGGAATTCTATAGAGGACAGATGAACAAATTTGCATCAGAAATACCCGGAAGACTATTTCTTCAGATGTTAAAACTTTTCTTCACATTTTGGCAAAAATCTATCATCTTAGGCAGGCAAGGCATGATTTTCTTTCATTTTCCTACCAGGTATATTAATCTTGTTTTTCTCTGATTCTCTTGTCACAAACCACACTATTTTTAAGGAAAACAATAGTAATAATACGAAATATATGTCTAAACAGTCTAGATAGCTAAAAATGTGTGAGTGCATATTAAAAAGCTTACAAATTTGAGAGAGAGCATTTAAAAATCACAGTAGCCTTGGAAGGATTCAAGGAGTTGATATAACAAGAAAACAGTAATGCCAAAGATATTGGCATACATATGGAATAAACAGTGTCTGCAGACCTAATTAGAGTTCCTTGAGTAATGAGATTTGCTTTTTTTTTTTTTTTTTTTTTTTTGAGGGGGAGTGGAGAACAGAATAAAGAGAAACTGGATGTAAACTGTCTCGTTCTTGCAGGGGTTTAGCACATGTATGTTGACAAAAGACCAAATAAATTCTTAGGTGGACTCAGAAGGGTTCTCAGAACCGTTCAGATGTCAGTTTCTCTTCCTTCAGATGTCAGTTTCCTCATGAAAATCATCCACTTGGAGAAATTAGAACAACTATATAGAGAGTGTACAGCAGTATTTTTTTGCAATAAATTATTTCATTTTCCAGGGCAACAACCTGCCTTGAAGCTGTAGAGGGCATGAGTATTTCTTGTATACCTCTGATCACTTTCTGTAGTTCACACTAATCCAGACATCAGAAAAAGTCATGGTAGTACAATCTTACATAGATACGCATCTAGCTCTAAACACAGTCTTTGGATTCAGAAGACCTTAAGACCCTAGCAATTATATGTATATATAAAATAGTAAATAAATAAATCAAAACATTATAAAACTCAGGTTAAGACTGAAAACTTCTAATAGCTTGGAAGGCATACAGTACAGGGACATTTCAAAGATTTTACAAGCTATTCTTAAGCAATAAATTAATTTTTATGTCACTACAGATTTCCCACAGTCACTTGACACTTTTGGCATCTGAGCTGTTAAATCTACTTCTGACTATCCACACAGAGAACATTTAGAAATTCAAGACCTATCTGGGCACAAGTTTTAAGCTCAGATTTACCACTGATTACCACTGATAACAAATTCTTAATTACAGTCATTCTGAATAAAAGTCATATATAGCTCCCCAAACAAAACCTTACTAAAATAAATAACAAAAAAAATAATAATAAAATTTCAGAATTCATTTCTTTTAGGTTTTACAAGAGTGTTTGTGAAAACTTCCTTCTAAATTAACTTGCCCATTTAAAATGACAAAGGAAATACAAGTTTTAGAGGACATTCATGATATTTTCACTCAGCCTTTCTAAAATGAAGCCAAAGAATGAATACAGCTTGACCTAATAACACAGATACAATCATTATCAGCCTGTACAAGTATTGGAAAACTAATGTTTAGTCTTATTGACTGATTGAAATAAACAGTTAGTCATCAGACCATATTATTAAATATTAATGAATAAGCTGAAACAAACCTGACTCTATTCTTCATTTTAAAGGGATACATTCCTATTGAGTTTCACATAATGGATAGAAAAAAAGGGGTAAAAAAAAAAAAAAAAAAAAAAAAGGAAGGAAAAAACAAACAAACAAACAAAAAAAACAAACACCTGTCATACATGTTAAAAAGATGCAGAGACATCCAGAAAAATAAATAAATAAATAAACAAATAAATAAATTAGACAATTTTATTTATGGCAGTTACTGTCATGCCGATCAAGATCGCCCATTTTAATTACATATTTTCTCTAGATTTTTAAATACTCTGGTATTTCAGAAGCATAATCACTTACAGCACAAGAAAAGGTACCGCATTATTTTAACATATAAATGTGATAGTTCAAAGGCTGTGTGCTTCTTTTAAAGAAGAATTAAGTTTCTAAGTTTTACTTTTGTGACTGGAAAATGTACTTGCTTCCAGAGAGTTTCTACTGTAATGGTGGAATGACCAGCATTAATTCATGATGAAGCAGTGCAGTTACTATTCCTGTAAACACTATGACATTTTATGTTTGCCTTTAAAATGTAATAGTAATAACAAATATTTGTTTTAAAGACAAGAAATGAACTTAACATTTTATAATTAAAAATTGAATGAGAGTGTATGGTTTTAACTAAATCATCATCTATTGGGTATGACCAAGAGGAATTGTAGGAAAAAAAAAAAAGTATATACCAATATAGAAAAATTTATAGTTGCTCATGCAAATTCCTTTTTTCCTTTATTACAGAAATTATAAAATGCCTCTATTACTATACATTATTACTATCTCTAGGCATCCTTCAGAATGAAAGTATTTTATGGGGTTGTAGGTGCTTTTCTTTCATTTATACAGAATAGTCTTGAGTAACAGATCTGATGTTGCTGTCTGCCTTTCTGATAAAAGTACTCAGTCTGGTTGGAAAAGTTTGGCTCTTCGACAGTTTAATATTCTTGAATTAACATTCTAGCTTAAAAATGACAATCTCTGTAAAGCTCAGATATTCAAAGAAATATCTTCATGCTACTCTTTACACTGACACAGAAAGCCTCAGGTAAGAGTGGACATACTCGCTGGCTTGACACCTAGCTGTATAGGTGGTGGTGCAGGCAGGGCTTTGGTCTCTATGGTGATGGAGGTATAATATAATGACTGCTGAGCAATCATGGGATCCTTTCACAAAAAGGGGTAAGTGTCTTTGCAAACAAGCTTGCTAACCTGGTGAGGGAAACTAGGCTAGGTATATTAGTGAGGTGTTGGCATAATCTGAGGAGAAGGGTATGTATAGGGGCAGTAATGAAACAGAGCACCACATGATGAGAGAACTATCATGCTTCCTTTGTGAAAGAAGACTGCAAAGTATGAAAATGTCTACTCCCTAGGAAAAACACAGGACCTGCAGAGCTATGACATCACAACATTTATAGAGATCTGGTCCCACTGGAATGCTGTCATGGTTATTATGCACATTTTTTCAGGAAAGACAGGCTAGAAAGGTGAGGAGGAAGAGTTTTGCTGTATGCAAAGGAATGGATGGAGTGCACAGAGCTATCTCCACAGAGTGGTAGTGACAAGCCAGCTGAGAACTTGTGTATAAGGCCAGAAAACAGAACAATTTGGGTGGCATAGGCATTTTCCGAAGAAGACCTGATTAAGAAGTAGAAGAGTATTTCAGATAACAAGAAGCAGCCTTACAATTGCAGAGTGGCTTTCATGGGGTACTTCTGAATGTCTGCTGGAAGTGAAAAAGGGCTGGGCGCAAGAAGTCCAGGAGATTTCTAGCATGTCTTGAGGCAAGTGATTGGTCATCCATTCAGTGTAATACTTTGTTGGACCTACTACTCACAATCAGTAAAGAACCAGTCAAGATTGTGAGAGTCAAAAACAGCCTTTGTTGTAAAGACAAGCAAGTTTAAGATTCTGGGAGAAGTAAGGCAAATAACAGAATCCCAACTGTGGCCTTCAGGAGAGCAGATATCTTACTACTCATGGACATACTTGGTAGAACACCATAGGATTTTGCTCTGGATGGCAAATAGGGACCAGAAGAGCCAGCTTCAAGGATAACCTTAGAGCATGAGTGGCCAAATCCAATGTGCTTCAAGTCAAGGAAGGAAGTGTGGCAGAAAACCAGCATGAATCAACACGGAACACTTGACTGAGATTTAAAAAAAAAAAAAAAAATGTACACAGAACTACTCAGAAGGAACATGGAATGTTGTAGGGATTGTGGTGGAAAAGCCTCAAGATCAGATGGCACTGAGGCACTGAAAACACTGTAGGATACAAGGGGCAGCAGTACATGTTACTATATGCACATGGGCAACAGAAGAAAGGATGAGGAGAATGTGGGCCTGCTTCTCAATTGGGCAAGTAACAAAGCACATGAAAAAAGGCTGAGATACACTCCCACAGACTGCAAGTAGTTCTGAGGAACTGAAAGGGCTAAGGTTTAATGAATGTAACTGGAGACAAAGCAAAACAAAACATTTATAGTATGATATAGTACATGTTTTTCTTCTAACTTTTATAAATTAATCTTATTTCCATCAAACGTTTTCAGGTATTGGGATTTTATCATAAAAGCATCCCCTGAGGCAAAAGATAAAACTTTTGGCACAATCATGCTGTGACCCTAGCCAAAATGTTTAAAGTTTCCCATTCAGACCTCTTTTCTGAACAATAACTCTTCTCTCTTGAAAAATGTTTGTGATACCTGTCCATACTGTAAGTTATTTGGGAAAGGGACTTCCTCTTTATTTTTGTATCAACAATGATTCTGACCATTATGATAAGACCATTATTTTAGTATCAAAAAATAATAATCAGACACAAGGCATTGTGAACTACATGGTCTCAAGAATTAGATTCCATTTATTTATTTTTTTTTTGTCTTTTCATGCTCGTTATCTCATATATTCTCTGAACCCATTTTGCTACTTATATCCCTCACTTATTTTTTAATTGCTACTATTTTTGTAGCTGAGAAAGTTCATCTCTCCTTTGCCGAGAAAACAGGAACTGTTTTCATATTCAAAGAGTGGATCATCCTTTTCGTTCTTTATCTTCATCTCTCCAGAAGATGACTGTCTCTGCTGTGACTCACATATCATTTTGCAACCATCTATTTCAAGTCTTTCCTAAAAGTCGTTCCTTCCAATTGAAGCACAACTTCACTTGTTTACCTTTTGTACTCTAAGCAGCAGATTCCCTCCGAGTCTTCTGCTAATACACTAAACTTCCTTGATAAACTAGATTGTTCTTGCCGTCTCACTTATGAAAGTTCTAAACTTCAGTAGGTGTATATCTGCATTCAAAAGTTCTTATACCATACTGTACCAGTCTACATAAAGACAAGCAACTTTCCAAGTCTGGATTCTGCTATATACTGTATGCATCTGTAAAAAAGTGACTCATAACAGATGGAAAATAACATCAGAATAAGGTACCTTTAATCTAGTTTGTCTGCATCCAGACCAGATTTTGTTTTGGTGTAATTAATAACGTCACACAAAACAACAAAAGATATATCACTGTAAATTGTACTTGGCTATTATTACTCTCATAATTTTCCATTATCTCTATCCATTTTCCCCACTCACAGTTATTTAGCTTAAGGGCTCTTAAATCTTGCTGGACTTTAGCCCTTTGTTTTCAATTTGGTCAAATACAAGGTCAGATATCAAGAGACACTTATTGTATGTGAGACATGTTGATATGATAATTTGAACAGTTTCATTCACCGTGTTCCAGCTTTTTGTTACCACAGCTCAGCCTATCATGGTAGTAAGTGACTGCTGAAATAAAGGTAAACTACTCATAGTTTAAGGAGCACACTGCAGTGCAGCTTAAATCCTTACAAAAGAAGTGATACAGTCCACTGAGGCAGGTAACAGCTTTTTTAAACTCTTTGAACTCAATCTGCAAGAGCACATAAGACTATGGCTCTAATTCATTTGCTTTCCATCAGTCTATTCACCTGTCCTACCCTATAATGGTGAACTTTCACTTAATTAACTTTGTTTAGTCCTCCACAGATTCCATAGTATTATTAAATCAGTTGTGTAATATTTTCTCTCAGTCACCTCATAATTAACACACATCATGTATATCATGCATATGGATCATGTAATTGTTTTTATCTGTACCTGTTATATAAGGTAGAGATTTCAGTCCCTGTTAAAGCACTTACCTCTTAACTACAAACATGCCATTATTTCCTATTTAAAATTTTATCATGAATTTCAAATTACTGTGTTTCAGTGCAGAGTCTGTTGTAATTCTTCTTAATATTTATACAAACAATATATGTTTTGAGATCATGTCTTTATCTTCTTTTAGACAGCTAAGAGGCTAAAAACATTTTATCAGGGTGAATTTATACTTTTGGGCATGCATGAATACTATAACAAAGAGGAAGATAAGAGAGCTTCTAGATTCCTACTTTGTTTTGTTTTACATTGCATTTTTTTTTTCTCCTGAAACAGACAGTGTATAACTTCCTCAGGAATATTTTCAAACTTACGAAGAATTTAGAAAATTATGTGCAGATTTGTTTGTTTTAAACTTCCCCTTCTATTCAAATCATTCTTTCATAAAATTACCAAATAAATCTCCCATTTTGTCAGATTTGTCCCAAGGACAAATATCCCATTTTGTCAGATTGCCTCTTTCATCTCTCTTTCCAGGAATGTCTGAAACAATATTTTTTACTTTCCTTGACTGAAGAAAATATTTTTACATAAAACATTTTCACTTTTGTAGTCCCTTTGTATTCAAAATCCATTTACTTGTGACACGTTTTTTTCCTTATTTTCAAGAAAAGAAAAATAAATGAGTTCCAGCTCTTCAAAGCACGAGTTTAAAATTGCTTTAAATTTTAAAGTATTATGTTAGCAAAACTATGATATATGAAGGATCATTGAAGAAGTTCAGTTCAGGGATCTTCATAACCAGATTTTTAGAACAATGCATGGGAACACAAAGTGGGTAAGGATGACAAGCTCACAGGAAGCTTAGTCCTTTCCATGGGTGTTCTCTAAAGGCAAACACTGTATGCACAAGGCTGGAGAAACTATCTATATCCATTTTGCACTCAAACATTACAGGAACATATAGAACAGAAGTGTTCCTTTCATCTCTTTCAGATAACAACAGATTCTGCTTCCTTACCAAAGCTGAGTTGCTCTTAAGATGTACATTTCTTTTAAGATGTTGCAGAGAGCTTATCATATTTTTTTTTTTTAAGTTGGACCTTTCCATTATAATGAAAATATGAGGATTATTTTATTGCTCTATTTATAATATATAGTTTCCTTCTGCAAGCTGGTCTATGTCTTCTGACACAATCTATTTTACCTAGACTTTGCTGATAGAAATATAATGATTAATTTAATTTGCCATAAGACAGTAAGTTACATGATATCTTCTACTTACTGCTATCAGTGCACTCACAGAGGAGGTATTTTGAACTTGTTCTGAGCTTTTAAACTACCTCAGATTACACTATTATTTTCTTTTGAAACAATGAAAGATCATCTGCCCTACATCCTAATGGACACTAGATGATCCTGGCCTTTTACTATAGGAATGGTAGATCTGCCCATCCTAACAAAAATTATAAAGGGGTTTAACATCCACAAATTTTAATGAAAAGCCATAAATACCTCTTTGATACTTGAATCAGTACAAGGAAAATAATTACTGAGAGAAGACTGTCAAAAGAACATATTGATTTTAGCTAGGCTGGATGTTCATATGGAAAAATCCAGATGCAATACTGAGAATGCAAAAGTGAGGAGATGCCAAAACAACTCTCTAGCCACAGTGTTTCTTGCCTGTGCATATAACTTCTAACAAACTTTCATTACATCACTTTCTGTTTTTTTTTTTTTTTTTTTTTTTTTTTCCACCAGCTTTATTCAGTGCATAGATGATCTGAACACAGTAAAATACTCAGAGATTTATCTTCACAACACTCATGCAAAACATTATCATGTTGATATCCTATTGAAAAAACAGAGGCCTAGAAAAGCAAGTAACTTGATCAACATAAGAAGTAAAGTCAAAGACAAGCAGAGGAATTGAGTTTCCTTAAAATAATGGAGTCGCCATATTTCTTATTCTCCTGTACAACTAACTATTTCAGTAACACAAACTTTTAAAATATTATAATAAATGCTGTGACTTTGGAAAAAGTATTAGAGCAATATTTCCTTTTGTTGTGCAAAATAAATGCTCATAAAATAGGTCTATATATTAATATAGCTTCAGTAGTCATTCTACTGTTTATTGTTACTTTGTTTTTGAAAAGACAGCTCCTCCAAAAACAACAACAAAAAATACCACTATGTTATGAGGCTTTGCTAGCACACAATAAAAATTATAAATCAGGCTTTGCTGAATCTCACTATTTCTTATATTTAATTTCTTAGTTAGTACAATTCTAACAGCCATCAATATAATTCTATATACAATAATGTCACGGTATCAAGTGCTTTTATGGTTAATGATGCTCCTATTACTATCAAGCAATGTTTGCATTTTCCAACAAAGGACTGGCAATATGTGATGTATTTGCTTGACATTGTACATATTGGTATCAAATATTCATTTCTGAAACCACAAAATATTTATACTGTTTAAAAGATTTAGGTATTATTTGGCTTCCCAAGCACATGCCTGTAAGCTAAGCTGGCACATTATTGAAGTGTCGTACAGTCATCCTCTAAGTCAGTGGTCACCAAACTTTTTTGATAATGTACTCCTACTAATAAAACATTTTTGAGCATTCTTCTCCAGTGTATGTATATTTACAAACCATACAAATCTACTACTTCATTAACATACTATGTGCATACGCAAAACTAAAAAAAAAAAAAGGTGGAGATAGAGATGAAATAAATATTATTTTTTCCCTAAATTTTATTTACTAATAGTACAAAAAAAATATATATATATATTTTTCCCCAACCCAATGGATTGTCTTTCACATCCCCTGGAGCATGTGCACCCCCAGTTTGGAGACCCTCTGCTCTAAGTAGCCATTTTAACTTATGCTTAAATACCAGATCTGAAGCACACTTATGCAGGGCTATAAAACTTACCAAACCTACTTGGCATATATTTTTTTTCTTCCCTTTGCACCTGAACAGTTTCCAAAATGGTTCACTGGAATGACAATGGCTACCTTTGGGAAAAATATATTCGTGGAGCAAAGAGGAGTCTCTTGATCTAATTGTAGATTTTAGACTAGATATGAGTGCAAGGGAAGAATCAATTCTGGGATAATAAAGCCTATCTTGTCAAGAAGGTGAAGGAGAGTTTGGTTCCAGTGTATTTCTAATACACAATTTTAGCAATCTGCCCTTTGAGAGAAATGAAAGAGAAAAGAAAAAAGAAGAAAAAAAATAAATACAAATAAAAACTGAGACACATGAGAACAAGACAGAGAATGAACAGTTATGTCCAAGGGAAAGAATTAAACGGTATTAATTTGATGGTTATGTCACTTGCTTTTCTAGATATCTAGAGGCAATAACATCTAATAAATATTAAGGGAAAGAATACAGGGGAATGAAACCAGGATATCTGGGGAGGTAAAAGGGATGGGCATCTTTGCATTCTCCAAGCAGTTAAAACAGCAAGTTATATTCCTGGAAAATGAGGAGAGAATGATATGGGAAAGCATATCAGGCAGTGTTCCAGACCTACAGAATTCAAGTCGTGCTGATTATACATTTTAAACCTGATTCCTTAAGACAGACACAGGTGACATTTACTTACCCTCTACTATGAGAGATCAAAGTACTCTTTGAACATCTAAAGAGTAGGCCAAGGCCAATTTCCGTGCTGAATACCTTCTGTGACAGACATCAAAATAGAGATTATGTCTGAGATGAGCACAGAGATGAATCAGATGTTGCCGATTCATCTCTGTGCAAGTCCCTTGCACAATGAGCTGAATATTTAATATTCAATTGCAATTTAATATTGCAATGCAATACACACTAAATTTCTTCACAAAGAGGGAAGGAGGAGCTAATGAAAAGGAGAGCCCACTTGCCATCTCCAATTCTGCTTTTGCTGCACATACAAGCAATTAGGTTTTTTTATGACACTAGCTAAGACAGAAAACATGGAACAATACAGAAAATAAAATTATCAATATGCTATAAAGATTTTTATGCAATATCCCACTGTGTAGTGTAATATAATGTAAAAGCCTGATGAGTAAGGAAATATCTGTTTCTCTCTTTATACATGTATCTTCAAGGAGTGCTTAATTAGGCAAGGTCTAAATACTGTAATAACTAGTTCAAGATGTTTGATTCTTATAAATATTTAGTGTTTCTTTCTGCTTTGTTTATTTTTTTTTAATATATTGATTTAATTAGGCACCTTTGAAACATACTTAGAAGACAAGTGAAAGCCTCTGATGACTTATTTATTGACACCATATAGAAGGTCTTAAAAGTGATGTTAAAATTATTTATAATGACTCACATTGAAAATATAGGATATGTCATAAAAAGGACTCCAAAATGAAAAATATGTTATTGTTGAAGGATTTAAGTTGTAATATGGGATTCTAGAACCTTTTTTCAGAGAGGAGGTACCCTACAGCTAATTCTGACAATATTTGGGTTAGTATACATAATATAGCTACAAAAAATAAAGTTTTTGTGACTAATTAAAAAAAAAAAGAAAAAAGGCAACAATGATGTGAATGGATAAAGAAAGAGAAGATGAGGTTGGTGAGACATGAGAATCTGAAAGAGAACAGCAAGTCAGAAAAACATGCTGCTCATGTTTTCACTGAGGTAAATGCATCCCTCACTTTAAGTGTATCTGGTTAGACATCAGAGAACAATTACCTATTCTGTTACATGATACCTGACTACAAGTTTCATGAAATAAACTCAGATGTCTAGCAATTCCTACAACAAAAACTGAGGTATCACTCTCATATGAATCTGGTTCCATTTTTGCTCCATTTTTATTATTATTTTTTATTATTATTATTTTTTTGTCTCTCACAAAACATTAATAGCTCAAAATATGTATAGAAATAACTTAATCAAAAATATTTATTACATAAAAAAATAAGGTTCGGCATTCAAGAGTTCAGAAGTCAGAAAACTAAAATAATAGCTTCAGCCTGAGATCCCTTTGTTGATGGTGATATCTCACTGGATGACATTCTTTTCTTCCTTAACCATTCTGAGGAGTCCAGGGGAAATATTTTTTCTCAGCTAATTTTTCCACAGAACCTGTACCTTTTTAAGTAGCTCATTCTTCACCTGTCTACCTTTGACACAAGCAATTTCCTCCTCACTGCCTGGGTACCAGCTGGAAAAGCACTGACAGTCCAGGCCACAGAGTCCCTAATCTCAGTACATAATTTTTATGATATAGGAGCTGCTGTGGCAGAACTCGTTAAGGAATTTCTCTGGCTGGGTGGAGGGACAATAATTTCTCCTGAGTTTTGTTAACAAATATCATGGTAGTTGTGGGATCACAACTTAAATAATCAAATTCACTTGTGTTTAAAAACAAAAGACGAGGCCACATTTTAGATCCTCATCAGCTTACAAAAGAGGCAGCAGTAGAGGAGTGGGAAGCAAAGGCAATGGCTGCTGGAGGGGCTGGAACGCGTTAAGCTGGTATTGCTATATTTGTATTGCCAGTGTGTATTAACTTTCAGTGGTATGGCAATGACTGACAAACAAGATCAATTACAGGTAAAATGTGCCCTTGTAGTTTTGGACTGAAGATGGTCACTCTTGGGGAGAGTGGTGCATGTGGACAGTCCATTTTGCACACACAAGATGGGATGTAATGGAGCAGATGTATCCTGTTGAATTTAGCTTCTATTCCGTCTGTTGAACATGTGGATACTTCTAGGAGAATTTTCAACAAAAAATAGACCCACATGGGCCTGTTCAAGGGCCCATACAAGGGCCAATCTTTCCTATCCCTTGCACCAAACAAACCCTTCCAAAGTATGTTGTGTTCCTACTTTTCCAAGAACTATAGTAATACATGTGTTTAACATGGTAACATAACTGTTCTCTCTATCCCAAACTTATAAACAACAAAACAACTTTGGCTAAAAATATGTAGAAAAACATGGCCATTTTCAAGGTGAACAGTTTAAGTGTAGTAGAATTACAACAAAATAGAAACAGGATTTTAACAAAGGTGTCAAGCAAGTATTAATAAAGCCAACAATATTTCATAGAATCATAGAATATCCTGAGTTGGAAGGGACCCTTAAGGATCATCAAGTCCAACTCTTGACACCGCACAGGTCTACCCAAAAGTTCAGACCATGTGACTAAGTGCACAGTCCAATCTCTTCTTAAATTCAGACAGGCTCGGTGCAGTGACCACTTCCCTGGGGAGCCTGTTCCAGTGTGCAACCACCCTCTCTGTGAAGAACCCCCTCCTGATGTCAAGCCTAAATTTCCCCTGCCTCAGCTTAACCCCGTTCCCGCGGGTCCTGTCACTGGTGTTAATGGAGAAAAGGTCTCCTGCCTCTCAACACCCCCTTACGAGGAAGTTGTAGACTGTGATGAGGTCTCCCCTCAGCCTCCTCTTCTCCAGGCTGAACAGGCCCAGTGACCTCAGCCGTTCTTCGTACGTCTTCCCCCCCAGGCCTTTCACCATCTTCGTAGCCCTCCTCTGGACACTCTCCAACAGTTTCATGTCCTTTTTATACTGTGGTGCCCAGAACTGCACACAGTACTCGAGGTGAGGCCGCACCAGCGCAGAGTAGAGCGGGACAATCACCTCCCTTGACCTACTAGCGATGCCGTGCTTGATGCACCCCAGGACACGGTTGGCCCTCCTGGCTGCCAGGGCACACTGCTGGCTCATATTCAACTTGCTGTCTACCATGACCCCCAGATCCCTCTCTTCTAGGCTGCTCTCCAGTGTCTCATCGCCCAGTCTGTACATGCAGCCAGGGTTTCCCCGTCCCAGGTGCAGGACCCGGCACTTGCTCTTATTGAACTTCATGCGGTTGGTGATCGCCCAGCTCTCCAACCTATCCAGATCCCTCTGCAAGGCCTTTCCACCCTCATTCAAGTCCACAACTCCTCCAAGTTTGGTGTCATCAGCAAACTTGCTCAAAATACCTTCTATTCCTACATCCAGATCGTTTATAAAAATATTGAAAAGTACCGGCCCTAAAATGGAGCCTTGAGGGACCCCACTGGTGACCACCCGCCAGCCTGACGCAGCCCCATTTACCATAACCCTTTGGGCCCTGCCTGTTAGCCAATTGCTCACCCATCGTATGATGTTTTTATTTAGCTGTATGGTGGACATTTTGTCCAGTAGGATCCTATGGGAAACTGTGTCAAAAGCCTTGCTGAAGTCCAAAAAAATCACATCAGCTGGTTTCCCTTGGTCCACCATATGGGTGATCTTATCATAAAAGGAAATCAGGTTAGTTAGGCAGGACCTACCCTTCACAAACCCATGCTGGCTGGGACCAATGACTGCTTTGTCCCCCAGGTGCGCCTCAATAAGTTCGAGAACCATCTTCTCCATGATTTTACCAGGCACTGAGGTGAGACTGACAGGCCTGTAATTGCTAGGGTTTTCTTTCTGACCCTTCTTGAAAATCGGCACAACATTTGCCAGCTTCCAGTCTACTGGGACCTCTCCAAATTCCCAGGATCGTTGAAAAATAATTGAGAGAGGTTCCGCGATGACGTCTGCCAGCTCTTTCAGCACCTGGGGATGAATCCCATCCGGACCCATGGACTTGTAGGGATCCAGGTGGAGTAGCAAATCCCGCACACGTTCAGGGTCGATTGAGAGTTTGTCATCCCCACCGTCCCGGTCCTCCAGCTCAGGGCACCCTGGGTCCCGAAGCCCATCATCAGCACTGAAGACAGAGGCAAAGAAGGCGTTAAGCGTCTCTGCTTTGCCTATGTCATTGTCTGTGAGGAGACCTTCCCTATCAAGGAGCAGCCCTATGTATTCTTTAGTTCTCCTTTTTCCATTCACATATTTAAATAAACCCTTTTTATTTTCTCTCACAGACACAGCCAGCTTCAACTCTAGGTGTGCTTTGGCCACACGAACTTTCTCCCTACAAACACGAACAGCATCCCTGTATTCTTTCCATGACACCTGGCCCTCCTTCCAGTAGAGAAACACTCTCTGTTTCCACCTAATCTCCATTAGAATGTTCCTGGTCAGCCACGCCAGCCTCCTGCCCCGCCTGCCTGACTTGTGATATTTAGGAATTGCCTGATCTTGTGCTTCTAGGAGGCATCGCTTAAAGAATGACCAGCACTGGTGGACATCGAGGCCTTCAAGAGCAGTTTCCCAGGGGACCTTGCTGACTAGTTCCCTGAGCAGCCTGAAGTTCGCTTTCCCCATATCTAGGGATGAGGTTTTGGTGGCACTTTTCCTTCTGTCACCGTAAATTTTGAACTCAACCACTTCATGGTCGCTATGACCAAGGCGGCCACCAATCACCACATCTCCCACCAGACCCTCTCTGTTTTCTAGCAACAGGTCTAGGAGGGCACCTTTCCTAGTTGGCTCCGTTAGCACCTGCACCAAGAAGTTATCATCTAGGTGCTTCATGAACCTCCTGGACTTGCTCGTGTCAGCCGTGTGGCACTCCCAGTTAACGTCTGGCAAGTTTAGAGCTTTTGTAATGTGAAAACACTGAATATGAAATAATAAAATGGAATAAAAAAATCTTAAAAATCACAAGAGAAGTGGGGATTGCAAACAGAGAAGGGAGAGGTCTCAAAGCAGAACCCTGTGAGAGTTCATAAAGGTTACCTGGCCTGCGCTGGGACTGGGTAGATGAAGGTACAATCAGCACGCCTAGTACCAGATCAATTAGATCAATTAGGAATGTTGGCCAAATCAAATCATGCTACAACATTCTATGGAATACAATTAGGAGTGTCCCAGCTGCCTGGTTTTCCTGACATTTCTCATATTTCTGAGAATTCTTGTCCACAAATTTGGAGAACTTTAGACATTTGAGAAATAAGAATTTGTTCATGCTCAAACTCTATGTTTTTGAGCATCTCAAACTCAAAGCACAATATTTTATTATGCTTTAGTAAATAAAATCTAAACTAATTCTGTTGTTGAGCAAGATGATTGACTTTATAGTTTTCATGTCTGTTCTAGATAATAAATACACATGTATCTTCTCCACAGATAAATTTCATATTTCCATCTCAGTGTATAGAGGCTGGTTGTGCCTTGTACCAGATAGTTAGTCAAGGGCTGATTTCAAAAGTAGAATTGTGTTCATGCACTGAGTTTTTAATTCATATTTATAGAATAGAATGGGTAGATCAGCAGAGGGAAATAGACTGGAACAAAGATTATAGAGACTTAGCGGCGTGGGAAAAGCAGCCTAAAACTGGAAATCAAGAAATAGAGAAAGGATCCTGGGATTTTAATTTCAGAGGATAAATTACAACAGGTCACTGGGGTTGGGAATCAGAAGCATAGAACGGTGTGAGAAGGTAAGATATAAATACTTCCAAAATGACAACAGTGTAGGAAGTGTCAACACTATCAAGGACGAACCTTGACAGGGAGACTTATAGAAGAGCGGTGTAGGCTCAGAAAAGACCAAGACAGAGATATAGGCAAAGAATGAAGAAGAATTATCAGATGAGATGGATGGGATGAGATTTCAGGGAGGAGGCTTTGACAGGAAAGCCAGAGTACAGGATGTCCATGTTGAAAGAAATTAAAGAATAATTACGTAGATGAGGATCCTGATGAGGAGATAGGGCGAAATAGACTTGGGTTCATATCTTATCATAATAGATATTGGGTTAATTTCATAAATAAACTTAACATGGTTTAAAATACATAGGAAACCTGATTACTTCTGTCATTTCCTGACTTACGAATAAGTGATGTTATGGTTTTTAAAAGCCATCTCAACACAGTTTAGAGGTGTGCTTGTGAGTGTGAGCTTTAATCAAAACCAACAAAAAAAGATTAACCAGTCTGTGTGGTTTAGTCTTTTCCAATGAAGAAAAGAAAAAACACATGCAAGCACAATTACGCTTTTCTTTTAATCTTATGCTGCTGCTTTTTGTTTGCCATTTTAGCTCATAATTGTTTATTCCAATAGATATGCTATGCTACATTTCTGTATGTAGTAAATCAAATGACTTGTATGCTTTTATTTTGTTACAAGTTTATTTTGTTTTATTTTGTTACTCAAATATGCTTTTCTTTGTTATAGTCCATCATAGACTTAAAAACAACTTAAATGAAAAATGGATTTCTTTCATGAACATGCGTAGCACTACAGGTTATCAACATAATAAATCACCTCTCTTTATATGCCTCAAATATTTGTCAAAAACAACTTTTTTTTTTTTCTTTCTTTCTTTCTTTCTATTTTTAATCTGTTGCTGGACTTGTAGAATGTCTCATTTGGAATCTTTTTTATCTATTCCAATGATTTGGGATCCCTTAGGGTATCTGGTACAGATTGAGTTATTATAATAAATATTAGGCAGTTTATGCCTCTGAATAGCTCATGCTGCAGCAATGTGTTGGCTCCAGTACATGATTAATAACAAAATGGGTTCTACTGTACACTTATTGCCTACATACACACAGCTATTGAAATGATGTAGCATTATGAGTTCTTATGGCTAACCAGGGGCAAAAAGCATTCTTCTTTTCTATTTCTATAGCTGCCCCAACAGATAACTCTGGATGCTGAAAGCAAGTTGAAAACATTGATTCTAAAATATAAAAGGAACCCAAAATCATAGGATGAAGCTCTGACTAGACAAACTTTTTAGTTTCAAATTGCTAATAATTTTCACCCACTTTTAACACAGTATTTCTGATTCCTCCATTAATTTTCCAAAAGAGTTTTTATCTAAAGCTTTTCAAATGGTTTCTTGAGACAATTCTTCTAGTTTGAAGTTTTTTCTTAACAGATTTTTTAACGGTATAGGTGATTTCTTTAAAAGAGAAACAAACAAACAGGTTTAAAAAAAAAAAAAAAAGATATACAAATTCTAATGAAATATCTCTTCCTACATTATGCAGACATTATACAGAAAGAGACAAATGAACTATCTGTAATACAAGTTTGTTGTACAAATATCGAGTTAAAAGAAGTCACAGGATATTTACACTCATTTTTACAAAAAGAAAAAAAAAATCAATTGTATTGATTTTAAATGTAAAGATTACTTTTTCATTGCAGGAAATACTTCAGAATGGATCTTTCTGCACTGAGATTTAAAAGACAGGACACTCGCTATGTCCTGAGGTACTAGCTCAGCTCTTTCCAAAGGCTGCCTATTAGTATTCCAGTTTGTTGTTAAGTCCAATGTACCTAAGAACTGTGGGAAATAATTTGTTCCTCTTACCCACATTGAGGTCTGCATAACCAGTAAACAGGATTGACAATGTGTCCCAAGAGTCTTGTATCTGCAATAATCAACTTGAGTCCTTGCCCTGAGAAGTCTACAGATCAAAGAGGTGAGGATGAAAATAAAGTGGACAAAGGTAAAAATAAATGAATTGTAACCCACTCTAAGCTAGAATACAAGTCAGTTGCAAAGGAAGAAGCGGGCCTAGCACGTGGTTTTATCACATTCAAAGACTACTGCCTCTAGCCCACAAAATAAATCCATGAATATTATGGAAAAAAAAGGTTCAGCAGCACTTTTATGTATAGATATGACTCATAACATCTCATTCTGCCAGCTGAGGTAAAAGTAAAGAGCTAGATAAACGCCATGCTTTTTTAAAAATTATTATTATTTATTTTTTTATTTTATTGAAATAAAAGGTACAGATTCCAAAATATTATGGATAAATTTTCCCAAAGCAAGGACTGCATTATGAAATCTTTATTATATTCTATCAATGAGTTTTAGTACTTTGTATAATAGAAGTAAAACACGCTTATTATGTCTTCTAAAAGAGACCTAATAGATACATTTTCCATCTGATAATTCTAAAGAAGTACCATAATGTAGAGAAATGAGGTGAAAAAAAAAAATTAAAATTTGTTGCAGAGTAAGCATGTAGACTTGCCTGTCCAGGAGGCCCTAGATAGAGTTGGCAACTACTTTCAGCCATTCCACTGCTAGAGAAACTACAGCAATCAGCAAGAGAAATGTCTCTTAATGTAGACAGCTCAAGTAAGCAAATATTTTCAAACAACAGTGCTATCTAGTGGGTACATCAAGGGGAGGTGGGGTGGAGGAAGGTGTACTTTTCCTCTTCACATTGAAAACTCCAAATTATACTTTCAGTCAGCTTTTCCAAAGTAACACAGATGCAGGGTATTCTCTCAATGTGTTTTTCCTGAGCTAGACTTCACCTCCATGGTCTAAATGAATGGTACGTTCATTTAGAATCCAAGTAACAATCTAAGTAACTTCCCAAGTCTAGCATTTTTTGAATTATTTCTATTTAATTAGAAAAACAAAATCAAAAGTAATCTACAGACACTAGACAATCAGAGGCATGTATTACCTAATTTCAAGAGAAAAAGTAAAGTATGCAAAAGCAAGTAACAACTTTTTTTGAACACCTTTATAGTGCTTTTTTACTTTGTATGAATTTAAGCATAATCATTTAAGTTTGTCAAGCTGAATAAATGGCTTAGCTATCTTATTTTCTTTAGTCTTAAATGGTTGAATAGTGCTATATGTGTAGATGTCCTAATCAGCTTTCAAAAATCTCACATAAAGTAATTTCATTTAAGATTTTACTCTGGATCCATAATATTCAAATTAAATCAGAATATGACTAGTTCACAGAATTTCACACAATGTAATATAATGTTTCTTGTTGTTGTTTAAAGGAAATGATTTAAGTGTACATTTTATTTATTTGTTCCTGACAGTTATATTCAGTTACAACAAAATGTTGATCATTTTCATAATTCATGTTATTGTATACAGAATATCTGAACATGCTCCCATTGAGGCAAAAAGAAGTCAGCCACTTATTTCAATCAAATCGCGTTCAGGCATAAACCTATCAGACAGATTTAATATTTAATGTATGTATTGAAACTTCAGATTCATCATCATTTTATACTAAACAGTGCTACTACTAATCATTATTTGTGTGTCTGAAGAAATCTGCTAAACCAGGCTTTAACAACAACAACAAATACATATACATATGTAAGTTGCATGCTACCAGGTATAGTCCTAAGTAATTTTGCCAAAGACTTCTGTGACAATGATTTTGAATATCTTTTATCTTGACTTCCAGAGTGGGCAGCATTCCGATGTTAGATCTACCTGCATCTTTTCCTTAGAACGAGCATTTTAAAAACCATTAAAAGTGTTTTCACATTGCGTCTGGCTATGATGGAGTTAACCTTCTTCATAGAAACTCATATGGTGCTATGTTGGATTTATAATTTAAATAATGTTGATAACACATCAATGTTTTGGCTATTGCTGAGCAGTGCTTGCATAGTATCAAGGCTTTCTCTGTTTCTCAATCTGCCCCTGCCACAGTAAGTAGGGTAGAGGCATACAAGAAATCTCCTTCCCACTTACTGCATTATTCCAGTATATCTCACTTCCCTTAGACATATTCTCAGTCACCATTTTTTTTAGTGGTTTCCTGGCTGCAATAAAGCCTACACATTCCTCTTTGAGTCCTTAGGAAAAACGTAATCTTTCCACTTGTGAAATTTTACTTAGTTTTAACTCAGTAGATTTTAACTTAGATCTACCTTAGATCTTCTTGGCTCTTCTCAGGGGCTGTCTGCAATCAGTGTCTAACTGGCATTCTTTCAACCATCCCATCCAACCATCTCCAGAACAATAGGCATAACTTGGAGATATATATTCCAGAAACTGCTATCAAAAGGTAATAGGGACAAACACACAAACTGATTGTGGATCCTTCACAATCTATTTTGGGGTAAGACTACCCCAAAAGGCTTTATAGACCTCATAAGCTCAGGCTGTACAAGACACCCGCAATTTCATGTCAAAAAGAATAATACTCTGGTGAGCTGCAATACAATCTTAAAATCATTTAGGACACTTTGATGGTAGTGAAAGTTCTGACTCTCTTTTCCTCGGTAGTACTGACAGACCCTTACTCACTCTCAGTATAATTCACCTTTGTTCCACAAGTTTCAATACTTACCTTCTTTAACAAATTACAGAATAGGTGTTCCACCCCCCCCTTCCCCCCCAAAAAAAAAAGTCTGTCTGTCCTGTCTGTCACATCCAGCATAAATATATTATATTATAACAGAAATATACTACATAACAAAGGAAGACAATTGATTTAAAATACCATAAACATTTGAGGGGGAAGGTAATGTTCTTTTAGAAAATTTAAGGGAAAAAAGTCTTTTGGACAAAAAAAATATATGTATTTATTTTATCAGGTTCTTCCACAGATTTCATTTACGGTAGTATTACTTATTTAAAATTATTATATCATAACCGTACAAAGTGGTATTAAGAGTAAAAAAAATCATGTTAACTTTTAGGTTTTTATATGAAATGAAAACTTAAAAGTCACTGATGACTGCCAATTATTTCTTCCTTTACTTTCTTTCCCTTCTCCTGGTTTTGTATGGGGTTAGTTAATACACACCCATCTATATCTATATATATATATAGATATATAATATATATATATTCTTAAAGCTGTTCCTTTCATATTTCAATAACTTATTCAACATTTCTGGGTTTCTTCAATGGAAAGTTCACACTGAACATTCTAGTCCAGCAGAATACAGTAGGCAATGCATACTTGTAAGCAGGTGAGTATTTTAATCAAGGGATTTAGGTAACTTACATCATTCATCTCATTGTTTGGTTGTTTATTGTATTGACAGTGAAATATTGTCGCTGTGTAGTGACTTCAAGTATGCAGTTAGGAAGAAAGACGGTTTTATTGGGAAATGCATCTTGGAGACCATATTCGTGATTAAGAAGGCATCATACTTTGGGGTACCTAAGCAAGTACAGAGAAGTATAGTCAAACCCTGAAAGAGCTACTGCTTTATATAAATTGAATTATGCTTCTGCCTTTTGTTCTTCTATAAATTCTTCTCTTCTGCTATGTGATTCATTATTATATATCACCTATTCAGAACTTGTTGAATTAGGTTGTTTTAATCATAGACAAAGGGGTGATTTCTTTATTCTATACATAAACAAGCACAATGATCAGCAAAGCACAGCATCGTGTGCCATCTCTTACTCTATTCTGCAGTACCTTTGTTTTTAAATTGAAGCCCAAACTTCTGGAGTCAAGTAGTCATCTCACTAACCAAATGGGGAGCTTTATATGCATAAAGAATGACATTTTTAACTTATCCTGGTTTCCACTGAGATAGAGTTAGTTTTCTTCCTTGTAGCTGGTATGGTGCTGTGTTTTGGATTTAGGATGAAAATAATGTTGATAACATCACTATGTTGTAATTGTTGATGGGCAGTGATTTTACTCAAGGATTTTACAGTTTCTGTAATTGCCCTGCTGGCAAGGAAAGCACAAGAAGCTGGAAGGAACACAACTAGTACAGCTGACCCAGACTGGCAAGAAGCAATCATAGTATGTCATGCTGAACAATAAAACTGTGAGAGTCAACTATGGAGGAAGCTGTTGCCTGGGGACTGTCTGGGCATTGGTCAGAGGGTGGTGAGCAATTGCACTGTGCATCACTTGTTTTGTATTTTCTTTTATCATTATTATTGTTATTATTTTCCCTTCCTTTTCTGTCCCTTTAAACTGCCTTTATCTCATCCCACAAATTTTACCCTTTTCTCCAATTCTCTCCGTCCCACTGCAGGGGGTGGGGCTTGAGCAAACAGCTGTACAGCTTCAGTTGTCTGCCAGGTTAAACAAAAACATACCTACTTAAGAACCTTGATGGAAAAATAACTAATGTAGCACTGTTACACAGATTTTTGGTATGTAACATGGTAGACTGCACCTTTTACCCAATACAAAGATGTCCTTCATGGAAGATGCAGCATGGAACAGCTCTCATTTGCTTTATGTCAGTAAAAAATTAATGGCTAATTATATGGATCCACAGTCATTTAATATTGCTGCTAGTGAATGAATAGAACTGCAGCAGAACTGAGTCTCTGAGGCAGCAATAGCAACTCTCCAGTTGGTCAGGTAGTAGATCACAGTTTGGGTGGCTTGTACTCACATAGAATGGTTGTGAAAGATTCTCCAAAGTAATATTACCTGAAGCAAAAGATCATAAAACAACATTTGACAGCCAGCATTTAATTTACCTTTTTCCAAGCCTTCTGGAAGAAGAATTAGGGTAGGAAATTGTAGTCATTGGTAAGGCAGTCTTACACTTAATAGACATTTGAACTTTCTGCTCTATAATTGCCATTCTAGCCAGCATGGGTGGGCAACATTTAATCAATTTTATATCGTCACTGTGGAGAAATCACATACTGACTAACAATAAAGAGGAAAAGAAAAAAAAAAGTTTTTTTTAAAAAAGGAGGAAAATCAAGGTTTTCTGTTTAAAAAAGTAGAGATGGTTAGCTGGAGAGAACACTTCTGTTTGCTACATTAACCTTAGAGGTAAAGAGCTCCTTTTCTAGGAATTAAATCTGGATTTCAGCAATATTAGAGGACGTCCAATATTGACAGTAATTATACTAGTCTGAGTGCCTAATTAAGGTGAACTGATGCACCTTAGAAATTACCATCGATAATGCATTTTGAAGAAGCTAAAGCCCATTAGTGATTTTCCTGACCAGCTTTTTTGTAACTTACCAAATACTATTTCAAGGCACATCTACAAAGAGCATTTGAAACAAAGTCTTCCAGATTGCCACGTTTTCTGTGGTTTTAACAAGTTTTCTATGATTTCATTCTTATCGAATATTGATGTGAATTATTACGAATTATATTTAGAAATTAATCAAACAAGGAAATTGCCAAAGCTCTGTTCTGTTCAGTGAATGAGTTCCTACTGACCAGAATTACCAAACATTAACAGACAGCTCACATTAGCTCAAACACCTTCCACTAGGTTCCCATTATCTTCCTTCCCAAGCAAAACACAAGCTCAATGACAAGCAACGTTCATTCTTGTGCTACATATGTAATATTCACAACCCAATCAGTAAAGTGTCTATCTGATCATATTTAGAATATATGTTTCTCACACTGTAGGAATGATCATTCTGGTTCCTTAAACAAGTCCCCAAATTCTGCTGATAATTCATCCTTATCCTGTCCACCTTGGGCTAAAAGTTCTTTTATTTTGTTCAAGGTTTTATTGTTATAATAGTTCTATCATCATGTCACAGACAACGAAGAATTTTGTTTTCTTTTGTTTTTTAAAGTCAGCTTCATATAAACAGTCAGGATGTCAAGTGCTCACTATTGAGCTTTTGTTAAATTCTCTAGAGTGCAACAGGAAGTAACCGCCTTAACCTGGCATTATATTCACTTCGTAAATCACACCTTCCCTGCTGAAAAATAAATAAATAAATAAATATAGCCCCTGTAGTACAAAGAAACTATTACTGAGTTCCCTTTGGCAATTTCAAAACCATATAGGAAATGACATTCCAAATGATCAGGCCTAAATAAACTTTTAATTTTATGCTTGCAACTAAGATTGTTGCTTTATGTAGACTTACAGCAATGTTTTCCAAGGGGATTAATGTTGAAGAAGAATCATAGAATATCCTGAATTGGAAGGGATCCACAAAGATCATGAAGTCCAACTCCTGGCTCCACACAGGACTGCCCCAAAATCAGTCCATGTTCCTGAGAACATTGTCCAAATGCTTCTTGAACTCTGGCAGGCTTAGTGTCATGACAACTTCCCTGGGGAGCCCATTCCAGTGCTCAAACACCTCAGTGAAGAATCCTTTCATAACATCCAGTCTGAACCTGCCCTGTTGCAGCTTCATGCTGTTCCCTCTGGTCCTATCACTGCTGACCAGAGACAAGAGAGCAGCACCTGCCCTTCTGCTCCCTCTTGGAAGGGAGCTGTAGGCCATGATGAGGTCTTCCCTCAGTCTCTTCTCTAGTTTTATTTATTTATTTTATTTTATTTTTATTCTTTACATCCCTCACCAATTTTAGTTTTTTAGTGCCTTGGCTTTCCTGATCCCATCCCTGCACATCCAGACAGCATTTCTGTAGTCTTCCCAGGGCCCAGGGCTCTGTTTTCACCATCTGTGCATTTCCATCTTTTGACTAAGTTTGATGAGCAGGTCCTTTTTCAACCATGCTGTTTTCCTACCTTCTCTGCTTGATTTATTGTATATGGGAATAGAGAGCTCTTGCACTCTAAGGAAGATATTTTTTAAGAGAAGCCTGCTCTGAGCAGATCCTCTGTCCCTAAGGACCATGTCCCATAGGATCTCATTCACTAATTCTTTGAACAGGTGGAATTTTGCTCTTCTAAATCCAGGATCCCGACTTTGCTCTTAGCCAGGTCCATATCCCTCAAGATCACAAACTCAACCAGGATGTGGTCACTGCAGCCCAGGCTTCCTCCAACACCCCCACCCTTTCTTACCTGTCAGTCTCCCCTGTAAAGCTTGTAGTCATCTATTCCAGTGCTCCAGCTGTGTGATTCATCCCACCATATTTCTGTGATAGCAATTACGTTATAGTTTTCTAATTACACAGTAGCTTCCAATTCCTCCTGCTTGTTTCCCAAGCTGCTTGCATTGGTGTAGAGGCACTTCAGCTGGGCTATGGACCATGTCACCTTGTTAGAGTCCTTCCTAATTCCTACAGAACAATTCATAGATGATTCCCTGCTGTTTTCTGAAGTATTAGCATTCAGTTGTTCTTTTATGTCACTTATAGGTACATCCCCCTCCCCTGCTGAATCTAATTTAAAGCCCTGCTAATGGGTCCCACCAGCTTGATGCCCAAAACTCTTCCCCACTTGGCCAGGTGCACCTCATCCTGTATCAGCACAGCTGGTTTCTCAAAAGCACTCCTAAGATCATAGAACCTGAAACCCTGAACATGGCACCAGCTATGCAGCCAGTTATTCACCTGATCTGTGTGCTGCCTCCTCCTTGGGTCCTTGAGAAGAACACTGGTTGTGTTCCTGATTTCTTCAGCACCTTTCCAAGGGACATAAAGTCCCTTTTGATGTTTCCAAGTCTTCTTGTTTTGGCTTCAGTTGCTCCTATGTGAAAAAGCAGGAATGAGTGATGGTCCCCCAGCTTACCCAAACTCCGTAGTCTCTTTGCGTTGTCATGAATAGGGCTCCAGGCAGGAAGGCAGCAAACCTCTCTTGAGAGATTGTCTGGATGGCAGATGGGTGCCTCAATTTCTCTTAGAGAGGAATCTCCAATTACCAACACTCTCCATGCTTTTACTGTGGCACTGGTTCTTATACAAACAGTTTGCATGTCCACCTTTTTACAGCTGTCCTTTTCTGGGTCTTGACCATTATCATTGTTATCGGCACCCTCTCCTTTTTTGAGCCCCAGAGCCACATATCTGTTGTGTAGGGACACTTCAGGGGCAAGGGAGAGATTCCTCATTCTCCTCCAAGCAGAGATGAGGGTCCAGCCTCCCTTGTCTTGCAAGTCTGTCAGTTTGGCCATTTTTGGGTTGGTAGCCATCTTACCACCCGCCTGGGGGGACTTAAGGCAAGGCTGTTGCTCAGCCCCCATCAGTGCATGATACCACACATCAATCTCTCGCTTGTATTCCTGGATGTATTGCATCCTGCTGAGCTCCTCTCTCCACCTGGCAGCTTGCTCAGAGTTCACCTATCTGGTCACACGAGTACCCATGGCACCCATCTCTGCCTTCAGGACCTAGGGGGAACCTCAAAATTTTGAGTTTCCTGCAATGAACATTCTGGGCAGCTCTTTCAGTCCTTGGGATGTCTGTGTGGGTAGAGGTATTTGCCAGCGGGGAGTTTTGGCCCCTCTGTCTGAGGTTTGGTCTCAGCCCTGTAGGTGCAGTGGGTGGACACCATTTTTGCCACACTAGGAAGCTTCTTGGTGTTGCTCCCAGAATAGAGGGTAGAAATTAGTCTACCACCCTCCCTGCTCACCCTACCTGAGTGCACTGCTGCACACCCTGCTGCACCTCGCCCTTGGTACTAAAGTACCATGTCCTGTTTGCCCACCCTGTTCACTGTGTGCCTGGTTGCTCTGACTCCCCAAGGGCTGCCTTTGAATATGTTGGGATGGTGGGGGCACTCCTGGCTCTGCCCAAGCCTCACCAGCCACTCTCTCAAAGTCTGACAGCTCACTTGTCTGCCTCGAGTTGCCTCGATGCAGGAAACCTCTCACACTGCAATACCCTGCTCCGCTGCAGAATGTCTCTGCCCCAGAGCCCATTGCCTCAGTGATGTTGCAGTGCCGGGACTGAGTCAAAGCTTCTAGCTCCTCCTGCTTGTTACTCATGCTGTGTCCATTGGTGTAGAAGTAATTACAAAGAAAAAAGCAACAACAAAAAGTATACAATTTGCTTTACATTACATAAAACTAATCTCTGATCATGAAGAAGACAGAATTAATACTTCTGTTCACTAGATGTTGCATTTTTAGTACATAAGCCTTACATCTCAAAATATTTTTTCTTTCCTATGGGCCATTCTCAGTTGCTGCTGGGCCATCCTTCTCTTCAACAAGGTCCTTTTACTAAAAATTTTCAAACTTTCAAAAATATATATGAATTGTGAAGTCGGTAGATATCAGATTCACTGCTTACCATCTGTCTATGTATAGAGTTAACCAGTGGAAACAAGTGAACTTGTAATTACAAGGTGGGAAAAATCACACATATAACAGGGCAAATTGCAAAAGTTGAACAAATGACTGCATTTACAGAAGTTTCTGACTTTTAATGGTATAAATGCCCAAACATGATGCCCATTTATTGTCACTTAAATGGTAATGGAGCATGACTACTACATTTAAAGAAATATATTTCCTTGTAAAAGCAAAAAAGAACTATGCTAAAAAAAGTAACAATGAAGAAAGCTGTTTTCTAAGAACAAAAATACTCTGTGTAGGTGCTTTCCTGTGAGAAGAAACTATGCTGATTTCAACACATAATTTTAATTTCACTTGTCTATTTTAGGAATTTGATCTAATAAATGGGTAGGGGAGTTAGATTTAAGACTTATCGATAGATTCAAGCTTATTTTTTGTGTGTTTTCTCATGATTTTTTGTTGATTTTAATGTGCATGACACAAATAACTCTTTTGGGAGCCAGGTAGTAAAACAAACAGGTTAAACATCATGTCTCTCCTCTCCTTGAACTTTAGAAGTTGACATTTGTGGCTCTTTTGGGTACTGATCCTTATATATGTTTCTTTTGTGGAAAGCCTGTTATTGCACATAACAGCACTTAAGCCCAGACAAATTCATGTAGGCCTATGGAAATGCCATTTGGCTATAGACAATGTGGTTAATCCATAACTTGGGCCTCTGGTAAGCAAAAATAACTGAGTGTAGAATGAGTTTAGTGAAGTTGCCTTAAGTGTTAATCTGTTGTACAGTTTTGTAATCATTTTTTAAATTAACGTGGTAGATACAGTGCTTCAGATGTAGATCAATCAGAGGACTGGAACAATATTATGAAATATGATTTACAAGCCATGCTAAGGGAAGAAAGAATGGTTCGTGCTTTCATGCTATACCTACAAAGCTTTTACTTCTATTTCAAATTGTCTATTGAATATGCTTTTCATTTTATCAGGATGAAAATTATTTTCATGACATATACACCTCCCGGCACCAGTCAAGACTGGAGATCCATCAGACTGAATAGTTTTCAGGTACAAAATGCTAATTACTTAGTGAAAATGTATAAATAGGCTGGACAGACAGAATAGGAAAAGAGGAAGAAGATGAAACAAGTTCAGTTCCTCAAGCACATGTCAGCAGAAGAGTCAAAGTTAGAACACATCTCACTTGACTTTCATCCACTGGTTGTAGCATTAGATCATGTAGCCTCACTTGATGTCATTTATGTCACTTGTGTGAAATCTCCACATAAATAGTCATATTTTAAGATTTTACTTTATTTTTTTTTTTCAGATGCATTCATATCTATGTTTACAGATAACTTACTTGAGATCATCACTCAATTGTATGCAGGAATATCACTTCTAAAAATACTGTTGTTTTTTTCAGATATGCTTGCCATTTGGAAAAGAATGCTTGTCTTTCCCAAAGGAGAATAGAACAGTTTATTGAAAGTAAACTGTCATCAAATTCATTAAAAACAATATGAAAATGTAACAATTGAATTTTATGTCATTAGAACATCTCAGATACTTGACACATGCTGTTCATCAGTTTAGTGGAAAAGAACAATTAACCAATCCCAAGAGAAGATTAACTCCCACCTGCTTTTTCTAGAGTTGCTTCTGTTAACCTGTATGTACAGAGAGCATATGTACTGAGTTGTCAGTCTTCAAAAGAATGTCTTCTGGTTTTATATAACGAATTATTACATCTGGCACACTGCCAAATTACACATCACTTTAAAAAAATCTGGACTATGATTTCACTTTTATTTTTAAGGTTCTTCCAGACCCATTTACTTTATAAGCTAAATCAATTTCTTGTCATTCCTGTCCATACTGTCCATCAGCATTTGCTCTATGGAAAGGTGTGTCAAAAAGTGAGTTCTGAAGTTCACTTCAGAAAAAAAAAAAAAAAAAAAAAAAAAAAACACAGAATAAAACCCCTGTATTTACACTATACACCTGTGAAAAATAATGAGATTGTGTTTCAATATTCTCTGAGCAAGTCATGTCAGCATCTAGACTGCAGGAAAAAAAATGCACAAAAAGAACATTTCTTAAAGACAAAGATCACTGTCCTCTGAATATGGTCCAGTTTCAAACAAAAGCAACAAAAACAACTTGATATTGGTGATCCAAAGCAGCAGTTCAATCTCTTAGCATGGCTGAGTGGGGGACTTGTAAGCAAACTTCCCTGACTTAACAGTGAATGATTGATTGATTGCTTGATTGATTTATTAACATCATGTTACATATTGTTATCATATACTTCCACTCTGGAGCAGAGCCAACACTGGATGTCAAAAAGAAAAATGTCCTATCTAACTAAGCTGTTGTACTCAGATTATTTGAATGATTGCCCCTTCTTGTACCTTGGCAGCTTTAAAAACATTTCCACATATGACTTTCAATTCAAGGACGTTTTCATTTTGGGCACAATCAGTTATTTCATTTTCACCTCATAACTTCACTTCCATCAGGAAATGGAAGGAAACATTGAAAATTTAGAATTTTTTTTAGAAAAGCATAATCATTAGAATATGAAGATTTTTTGTTGCTGTTATTTTGTTTTTACAGACTGATATGGCTTATATATTACTGTGAGTGAAAATTACAGGAATGTGTTTCAAAGTGGAAGCTTAAGAACTTGCTTTCCAGGATTAAAAGGATTTTTATTTTTTTTTTTGCACAGTAATTTAATCTTTTAAACATAGTAGTAGCAGTATGATAACTTTTTTTTTCTTCTTCTTTTCTTCTTTTTGAGTCTTTAGGCAATAAGAATTTGTCTAAGGTTCTACATAAAATTTAAAAAGCATGATTACTAGTTTAAAATGTTATTTAGAAATGGAAAATGTATTTTTATACTGTATTTTTATATTTTCCTTTTTATTGCAACAGACAATACCTTTTTTTTTAAAAATAGTATCCATAGCAGAATAAAATCAAAACAGTTTCTGTTGCATGCTAATGGATTATTCATAAAATTTGTTCAATTCTAGGCAAAATGCAAAAACTCTCTAATGAAATGTATCCCTAAAAAAATAAATAAATAACAAAACAGAATAAAATAAAATAAAATAAAATAAAATAAAATAAAATAAAATAAAATAAAATAAAATAAAATAAAATAAAATAAAATAAATAAAATTCTCCAGTGAACAATGTCATGTCTTGTGAGCTTAAACAAAGTTACACACTTCTCTGCTTATGGCTTATTCTCTTATTTATTCCTTTCTGAGGATGTAAACTTTTCAGCCTTTTCACAAAGTTCCATGTTCCTCATTATTCTCTGAAACATGTCCCAGTTTTCTGAAAACCAAAAATTCACAATACAAAAGGAGAGGCAACAATGAAGTTGCGTTTTTGTTTCTTGTTATTTAAGCATATTGACTATCCATATGCACTGTCAACATTGTCTTCATAAATTGTGATTTTTTTTCAATAAAATTTTAAACTTTTATAGCAAACCAAAACAAATGGAATTTGTATTCTGCTTATGAAGGATTTACTTCCTTTATATCTTTACAGATATAGCTGCTCCAAAAGATAGGGGAACATTCAATTTCAAGAAAGGGAAACTGCTGTTCATACCTCAAAACAAAATTCAAGGAGTTGGAGTTTTCTTTGAGAGAGCCCTCGCTCCATGGGTGAAGCTTTCCTCTCTTCCTCCAAAATGAAGTATTCTAAGACTGTATTCTAAGTATTCTAATCTAGGTATTTTGTGATTTACTTGAATTTCGGATGTTATCATTATTTCTCAAAATTGCAGAACTCCCTATAAGGAAAATAGCTTCAATGATATGCTTTATAACACTAGTTTGATTTAAAAAAAAAAAAAAAAAAAGCAATATTTCAGAATGGAGCTAAAAAATGTATCCTTTGATCTAGCCTAAATTTTTGTTTTTGTTCATTGGTAATACTTTATTAAAAATACTGAAGAACCTAAGTTCACTCTTATTCTATCACTGCTATGAATTTAAGTGTTAACAACTTGTTTCTCATCTATTGAAGGAACAAGTTATTAGTTTATTTAATAGGAATTGTTGCTTTTCTTTTTGAAAAACACTATGACTTGGGCTTGCACCCAATTTTAACACTACAGTTTAAAAGCAGGTAGAGAGGATGACAGTCCATGTTGTTTTCCTGTGGAAATATGAAATTCATACCCAGTCTGCAGAACACTGCACAGAGACAGTATATTAAAGTGTGGTAATTAAAATTATGTTGAAACATAACATCTATCTAAACCTATTTTGAAAATTTAAGTTTTTGTTTGTTTGTTTGTTTGTTTGTTTGTTTTTCCTTAGCATGGCTTTTCTCTCCCAAGATTATTGTTCTGAATGTGGCTTTAAAATTTGCTCCCAAATGGTGTTGTGATTTTTTTTCTTTTCTTTTCTTTTCTTTTCTTTTCTTTTCTTTTCTTTTCTTTTCTTTTCTTTTCTTTTCTTTTCTTTTCTTTTCTTTTCTTTTCTTTTCTTTTCTTTTCTTTTCTTTTCTTTTCTTTTCTTTTTTCTCTTCTCTTCTCTTTGTTTCGTTTTTTCTCACAAAATAATAATAATAGTATTTAAAAAAAAAAAAAAGCAGAACTAGGATATCAAAGGTACAAATGAAAACAACCTAGTTACAAGCTCATGTATGATTTTCAAAAGTTGAACTCATTGTGAATCTCTGGTCTATAATTCATCTTCCTTTGACAAACACATCAACAGGATAGTAGGAAAGGAAAAGTAACAGCTCTTTCATAAGCCTATTAAAAGAAAAACTATGATCAAGGTATTCTGACATTCATGGCAGAACATAGCTTATGTATGTATTATATATATAATACATAGTATATTATATATCATATAATATATGTATATTTTATATAATATATTGTGTATATAATATTATATATATATATATATATTCAGTTCTTAAGAGTACAGAATAGCTTTTAATCCACACAAAATATAAGCCTGGAAAACAGCACTCTCCTCTTTGTTCCAGACAGATTTATTTGATTACCAAATTAGAGTAATATTAAATAGTATATCAGTTTTCAGTAAAGTTAAACGTTCAGACAGTACAACTACATCTTTTGTATCACTGAGTAATTAAATAAAAGGTGTATTTTTAGGGCTGTATAAAGACCTACCTTTATATATACAAGTGGAGAGCTCTAAAGGAAAAAACTTTCCCAGATGTCCTGATAATGCTGCAGAGCTGCATGAAATTAGTCATGTCTTTATGTAAGCATTGGTTAAAAGAGAAGAAGTGGTCTGAAGAGAGTTTTAAGATCATAATCATAACAAAAATGTAAAACAAGGATTAATCTTATAAATTATATATGGTTTTGAAGTGCACTTCTTTTTTCCTTTTCACCTTGGGTGGATTAGGAAGAACCTGAGAATAAAAGTACTGGAACTGAGATAGATTATGATTAATGTGTTATAATTTAAGACAGTGTAAAAGGCATGGCTCTACTAAATCAGTGGCCAAAAGGTCTGAAGCCTTTCAATCTGTACTAACGTCCTTGCAATGACAAGACTTTGATTCTTGTGCCACCCACTGCAGAAGTATTATATTATCTTCTCAAAACCTCTAATTGCATAGAAAGCTGGATATTAAATAAATATATATATTTATTATATATCTTCCACACTTGAGAATAGATCATCTCCACTGCCAGAGAGAATTTTGCCAGAGTTAACTGGCTGTGAAATGGGAAGTTGCAAGAGGGATAAGGGAGCTGGAGTTGCTGACTTGGACATGAAGATCCAGTCACTTCCACTTCAACTGAATAGTATCCATGGATGATGGTACTGCTGTTCCTGGGTCCTGTATCAAAGCATTCTCAGAGCTGTAAATACTATCCTCCAACTTCTGAAGTTGGTGTAGTTTTTAAAATAAGACAAGGTCATATTGATTTAATAAATAGAGACAATGAATATACATTTTTAATGCTGTGCATTGAAAACAGTAGAGTCCAGTTCAGAGATACCCAGAACCTGACCTATGAGAATTACATTTTAACAATTTACAATTTACAATAAAAATAAAAATAAAAATAACAATAAAAATAAAAATAACAATAACAATAAAAATGTGTCTGTCAGACAAATTCCTTCATGTTCTGAAGACAGTGACACATGGTAGTCCCAATGTACTCCATGGAACAGAAACTCTAAACCTGGCAGAAGCAGATGTGCACAGTAAGGACATCAGCATACCTACAAAACACATCACACTTCACAACTATAATCAGCTATGAACAGAATCACACATAGTCCTCTTTCTGTCATTTGTTTGTTTGTTTGTTTTCTTTCAAAAAGCAAATGTGATATCAGACTATGAGATTTGTTTGAGGGCAGTATACACTCAGTAACTGAACCTGAATGCAATTTTAGAAATCAGTGTTGTACACTTAAAATATGAATATAGATTGAGAAATAAAGGGAGAACAGCTCTCTGATTCATTTCCTGCTTTATATTAAATTTTCAAAGATTAAAATACTTTTTACGTTAGAGCTGACTATAGTGTCATGCAATTAATGATTGAATTAGCTAGGGAAGTGGAAGGGGGGACCTCCAGTTGCAGAGAAGTTCTAATTCATAGGAAGAGAGCAAACCAGTCCCTTTGTTTTAAATTTGAGTAAAGATTGTTTAATTAAGATGGCTTATATGATTCAAAATGTCCTGATAAAGCAACTGTATCACCTAAACAAAATGGATCTAAACATTACTATGCATTATTTATAACTGTTTGTCATTCCAATTCAATTCATTCTGTGAAAGTATTTGTTGTGACCTTTTGCCACTATCTTAACACCTCTAATTGCAGTTGGCAGAACAATTTTTTGGTTGTAGCTGTGTAATATAGACACAGTACTAGCCTTGAGTACTTTCTGACCTTTACCTGCTATATTAATATCTATAATTGGAATTGAAAGGCCATTTAGACTGAATATCACCCCAACAAAGCAATCTGAACAAATATGATTATCCAATTAAAGCCACAGACCTGTTGAGAAGCAGGACGGGAAAAAGAGTTTTGAGGATTAGCCCCATTAAGCTGGTTTTCCCAACTTTACTTTGGCAATTTTAAGAAATAAAATAATCCCAGTTCCATTTGTTTAAAAAATCAGATTGAACACTATAAGAACTAAATAAGAACTAAATAAGAACTAAATTCAAATGACTTCTACATTCATGCTTCTGAATGCCTATAGTCAGTGTCTGTGATAAATTAGATTATTTAGACTCACGAATCATTGAACCTGACTGTCAAACCTGTAACACCAAAGTCTGTTACAGTAGCATTTATCTTTATATTTAAGAAATTTCATCTGAGCTATGTAGTAAAACTATATCCTACTCTGTCAGGTAATGAAAGAACCAAGGAAAAGACAAAAGCTAAATATATATGTATATATATATATATATATATATATACACACACACATGTATATACATATATATATTTAGAGCTTTCTAAGCTGCCAAAGATTTTTTCTGAATCCTGTATATATTAATATACTCTAACATATACTTAATTTGTTATAGAATTATAGTTATATGAGTAGATATAGTAGTTTTATCCATAATACACCACTATACCAACAGAAGTGGCATTGTTTTGCTACCTCATAAGCATTACTTATGCCTCTGTTAGGTGAAAGTGCCTGTTATCTTGCAAGAAATAAAGACGACCATCTTTATTTCATCAGTAACCACTGTACTTGTCCCACTCTACTACATGCATTTAGCTATTTTCCTTGTGTGTATACGTGGATGAGAGAATATGATAATACTTTTTCTAATATTTATATATATATATATATATAGTTTGCCCTGTACTGTCCACAGCTATTATTTTTGTTTTGGTTGTTTTGGTGCACTTTATCCAGTCTCCCTGCACTTTTCAGATAGATGGGATGAATTTCAGCTAGATGGGATGGATCTCCCATACTGAAACAACTCCTACAAGAATCCCTCTGAGAGGCTGGAGAACACAGCCTCTCAGCTGCCTTAGTTCTTACAGAATTCACACACTACTTGAACAGGTGGATATGCATACACAGCTCTCTGCAGCTCTTAAGGTAACTGATTTGTGTCCCCATCTTTTCCATATGCTTTTGGAAAATGTCCAGTATTGCACTAGGTCAGGCAAAATGGAGTTAACTTTCCCCATGACAGCCGGTATCATGTTGTGCTCTGCACTTACAGCTAGAACAGCCCTGATATCACAGCAGTGTTTTGTCTATTGCTGAGTGCTACTGGGACAGCGTCAAGACTCCCTCCAACTCAATCACCCTAAAGGCCAATTAGACCGGGGGTAGGCAAATTGCGGGCAGGGGACATCATCAGTGCAGTTGACCTAAACCAAGCAAAGTTGGTTTCCATACCATATGGTGTTACAGTCAGCAATAAAAGAGGGGAAAGGGGAAAAAAAAAAGGGGGAAGGGGATGTCTCATTATTATGAAAATGTCCGTCCTCCTGAGCAACCACTATGTGTATTGAGGCCCTATTTCCCAAGACAGCTGAATGTTGCTTAGTGATCAGAATTAAAGAGTAATTGTTTTCTCTTTTTTTTTTTGACTTTTCAAAGCCTCTGCTTGTTTGTTGTGTTTTGTTGTTGTTGTTGTTGTTGTGTTTTTTTTTTTGTTTATTTTTTTCTTTCTTTTTCCTTTAATTAAATTGTTCTTATTTTAAGCCATGAAGTTTGTTTGTTTGTTTGTTTTCCCATTGAATATTCTCCATCCAAATGGTGCAGTTTAGCAGCAGTCTTGTAGTTTTTCTGTTTGTTTGTTTGTTTATTTGTTTGTTTTAATTGATTGGAAACAGAAGTGCTGAGGTACTAACAAGCCAGCTCCTGTTCTTACCATCAGAGTGGTTCCAAAGAGTGTTTATCAATATGGTGATAGGCACTTTATATATATAAATATAAATAAATAAATATTACAAAAATATATATAAAAATGACCATTAGGGTGGAGCAACTAGTATACGGCATGATTTGTGACCTGGGAGATTTTAACAGACTACAAAGCTACAGGCATTTGCTATTATGAAGATTTGCTGCTCCTAGAGAAGTCCTACTTATCCAGAGGTACTACTGTCTTCAAGCCTAACTGCAACATTGCACTTGCCCTCCTTCTGATCATATGCTACCATAAGCACTAGTGAAGTGCTAATGATCAGAGCAGACCATCCAGCTTTTTACAGGATTTCTTACTGTATCCAAGTGTTCAAAACCCATATTCATTTCTGCTGAATGGACTATTAAGACCAGCAGAACTACTGTTCAATTCGTCCAGTATGTTGTCATTCTGCAGATTTGACAGAAGTATCAGGAAGTGATTAGCACACAGGAATAGAGCTGACTCCATTTACAACTACAGCTGCCCCAGATCATGTTATATGAGGTTCTCTCCAGCATCACTGACATTTTTAAATCTCCCTAGAATGTAGATTTGCTTCATATAAAAAAGGTCACCAGGTATATCACACAGTATAACATATAACAAAAAGCAAGAAAATAAACAGGAGATAGCAAGGAATAAGGGTAGAAACAAATGCAGACTCATGACCCAGCACAGGAGTCAGAATAGTAAGATGGAATATACATTAATATATTGCAGATACCATGTCAGGTGCAGGTAAGACTTGCTCAACACAAAAGCTGTAGAGTCAAGTACAAATATATTTAAAACAAAACAAAACAAAACAAACAAACAGAAAAACTGCATAAGCCACAGCTAATTATATGATAAGAGGGTGTTGCAGACACAATTTAAATACCCTCAGCATTTTCCATCAATACCCCTGTCAGTATCTGTCCAGTGTGATTGCTTTAATAATAACTCCACTGAGAGTTCAATTGCAGTTCATACCTTGTGAGGTTTAACTTTAGAAAAATCCAGTACTTTTACCTTATTGGAAAATAAAAATAATAATAATAAAGGCATGTAGGCATGTATCTGTATGTCCTTGCAATGTCCTTGCAAGCCCATTATACCAAGACTTAATAGACCTTAAAAAGCTTGGAAGACTTTCTGTGTCTAGTTGTTACATGTAGGACTTTTTTTTAGTAAACTTGGGGTTCTTTTGCTGACTTCGTCATAGATCCGTCTTTAGCTGCACTGTAATTTTCAGAAGCAAAGAAGGAATTTTGTATGTTGTACAATAATGTAATTTGTATCTTTTTAATGGTAATTTCATTAATTCAGCAAGGTGCTCAAGATGCCACCTTTGTTTTAAATTGTAGATCACAAAGTTACAAACAAAGTGCAAGGTAACTGCAGGTTTAAGAGTGAGTAGGCAGTGAATGGAGTTCAAACTAGTCCTGAAACTGCTGTTAACCGTGCAGCATATAACCTTATTTTAAAACCACATCGAGTATATGGGTTTGTGTCTGTAAGCTGGCTAACAGGATAATAGTGAAAGTGAATAACCTCAGAATCAATTAAGAGCAACACAGTAAACACATCTGTTCTTCCCAGAGTATTTACGCTGTTTCCACTTCTGAAGCTAGCTGCATAGTTGCACCCATACAGAATTTTTAATCAGATTAAGTCCTTTTGAAGTCATCACAGCTAAACACATCTCATTAAGTCTGTTACATTGCTAGTGAGGTAGGCAGGGTAGGAGTGAAAGCTTTCATTCTGAATGTTGACTTGAAGACTTCCACAGTGATTAGTAAGGCCTTATTCAGTTCCTAAACCTATGATATAGGTTTAAAAAAGAAAAATCATCCAACAGGAAGCTAAAGCATTTATTGGATGGTAAGGAACCTGTATCTTTCTCTCAGAATGATAACACACCAACTTTATCAACAGTTATTTTTAGTATCAACATAGAAATGAGTCAATAATTTTCCTACCTTCAAATATGAAAAAAAATGTGCTGAATTTACAGTTTGCTTTACACTCTCATTTCTGAAGTCAATACATTTACAATAGACATTAGTACTACCTGATATTTCAGAAGTCACTTGGATGAATGAAGAAGACATTCAATGTGTTAAATTCTTTTTTTTTTTTTTCCAGACCATTTTATAGGACTATCTCCTTTTTCCATTTTTTCTTTTTCTTTTTTCCTTTTCTTTTTTTTTCTTTTTTTCTTTGTTTCTTTGTTTTTGTTTCTTTTTTTTTTTTTTCTTTTCAACATAAACATAGGTATTTTATGTACCTAATTACATTCTCTTTTCATGAGGTAAAAAAATTATCCCTAAAGCAAAATACAGTCAGTGTTGATAGTACTGAACTTGTTTTCTTCCCCTTCTTACTAACATCTCCTGAATGTCTGGTGAAAAAAATATCCCAAACTCAAGAGTTTATTAAATTTTGTTTTCATGATATTTAATATCGGTGGGGTAGTATCACTTTAAACACCATTAAATGGTAGATAAGAAAAAAATAAAAATGTTTTCCATCCCCCTCAAGCTTTTAACCTTTTGGGCTTCCTTGAGGGGAAAATAATTCAAATGCCAAACTCACAATTATGCATTCTGTAAGTAGAAAAGATGGCCAGGAGTTTACACAAAGAAACTGTGCAATACATTAAAGTTATATTAAGGTCCTTAGTTTTTCTGTTCACTATCTTTGCTTCCCATAATTCCCTCAGACACATTCTGAGCCTTTTTCAGGCTCAACAATCACTATCATTTCCAAGGACAATTCACCAGACAAGGTTTCCAAGCCATCAGTAATGTGGCTGCCCTATAGATTCAGCTTGGAAAATTAGAAGATTGATAAGTAATCAACAAGAACAGAACACCACATCTCTCTACCAAGAGAGAAACTGGGATGTACTCTGCCTTATGATGCAAAGAGTATTCATTTTTCCTATTTTCAAAACAAGAGATGATGGGAAGTCTCACTGGAAATAAAAGTTATCTGCTGTGTGGAATAGTTGAACAAGGGAGGGAGGAAGCTGGGCTGTAGCCAGTTGAAAAAAAAAAATAGTTTCAACTTCTTTACTAAACTTAGAGGAAGAGTTTTTCTTTGAGAACTCCACAGCTCAGTAAACAATACAATGGCTTGGTTCCTTACTGTGTTTGGCTGCTTCAGCAATAACTCTTCTGTTTCAACCTATAACACATTGGCTATATGATTGTGTATACACACACATTGACAGCTAACTGCGTGTGTAAAACACTAATAGAATAAAATGAGACTGACCTATAGAGATTTTATTTTCTTATTTTATTTTATTTTATTTTATTTTATTTTATTTTATTTTATTTTATTTTATTTTATTTTATTTTATTTTATTTTATTTTATTTTATTTTATATATTTATATATATATATATTTGCATTAAAATATACATTGAGGAGCTGTACAGGGAATGAGGATAACTTAAATCTTCACATTCAGAACCTCCCGTTAGAAATTATATAAATGGTCAGTAGAGTTTAGTTTCTCACTAAGCACCATTTTCAACTAACAGAGTAATGATAAAATTTCCTCCAATACTGCTTATGCCAATAACAGCTCCACTCTTAATTGGTTTCCTTTTCTCTCAAGAAAATACTATTTTGCAATTAATAAACTCATGGAAAAATGGCTTCTTATTACCTTGTGTAAATATCACGAACCTTATTGTCCGGCAGAAAGAATATGAAACCATTCAAACCACACTACTGTGTATTCAAAGTCAGCAGGTAACTCAAGATGTCTAATCTGATAAAGAGTTTATCTTTTTCTTCCGTACTTTATAAACACTAAACTCATAATCTATGATACTAAGAAATAGGCAGATTTTAAAATACTATATACATTGGCAGAGGAGCTGGCCAAGCCACTGTCCATCATTTATCAGCAGTCCTGGCGATCGGGGGAGGTCCCATTTGACTGGCGGCTAGCAAATGTGACGCCCATCTACAAGAAGGGCCGGAGGGCAGACCCGGGAAACTACAGGCCTGTCAGTTTGACCTCAGTGCCAGGGAAGCTCATGGAGCAGATCCTCCTGAGAGTCATCACGCAGCACTTGCAGGGCAAGCAGGCGATCAGGCCCAGTCAGCATGGGTTTATGAAAGGCAGATCCTGCTTGATGGACCTGATCTCCTTCTATGACAAAGTGACGCGCTGGGTGGACGAGGGAAAGGCTGTGGATGTGGTCTACCTTGACTTCAGCAAGGCTTTTGACACCGTCTCCCACAGCATTCTCCTCAAGAAACTGGCTGCTCTTGGCTTGGACTGGTGCACGCTTCGTTGGGTTAGAAACTGGCTGGATAGCTGGGCCCAAAGAATCGTGGTGAATGGAGTCAAGTCCAGTTGGAGGCCAGTCGCTAGTGGCGTCCCCCAGGGCTCGGTGCTGGGGCCGGTCCTCTTTAATATCTTCATCGATGATCTGGACGAGGGCATTGAGTGCACCCTCAGTAAGTTTGCAGATGACACCAAGTTAGGTGTGTGTGTCGATCTGCTTGAGGGTAGGAAAGCTCTGCAGGAGGATCTGGATAGGCTGCACCGATGGGCTGAGGTCAACTGCATGAAGTTCAACAAGGCCAAGTGCCGGGTCCTGCACCTGGGGCGCAATAACCCCAAGCAGAGCTACAGGCTGGGAGAGGAATGGTTGGAGAGCTGCCAGGCAGAGAAGGACCTGGGAGTGATGGTGGATAGTCGGTTGAATATGAGCCAGCAGTGTGGTCAGGTGGCCAAGAAGGCCAACGGCATCCTGGCTTGTATCAGGAACAGTGTGACCAGCAGGGCTAGGGAGGTGATCGTCCCCCTGTACTCAGCTCTGGTGAGGCCGCACCTCGAGTACTGTGTTCAGTTTTGGGCCCCTCGCTACAAGAAGGACATCGAGGTGCTTGAGCGGGTGCAGAGAAGGGCGACGAAGCTGGTGAGGGGCCTGGAGAACAAGTCCTACGAGGAGCGGCTGAGGGAGCTGGGCTTGTTCAGCCTGGAGAAAAGGAGGCTCGGGGCGACCTTATCGCTCTCTATAGGTACCTCAAGGGAGGCTGTAGCAAGGTGGGGGTTGGTCTGTTCTCCCACGTGCCTGGTGACAGGACGAGGGGGAATGGGCTTAAGTTGAGCCAGGGGAGTTTTAGGTTAGATGTTAGGAAGAACTTCTTTACTGAAAGGGTTGTTAGGCATTGGAACAGGCTGCCCAGGGAAGTGGTGGAGTCACCATCCCTGGAAGTCTTCAAAAGACGTTTAGATGTAGAGCTTAGGGATATGGTTTAGTGGCGACTGCTAGCATTAGGTCAGAGGTTGGACTCGATGATCTTGAGGTCTCTTCCAACCTAGAAATTCTGTGATTCTGTGATTATAAAAAGAGTACTATTTTAAGTTAATTACTAAGATCTTTACTCCACGAAATATTAATATATTAAGTTTACCCCCATACAAACGAATGTGTTGATTAATTATAAAACAAATGTAATTTCTCTGCATCAGCGTTATGCTATAAAAGAGATTTTGTTTGCATTAGAATTACTAGTGTATCATTTAGAACCTCTCTAGTATCTAGACCAGATGGCTTCAATTGACAGCTGATGAATCCAGTAATTGTCCTCTTACATTAGTCAATGGTTATATTATTGTTGTTTAGATTCTTGATGATAGAAGGAGAAACAACTGCCCTACAATGTCCTTGATAATATATGCAAGAAATAAGCAGAACCCAAAAATCTCCTCTTAGTTGATATTATAAACTGGTAGAAAAGAGGTAGAGGTAGAAAAGCATACATAACTATGCCCACTAAAAACTGAACTGCAGTCTAAAATTATTATTCATTTTTTATGGAAAAGGGAATCACATTTATTCATGTAAAAGTTGGAGACAATCTTTTGAGTGTCAGCTGGACTTATAGAAGAAATTTTCACCTCCGTCAGCAGAAGATATATTTATGATAATCAAATAACTTTATTAATTGTCACTGTAAGGCTCAGGCAGAGGCAAAACTATGAATCCATAATATCTGGGATTCTATCATCTGTGACTCAAGAGTGTCCTGCCAAAACAAAACAAAACTTGATTGAAGTCAGTTCAATTCCAAAGCTGGTTTGTTTGTTTGTTTGTTTTTTAAATGTATACTGCCTTACAGAAGAAGGATACAGGACAGGAGCCTAAATTCTTGATAAGACAACATTTTTTAGATGCACAACATGCTTTATGGTGAAGGTGGGAGAAAGTGGGGGGTGAATTGAATTATAAGAAATTGAGCCTTACAAGGAGTGTGTAAGATAAAAAAAAAATGATCTGAATACCCATCACAACAGAAAAATCAGTTTACTATTAAACTGCTTGACTTAGCCAAACCAGATTCATCTAGAATATTTTCTCCAACACCTGGAACTGGAAGGATAAGAAATTTAAAATGAAGAAAGTTTAGAGGATCTTGTAAAACTCCCTCCTTCCTTCATTCTCTTCTTCAATTCAGTTTCCTACATTCAGTAGTTTGGGGATTTCCTACAGTGGATGTTGCAGTCCCCTAGTTATCATTCCTTAAAGTCATAACAGCATCTATGTTAACCTATAAAAGTTTGGATTTGTATAGTACCTCTCTTAGTCTATAAAAATTCCAGCTCGTACAGTTTCATGTTCCTCATTCCACTGATAGATTAAACAACACCAACTCAAAATATTCTGTTGTATCTCTGACAGAAAGAGTGCTGAGTAAGTTTTGAGGAATTTTCATTAAAAGAAAAATATACATTTTACAAAAATTACACTAGAGTCTTTATAAATGCTCTAAAGAAAACAGCTATGTCTACACCAGTTATTTTATATATATTTATATATATATATATTTATATTATATTATATCTGAAAGCATTTCATGACCTCACTGTAGGGATCATTGAATCCTTCAGATTTGGACACCTTGTCATGCCCTTTGCAGGAAGTGTCAACAAAATCAGACTCAGGCTCTCTACAAATCCTCTCTATAGGAGGTCACTGTACCTATATGATGGCTGTACATGGATAGAATAGCTGGAAGTTGCTACCTGCAATGAAGCAAGACTTGGAACATGTATTCATGACTTTTGAATTCCTTTAAGAATTCAAAACCACATCAGATGCTCAAAGCTGGTCATAAATGCATTCTAGTAAACAAATAGTAATATTGTGCCACTAGTTTGACCAGATTGTTTTGGCCCTGAAGTCCTTTACTGCTTACAAAGCAATATACAAACTTTATTTATTATGTGAGTGTTTTTAAAAAGATCTTTTGAAATAGGTATTCATCAAATGATCCACTGGTCAGTTGCAGGCCTTTAGACGCTGATTCTGCCAAAGCAAGGTCAAACACTCAGGGTGCTAAACAAAACTGCTCAGCCTCCACAGACCTAGATATCCAGCCAACATTTCCTAAGGTGTTTTTTCATTATTATTGTTTTTTTGTTGTTGTTTTTTTGTTTCTGCTTTTCCTAGTTTTTGTCAAATTTTGTTGTTTTGTTGTTGTTGTTGTTGTTTGATTTAACAAGTAGTAATCTACAGTCATCTATTTTATCACTAATATCAAGAATCAAAACTGGTGTGAAACCATCAGCTACTGTCACATATGTCACAATTTCTAAAAAGCTAAACACCCTTTGGAAGTACATTTTGGGAAGAAAAGTCTTTTGAGACAGGTCTTCACCTTTCTTTCCATCATATGAGTGCTTAAACATTCAGGAGTAAGATACAAAATACTAAATGACTAGATTAACTGTCAGATTAACAAGTTCCTTGTACTCTGCCAGACGTATTGTGTGGTATGTGTTCCCTGTTGATATTCTATTCTACTTTTCATGAGTTAAAGTTGAACCTTTCCACAAGTGAGCATAAGCAAATTCCCTTACAGTCTCTTCCTTGCATAGTCTGTAAAGATGATCCTATTGATTTCTTTTAGTTATCCTTCTTCCGCTTTTTTGCCCTTCCTGTATTTGGTGCAGGTTTCTAAAACATTCTTTTGTTTTCTCAAGTAGGAGAAATGTCAGGTTCTTCAGACAAACATCATTTTTGTCTTTGTCAGATAACATTTCATAATTGTATTTTGTTAGACTTCTCCATGTGCCTCAATGTTTCTGTAACCTGTAAAAAACAATAAGCTGCATGCGTGTTATAACATATATAATAGATACATATTATATGTTTAATCTATAACAGCATTACTGGAAATCAGTTTGTCTTGCACACATCTAAAAAATAAATAAATCTTTCACTGATTTACATTAAATAAGATAGGTCCATACAAAGTTGTCATTTCTCTCTTAAAAACACTTTGTCCACTTTGTTGACAAAAATGTAGCAGTGTAAAAATGATCAAATAGTATCAAAACTGGAAGTTTCTTACAGATCTCCCATAATTTGCTTCTTATGTATTTTCAGACTTTTTGATGTTTTATTCAGTATATTCTGACAGTTATTCACTTCTTTTGGATGACAGGCAGCAGTTTGAAAAGTAGATTATTGTATTGGAGATGATCAGAAAAGTTCTTAAGTAAATTATAAGGCAGTGGCCTTATTGCATAGATGCCCCAACAAGGAGGCTTAATCAACACCCATATGAATTTTGGAAGCTATCAAATGAAACAGAATCACAGAATCACAGAATCACAGAATCAAAGAATCACAGAATTTCTAGGTTGGAAGAGACCTCAAGATCATCGAGTCCAACCTCTGACCTAATGCTAGCAGTCGCCACTAAACCATATCCCTAAGCTCTACATCTAAACGTCTTTTGAAGACTTCCAGGGATGATGACTCCACCACTTCCCTGGGCAGCCTGTTCCAATGCCTAACAACCCTTTCAGTAAAGAAGTTTTTCCTAACATCTAACCTAAAACTCCCCTGGCTCAACTTAAGCCCATTCCCCCTCGTCCTGTCACCAGGCACGTGGGAGAACAGACCAACCCCCACCTTGCTACAGCCTCCCTTGAGGTACCTATAGAGAGCGATAAGGTCGCCCCGAGCCTCCTTTTCTCCAGGCTGAACAAGCCCAGCTCCCTCAGCCGCTCCTCGTAGGACTTGTTCTCCAGGCCCCTCACCAGCTTCGTCGCCCTTCTCTGCACCCGCTCAAGCACCTCGATGTCCTTCTTGTAGCGAGGGGCCCAAAACTGAACACAGTACTCGAGGTGCGGCCTCACCAGAGCTGAGTACAGGGGGACGATCACCTCCCTAGCCCTGCTGGTCACACTGTTCCTGATACAAGCCAGGATGCCGTTGGCCTTCTTGGCCACCTGACCACACTGCTGGCTCATATTCAACCGACTATCCACCATCACTCCCAGGTCCTTCTCTGCCTGGCAGCTCTCCAACCATTCCTCTCCCAGCCTGTAGCTCTGCTTGGGGTTATTGCGCCCCAGGTGCAGGACCCGGCACTTGGCCTTGTTGAACTTCATGCAGTTGACCTCAGCCCATCGGTGCAGCCTATCCAGATCCTCCTGCAGAGCTTTCCTACCCTCAAGCAGATCGACACACACACCTAACTTGGTGTCATCTGCAAACTTACTGAGGGTGCACTCAATGCCCTCGTCCAGATCATCGATGAAGATATTAAAGAGGACCGGCCCCAGCACCGAGCCCTGGGGGACGCCACTAGCGACTGGCCTCCAACTGGACTTGACTCCATTCACCACAACTCTTTGGGCCCGGCTATCCAGCCAGTTTCTAACCCAACGAAGCGTGCGCCAGTCCAAGCCAAGAGCAGCCAGTTTCTTGAGGAGAATGCTGTGGGAGACGGTGTCAAAAGCCTTGCTGAAGTCAAGGTAGACCACATCCACCCAAGGTAGACCACATCCACCCTTTCCCTCATCCACCCAGCGCGTCACTTTGTTATAGAAGGAGATCAGGTCCATCAAGCAGGATCTGCCTTTCATAAACCCATGCTGACTGGGCCTGATCGCCTGCTTGCCCTGCAAGTGCTGCGTGATGACTCTCAGGAGGATCTGCTCCATGAGCTTCCCTGGCACTGAGGTCAAACTGACAGGCCTGTAGTTTCCCGGGTCTGCCCTCCGGCCCTTCTTGTAGATGGGCGTCACATTTGCTAGCCGCCAGTCAACTGGGACCTCCCCCAATCGCCAGGACTGCTGATAAATGATGGATAGTGGCTTGGCCAGCTCCTCTGCCAGTTCTCTCAGTACCCTTGGGTGGATCCCATCCGGACCCATCGACTTGTGCACATTCAAGTGCCGTAGCAGGTCACCAACCAGTTCTTCATGGATAGTGAGGGCCACATCCTGCTCCCCATCCTCTTCCACCAGCTCAGGGTACTGGGGATCCAGAGAACAACCGGTATTGCCGCTAAAGACTGAGGCAAAGAAGGCATTGAGCACCTCTGCCTTTTCCTCATCTCTTGTAACTAAGTTTCCCCCTGCATCCAATAAAGGATGGAGATTCTCCTTAGTCCTCCTTTTTGCGTTGATGTATTTATAGAAACGTTTTTTGTTATCTTTAACGGCAGTAGCCAGATTGAGCTCCAGATGAGCTTTAGCCTTTCCAATTTTTTCCCTGCACAGCCTCGCAACATCCTTATAGTCCTCCCTAGTGGCCTGTCCACTTTTCCAAAGATTATAAACCCTCTTTTTTCTCCTAAGATCAAACCTCAAACATCACAGCTAAGGTAAATCCAGTCCTGTGTACTACAGTCCTTTTCCCCCCTTTCCAATTTATCAAACTCTACATCATTTTCTTAATGAGTGCTGTCTATCCAACTCATTTCCACATTGTGTTGGAAAGTCTTACTACATTTGCACATATACAAACTATAAACTTGTTAACATAAACATATGCTATAGAAAGATATGGAAAATAGCCTCTGCATGAATAGTTTGGCCTGGCTAGTTACAATCCTGCATAATTATATTTTTATGACATTAACCTTCCTTCTTAGTGCTACTCCACTGACTACAATTTGTCTGGAGTGGAGTGCCCTTGTTTACTTAATACCACAACTTCTGTTTTTAATATCATATATTTGTACTACAGACAGGTCATTCACTCCAAGGACCTCAGAAAGCCAGACTGACAACAGATGTCAATTCTCCTAACTCTATTATCTTGTACTAAAAAATAACATGAACTATATGAATTTTATAAATTCACAGATCGGAATGTTTTGTTCTTCCCCTTTAAATGAAAATCACCTCTTCTCTGAGGTTCATTTTATGGAGAACATGTATTCTCCGAAAAATGTATTCTCCAAAACATGTATTCTGCACATGTAGTATTAAGAAAGAAAAATCCATGGCACGTGAAATGAGCAAACTGGGTCGATGAACAAATCAGAACTGCATTGTTGAGTCTGGGCAGGTAGAGAAAATAAATTCATGTGTAATATTTCAGTATTTTCCTCTCCTAAGGACTAATTAAATTAAACTAACTTGTAAACTCAGATTGTATTTTCCTGTTCTTTAAATAATTTATTTACATTTATTGACTATGGTCTGCAGTGATGTGGTGGTACCTTGCTAGGCAGCTGGATTCTACCACAACCGCTCTCTCACTCAGAAGAGAAGGGGAAGAAGAACTTCTTTACTGAAAGGGTTGTGAGGCATTGGAACAGGCTGCCCAGGGAAGTGGTGGAGTCACCATCCCTGGAAGTCTTCAAAAGACGTTTAGATGTAGAGCTTAGGGATATGGTTTAGTGGAGGACTGCTAGCGTTAGGTCAGAGGTTGGACTCGATGATCTTGAGGTCTCTTCCAACCTAGAGATTCTGTGATTCTGTGATTCTGTGAAGAAACAAAAAGAAACAACTCAGTGGCTGAGATAAGGGTAATTTAATTAAAGGAAAAATAATCATTAAGGGAAATTATTATTAAATAATAATTTAACTATGGGGAAAGGGGAAAGGAAACAAACAAAAAAGATAAAAAAACAAAGGCTGTGTGGAAGTGCAGAGGAAAGAAATTACTCTCTACTTCCCACCGAGTGATGCTTGAAGCAGGGCCTCAATAAACGTAGATGCTTTGTGGGAGGACTGACGTTTTCATAACAACAGTCCACCTCTCCCCTCTTCTTCCTTCTTCCAACTTTTATTGCTGAGTGTGACATCATATGGTATGGAATATCACTTTGGTTTTTAGGTCACTTAGGTTTTTTGGTTTAGGTCAGCTGCTCTGATGATGTTCTTTCCTCACCTCTTGCCCACTCACAGCCTGATGGCTCTGGGGGTGTGAGAGGGAGTCCTGTTGCTGTGCCAGCACTGCTCAGCAGTAGACATATTGGTGTGATACCTTAGCTTGCTGCTCTAGCTACAAGTACAGAGCACAGCATTGTATGCAGGCCTCATGCAGGGAAAGTTAATTCCATTCCAGCCAGACCCAGTACAAGTGAATATTATATAGAAGGACTTTTCAATTTTATGAGAATTTTTGGCAAAATCAAAATTGTGAAATTATAAATTCTGAGGCATCATGTCTTTCTAAAAGCATTTCAAAAATAACTTAAAGGCTAACACCATAAAACTGTGAAGTACTTTTTCTTTTTCTTTTTTTTTCTTTTTCCTTTTCTTTTTCTTTTTCTCTTTCTTTTTCTTTTTCTTTTTCTTTTTCTTTTTCTTTTTCTTTTTCTTTTTCTTTTTCTTTTTCTTTTTCTTTTTCTTTTTCTTTTTCTTTTTCTTTTTCTTTTTCTCTTTCTCTTTCTCTTTCTTTTTCTTCTTTTTTTGTTGTTGTTCTTCTTCTTCTTTCTCTTTCTTTCTCTTTCTCTTTCTCTTTCTCTTTCTCTTTCTCTTTCTCTTTCTCTTTCTCTTTCTCTTTCTCTTTCTCTTTCTCTTTCTCTTTCTCTTTCTCTTTCTCTTTCTCTTTCTCTTTCTCTTTCTCTTTCTCTTTCTTCTCTTTTTTTTTTTTTTTTCATTTCCCCCTTAAAAAAAAAAAACACAAAACTTTAATAATCATGTGAAACTAGTCAAAATGATTTATTTATTTATTTATTTATTTATTTATTTATTGCTTAAAGGAAAATTTAGATTACTAAGAGGGTAGATAGGGTGGAGAAAACACCGTTCCTACTGTACCCTAATTACTAGCATTTTTCAACAGGAAAGATGAGAAGGAAGGTTCTGTCCTTTACCAAGGGTGACAGAAATTTTCACATTTTGTGTTCACTTTTAAATTATCTCTCTCATACATGAATGACCATTTGTAAAGGAGAAGCAAGAAGGTGTACATTTAGACCTTATAAATGATTGTACCTGGAACTTCAGGACTTAATCCATTCTTCTGTGAATTTAATTATTTGGCCTATTTTTGAGGAATCTAAAATGTAGTGTTTGATGATAAAAACTCTCCTAACAGCATTCTTATTATATATATGTATACTTTTTTATTACTTTTTTTTTTTTTTTTTTTTTTTTTTTTTTTTTTTTTTTGTCATGCCAAGACTGGATCTAAAACATCCTATGTCTGAGGCTGTCAGTCTGCTAGATTAGTTGATGGAGACAGCCATAGAGGCTGTGCTGAGGGAGATCCTGCACCTATCCAGCCCAATACGGCCCTGAGAAGATGGACAAAAGTCCTCTTGAAGTGGAGGTAATAATATTAATTTATTTAACCCTCTCTGAGCTCAGTTCAGTTATATTTTAAAATATATTTAAAAATGTATTTTAAAATAGAGCCACCAGAGCATGAGGTTTTCTGAACTAATAGGAGGAATGAATAATCGCTTTTCTTCCAGGAAGAAAATGATGCATTTTTTAGACTATTTCTGTGTTTTACATTAGCTAGCAACAGAATAACTACATAAAGAGATCAGGACACTGTCCTTCCCAAAACAAAACCATTATGTTTACTACCAATCTTCCTTTGAGTTCTCTTGATGAACATTGCTTCAAAAGGAAAAGCAGACAATGCTCTTTCAGTACAGTGTCAGAGCACTTGCAGTTCTATTCTGAGAGATGGATTTGAGTCTCTTCCTGTTGAGGACAAAGCTGAAACCAGATCCTGTATTTGATGGGCAGAAACGGGTTGAAGGATCTTACAAAAAATTCAAGAAAAGATCTTACAAAAATTTCAAGAGAAATAGGAAGAGTGTTGTAACACATCTAGGGTTTGGCAGCCCTAAGAATTTATTGGATCACAGCTGTTTTTGTCACTTCACTCTACTGAAGTTGTACTTGGATTTATATTTGGATCAAACTGTGTATCAAAGCATGTTTTCATTTTTTTCCTTCAAAGAAATTTTAAAAAGGGGAAAAAAATCTGTTCAAATTCTACAACAGGTTGCACTAAAGACAAGATTAGAAAAAGGTGTCAGTCATGGATGTCCAAAATTATGATATGCTTTATAGAGAAATTATTAAAATCCATGTTTTAAAATGTCTCTTAATTTTTCAGGATTTATTTATAGAATCATAGAATATCCTGACTTGGAAGAGACCCATAAGGATAATAGAAGAAGAATAAAAGAAGATATTTTAGAAGAATAAAAATAAAAAGAAGAGTAAAAATAAAAGAGGGTTATATAATGTGAGAACTTGAATTTTCATTTAAAATTATATAAAGTGTTTAATTGACCCAAATAAATGTGTTTACTGAATTGACCAATTTTGATTTGACACGACCTGCACTGATATTTGTAATGTTTTGGGTCAGTGACTAAACACCTGAAACAAACATACAACAATGACGACAAAAACAAAAAATGAAATACACACATTGTTCTCCCAGCTTCAGTAGAGATTTTCTCCAACTTTTGTTTGCTGAGATGTAGTAGAATATTAATACTTATAATAATATAATATTACAATAAAATAATATTATAATACTTATAATACTTATAATGATGATGACAATAATAATATTAATATTAATAATAATAATATATTACTGATATAATAATATAATACTTATTATTCCCAGACTTCAAACTCAGAGTCAGTATTAATTTATTCTTGTCTCTCTTGGTGCAATCTTGACAAAAATTGAATATTTCAGTGATTAATGGAAATGATAAAATTGAAGTCTGACCAATTTTTTTATTTTTTTTTAACTGAGATTCCAAAAGAAGATTAGTAAGGTAAAAGACAATTGTGACATTAATATATATATATATATATATATATATATATACATACATGGCATTTTGTTTCAAAGAGGAGCTTGAAAAATGAAAACAGTCATTGCCTTGTCTCATAATATGCTATTTTGTAAGGAAAAGATCAGCATTAGAGTAGGATGAGAGCACTTTGCAGGTGTCTGAGATTAGGTATGCTTTACCCTCAAAATATTATGGATCAGAGTTTTCTTGACAGATAAGTATTTGTAGTATTCAAATATCTGCTTGTTTTCAGTTCACAGCTGTAACTAAAGTTAAAAACACATTTTATTGACCACTAAGTACATGACTTTAGGAATATATATTTTTTTCACTTTTTATATAACTATTTTTTTAATTATTATTATTATTTTCTATCTCTTCTAGTCTTTTCCACACTCTAAAATCACCCACTAATTGTTATTGCATCCAACAGCTCCCCATGTCCCTCCCATGAAATGAACTTTAAACTCTTCTAGCATAAATAATCTTAAATCTCCTCGTAGCAATTCATTTTGTTTACAGTTTTATGTAGTATCTAATTTATTGTTTCACCAGAGAGGATCTCTGGTTCTGTTCATAGGAAGTAGAATTTTATCCCATAAAAAGGTCCCTTTTTTTACTTTGTTAGTATTTCCTTTGGGGTATGTCACAGATGCAAGAGTAGTTATGTTCCCTTGTTTTTAATCAGCTAACTCCCACAGAATGCACTACAAGCATAAATATTTATCAGCAGTTCCTTCAGATCTCTCCTTCCTTCACAGACATCCTATCTCATCTTCACCTTTACAGACTTCCTTTTATTACACAAAAATTATAACTGGAATGGTACTTCCCTACCTCTTTGACTACACTTCCAATGTTACTGTTATGCCATTGTTACCATTAGTAACAATGCTAATCTAAACCACACTCCGAGTAGCAAACTCAGCAGACGTTACACAGGCTCTGATAAATCTGATGATCAGTTGATCAGTTTAGCTTCCATCTGGAGTTGGCATATTATATAATATCAGCCTCTATCTAAGTACATCTGTGTCAAGTAATGTCTCCAAAACACAGGAACAGAATGTTACCTTCTGTCATATGGCAGAAGGCGAAATAGTCATACTACATAAGGTTAGGTTCAGCTTCACTCTGTTGATACAGGATTTCTACTTTATGTGTTTAGGCTCACGCATTTTGAACTATGTATCTGAATACTCAGGAACATCCACATTAATTTTTCACTAATTGTGGACCTTAACTTGAAGCTGCTACAGAGATATGCTATGGAAAATGTTCATTTTTACCCATGTGGAACAACTAAAGAGGGAATGATACTGTCAGCTGTATATCTTGATTTAAAGCCTGGTGCAAATCCAACAGAAGACAAATGAAGTCTTTCCACTGAATACCCTGGATCCATAGGCTAATTCAAACTGATCTGCTGTTTTTAAGAGGCATCACTTTCACTCTTAAAGAGTTTCACTCTTCAAGATTTCAAGTTTCTCTACTTTCTCACTTCTTGTTATCATACACTGAAAGTAATTCAAAAGTAAATGAACAAAGTGTGGCAGTGACATTCTGAAGTGATGCCAAATATGAGGTAGCATTAATTTAACAGTTTTCATTAACACAAGAATATTCACTAAATGTTTTCCTATAGTAGAAGAAAATATTCTGTGTAATAAAACTAAATCCATCCTGACAGTGACCCACAAGTAACCTGTTTCTGTAGTCCCTTTGCTAATCAGCTAGGCCTCCTGGTGGTGCAGAGCTGTCACTCATTAATTTTACTGATTGCCTAATGAGAAAAAGTCATGCAGCTCTGAATATTAAAGCTGTAGGTCTATTAATCACCATTTTGAAAATAGAGATAAAAATACCAGGCTACATGAGAACCAACAGGAAATTTGTACCTAGTACAGGGAACAAGAGAATTTCACATAATGATTCACAGAGTATCATATACTTGTCTTTGTAAGTGGGCTGAGAACAGAGACAATATTTTTTCTTGTTTTTGAAACAATCATACAGTTGGAGATAATCATGAACTTTGGAGACAATGTCTCTAGTTACAAGGAAAAGAAAGGTTTCTTGAGGAAACAGAAACCTCTAGAAAGGTTAAGAGTTGCTTAAATCCTTGGAAGCACTCTAATAATACACTACAGTATTCAGAACCTACAGTAGACAGGTGCAGACAGGTGCAGACAATCATGACAGTGATTCTGTTAATGATTTTATCTTTTCTGAACTGTGTACAAAAAGTTAAAAGCAGTAATGACTCTTCCGAATCAGAGACCTACATGTTATAAGAAGACACAGGCAATTCTCTGCATCTCAAACATCCATTACAACCCAGCTATTCAAATTTCTCATCCCCTTCTCCACCATACCATTTATAAATACCATTCAAAATAACTTCCATACCATCTCAAAACTGCCACCCTTTTTGTAATGAGGTCTGAAAAATGCATGCATTGTCTGGGTCCTCAGTGTTAGCACACCAACCTCTTTTCCATCCCTGCTGAGAATACAGGGCCCTTGCAACAGTACAGGCTGGGTATTGACCGCCTGGGGAACAGCTCTGCTGGAAAGATACAGGGAGCAAGCTGAGTGACAGCCTATGCTCTAGGAACAAAGAGTGCTCTAGGAACAAAGGCACCCAAAAGCACCCTGAACTATACCAACACAAGACTGAGTGAAGTAATTATTCCCCTTTTCTTTTTAGACCACATTGTGGTTCAGAGTCCAGTTTGGGGCTTCCCAGTACAGGGGAGACATGGGCAAACTGGAGAAAGTTCAGAGAAGGGACCACAGTATGGTTAAAGCTGGGGCACTTGCTTCTGTGGAGAAGCTGAAAGACCAGGGCTGGTTCAGCATGGGGAACAGGCAGTTCCAGGGCAGACCAGCAGCAGACCCTTAGTGCTCAATGGGAAGCCACCAAGGTGTGGCCAGGCTCTTCACAGGGGGAAAAGAGGCATTAGTTGAAAGATGACAAATTCAGAACAAATTCAGAACAATAATTTTTTTTTTTTTTTTTTTTTTTTTCACCACAGGAACCATGGGAATAGTTTGCTTTCCTCTTGTGTCCACAGAGATTGTAAGGGTCCAGCTATATAATTTGAATATTCATAAGTCTGTGGGGCCTGACAGGATTCACAAGAGGGTACTTAACGTTACAGCCGGACCCCTTTCAACAATTTAACAAGGGTTATGGGACTTTGCAGAGGTCCCTGCAGACTGGAAGATAGACAATGTTACACCAGTCTACAAAAAGGGCATGAGAGAAGACCCAGGAAACTGCAGACCTGTTAGTTTAACCTCGGTACCTGGGAGAAGATTATTCTGAGGGTTATTGAATGTCAGTCAAAGAACAAGGCTATCAGCCATAGTCGACATGAGTTCATGAAGGGGAAGTCACAGCATCCTACAATCATAGAAAATCCTGAGTTGGAAGGGCCCCAAAAAGATAAGAGTCCACACAGCTCCACACAGGACCACATCCAAAAATCAGACCATATTTCTGAGTGTTGTACAAACACTTTTTGAACTGTGGCAGGCTTGGTACCATGACGACTTTCCTGGGGAGCCTTTTGCAGTGCCCAACCACCTTCTCAGTGAAGAACATTTTCATCTCCTCTCCTCTCCTCTCCTCTCCTCTCCTCTCCTCTCCTCTCCTCTCCTCTCCTCTCCTCTCCTCTCCTCTCCTCTCCTCTCCTCTCCTCTCCTCTCCTCTCCTCTCCTCTCCTCTCCTCTCCTCTCCTCTCCTCTCCTCTCCTCTCCTCTCCTCTCCTCTCTTCTCCTCTCCTCTCCTCTCCTCTCCTCTCCTCTCCTCTCCTCCCATTTGGTTGGTTGGTTTTGGTTGGTTAGTTGGTGTTTTTGTTGTTGTTGTTGTATTTTTTTTAACTACTTGAATGTGAAAAGAATTATACCCTGAATATACAAGAAAAATCTGACAATGTGATGCCACAAACAGGTAGGCTTCCATAAGCAACACATCTTATGGTCTAAATATGCAGTGAGTGGATAATTAGAGGTGCACCAATGACTGGCAGCTTGAAAAATCCAGTTATTTGTAATAAAAATGATTTTCAGACTCAATATATATAATTATACAGAAATGAAGGTATACTAATAATCAATTCCTTGGCTTGTATACTCTTGCTAGTAAACAGTATCTTTATTTAATCAAGTTTTGAATAAATAAGGAAATGCATTTAACTCCTTAAAATAACTTTAGGAAAGGTATATTCAAATATATCATGCATTAAACAAGAACTAGGTAGGTACATAGACCCTGCTTTATGGCTCCAATTCTGCTGTTGTCTACTAACCACTACACAACAGTTGCTACTGCAAGCCACAAGCAACTCTGGACCAGCTTTTTTCTAATTAATTAGGAAGAAAAGAAAAAAAAAAAAAAAAAGGATATTAAAATTAATAAAGCATACTTTAATGGTATTTGTGTGAGGCATATACAACCTGACAAATTGCCTTATTAGAAAACATTTACAGACTTCTTTTATAGTACTTGCAAGTGCATTTTAATCTCCACAACATATGGCTGTGTATACACACATGTGGTTTTGAGTCTGTTTCTGTTAAGTTCTCATAAGTTAAAGCAAATATCTACAGAGGGAACACAATAACCTACATTTCAATGCTTTGGGAAAAGGCATATTATGAGTATCTAGTAACAGTTAAAGATTTTTTTTTTTTTAAAGAAATTTTAATATACAAGACCAGAAGTCCAACTGAATTAAAAATGCTCTTTGAAGAACACCAGGATTATCACAGAAAATCTCACAAAAAAAAAAATTTCCATGAAAAACAGCATACTTGACAAGTCCTCCTATCTGTAGATTATAAAAGTACATATCATTCCTCCATTATAACTCAAGCAGAATTAAGGATATTAACTTAAAATATAGTTTGTGCTAGAGAAAACACAACCAAAGTAACAAAGCTTATGCAAAATTACAATAATAATAATAATAATAATAATAACAACAACAATAATTTCTTCATGACAGTTGATAGAAACAATCTCCCATTGATGAATTTTGTTCAAAGAAAAAGCATTCAGCCTGTCTAGTCTTAGATTTCTTATCTTCTGGCTTGTTTTAGTTTCTGGTGTTCTCAGAGAATATGGTTGACAACACTGTGAAATACTTCTTCCATCCTAACTATCTGCTACACATTTTTTCATCCCCTGAACAAAAACATATTGTGACCTGTACGTAAGTATTTGTAGAAAGGCTGAAATCTGCATATTTCATGTCATATATTCATGAGAATTTTATGATTTATACTACCACAGGTTTCCTAGCTTTACTGAGTTTCCAAGGTTATTTTTTTTTTCCTGAGGTTATTTTTTTTTCCTGTATCTAAACAGGAAAATTATGTGCATGTAAACTATCTCCCTTGAACTGTCTGGACCATTCCATTTTTATACCCTACATGACTCATGGAAAATAAGCCAAGAGTCTAATAGGGAGCAAGTCCCACATTAAACCTCACAAGAAATGGTGAGGATGCACCATTCCTTTAGCTAAATGCATGAAAAATATTCTTCTGTTTCAGGAATTCAGGAGTGTGTCACAATACCTTTACATTTTTACATGCCTTCTGCAATGAGGTGCATAACTAATCAACTTCATCTACTGGAATTAGAACTCACTGTTTGTGCAGCATAATTGCATAGTCAACAACACACAGTGCAGAAGGCAATCACATGCCACTGTAAACAGGAACTATAAAGAACTTCATCTGACATTTTTGTGTTTACCAATTCCACTTGCTTCTTTCTTCTTCTTTACTCTTATGGGAAATTTTGTCTTAATCTAATTTAAATGGGATTTAAATACCATTGGCTGTGAGTTTGCAGCAACATATGCTTATATTTTCATCCAACTCATTTATTTTTCCTCTGCCTAACAACCCTGCCAAAGTTGTTCTTTTTCAAACAAAAAATTAATGTTTAGAGTAAGATCTTCTGTTAATTCTGACATATGCCAAAAGGCCACAAATTGTGACTAAAAATTACATCAATATCAAAGATTTAATTAGTTCTATATTTATTGTATATTACCAAACAGAAGCGGGGTTAAAATTCAAATAAGAAAACAGATTATACGAACAGGGAAAAAGTGAAATTTTTTGAAATGAAGAGAGGGTCATGTCAACATTATTGGGTTTTGGGATGGATGGATGGATGGATGGATGGATGGATGGATGGATGGATGGATGGATGGATGGATGACTGATAGATAGATAGACAGATAAATATAGATAGATGGATCAATCTTCAGTCAGATCCTCACCTGTTATACAATGAAAAGTGTCATTTCTTTTTTGGTTCTTTTCAAGTCAACTACCACTACAGAATCGGCGCAGATTTATCTGAAAACAAGCCTAGGTTGCTAAGAAGGATAGACTTTCATTAAAATTGAGCTAAGCTATTGAGTTGTACAGAACCAGACCAGCTTCAATACTGATAACCCTTTTGTTTAGTGTATTGATTTCTACTCATGTTGACTTCTTGATGAGATTATATCAGTCCTAAGAATATCTAAAGCTTCCTGAAAAATGGCTCCTGATTGCAAGGGTTTATAATCAATAAGGTCAGCCCTAAAATGCCTAGTAAGTGTTCAGAAGTTTGCTAATGTAACCAAATGTTTTCAAAGTTAACAAGAGAAAGACCAGATCTAAAAGAAAAGGCAAGTAATTAGATTAGCAAGTAACTAGAATATTTAAAATATAAATCTGGATTCGGATGGGCATATATTACAGTGGTTGGGTTCCATTGACAGTTACAGTTTCCTTAACTAAAAAATGTGCTTAAGCTATGTCTACAGAATAAAACTCTATGTTAAACAATTTAGATTAGTTAAATTGCTTGGTTTTAGTCAATGTGAAATCCCTATATGTCAGTTATTTATACTTTGGTTCTTTTGAGTTAAAAAGGAAGAGATTATTGTGATATAGTCTCATTGTCTTAGTCACATGGTCTAAAATTTTGCGTAGACCTGTGTGGTGCCAGGAGTTGGACTTGATGATCCTTATGGGTCCCTTCCAGCTTGGGATATTCTATGATTTTATGATTGTCTATGAAACGTGAGCTCTTTAGTCAACTCATGTTTGATTGAAAGTTTGTTTTAGGCCAAAAAAAAAAAATCCAGACCACTTCAGTACCACTATCAGACCACTTCAGACCACTATCAGTAGAACTTCAAACACTGGTCCTAAAGAAAAGCTATTACACTACCAGCTAGACACATCCAACATATGGCTAATTGCTAGACCCAAGGAATACATTGCATGGCCTGGTTATTGAAAACTTGGAAGAGCTTTAAGTGAAATCATTGGTCATTGGTTGCTGGTAGTAATATTACAATATCACACATACAGTGCTTTATACAAAGATGCTGAAGATACAGTTTAACTTCAGAAATTTTTTTTTCCAACAGACTATTTTTATCTTTCAGTCAATATGTAAAGAAAGATATTTATCTACTCTGATGTGGATGAAGAAATCATGGAATTACTGACTATTAAGGGGTGCCATACCATGCATTCTTGCTTGCTTTTTAATGACAGCATTCCAGGATACCAGGTAATGCAGAGAGACTCTTCAGATGTAGTAGTGAGCAGATTTCATTTTTTATTTCCTGCTGTTGTAACTTTCTATTTAATAACAGAAATGAGTATACATATAGACATGTATGTTAACATGATTGTCCAAACAACTCTTTAGAAGAAGTATGATTTACTTTAGCAATAATTGCAGTAGTAGAGGAACACCTCAAGGGATTAAATGCTATTCTCCTCTAATAAAGGTGTTAAGTGTTAACTGTTTATATGAAATGTTGAAAACATTATTCCACTTCTCAGAGACAGCACTTTACCTTATAAACTAACAAAGGCAATACTGAACTCACTTCAAAAAGGCAATAAGTTGATAGCAATAATAATAATTAAAGAGCTACTTCTTCATAAGATACAAATAATGTAGTGAGTTTTTTCAACTGAGCTTGCTTTCAGAACATGATCTGGATTGTTGGCATACAGCACTACTGTCTTGGAAAATTTTACATTATTTTATTCTCCTATTTAAGTATTTAGCCTGTCCTGCAGTGATTGCTTCCTGTTCAGCTTCTTGAGGAAGATAAAAAAAAAAAAAGAAAAAAGAAAAAAAAAATTCTTAGGGATAACAATATCCATTTCTAGGAGGACTCTTCAGTTTCTGTTTTTGTTTTTGTTTGTTTGTTTGTTTGTTTTTGTTTTTGTTTTTTTTTGTTTTGTTTTGTTTTGTTTTGTTTGTTTTGTTTTTGTGTCTGATTACAATGTCTGTGAATTGCTCCAAAAGTTATTTTACTGTTTTGTGATGGTTCCACTTAACCATTTGCTTCCCATTTGCCCATCATTCAAAGAAACGTGTTTGGGGAAAACAAAAGAAAAGAAAAACAAACAAACAAAACAACAACAAAAAAACTAGACCAGTCTAACTAAAAGCCATTTAACAACATGAACTTATCCTTTGTCATTTAAATAAAGAGCAAATGGAAAAAAAAAATAATAATAATAAATAAATAAATAAATAAATAAGAGGGACTATCAAGAGGTTAAGTTACTGAGATCAAGGTGTAACAGATAGCCCTAGTTCTGCCTTGGCCAAGTCAGTCAGAGTTTGTGCCTCAGAAGGCTTGACAATGAGGAATAATACTTTTCCATCACTGTAATCTCTTAAAAGTCTCTCTCCTCTGTCTGTATAATGCTTACACAATGGAGGCCATTAATAATGCTCTTTGTCATTAATGATGAACACTGGAAAAGTTAAAATCATGAACAACTTTTTAAAAAAATTAGATCTACTATTTTTTAAACTTTTTTTTTTTTTTTTTCTGAAACATAAATCTAATAATGAAATGGTGGTTTATGGACTTCAGGACTCCAAAGCTTTTCCTGTTCTCTATGGGTTACTCATAAGATTTTATTGCCTGTCTATCCAGAACTGAACATCTAAATAAAATAATGTTTTTCCTTGTCCTCTAAAGTGAATTTCCAATTAAAATTCAACAGTGCAATATCATTCAAAATGGCTCTAATACCATTTGAAGTACATTAATTTGACTTGGTTACCTGTTTGTTAATTAAACTGATGAGCCAATTTATTTGCTCATTCCAGGACTGACATTCAATGACATTTCATGTGACATCCGATATTTTTATGCTAATTGAATAACTTTTGATTTGTATATACCAAGTTGATTTGTGTAGTACATAAGTGTCAGGAAAAAAAAACTCATATCTGCAAATAATAAGTAATCTAAGTGATTTACAAGTAGAATTACTAACATTTTGAACACAGGTGGCTGCTTATTTTTAGATTTACTAAGGACTGTAGATGAACTGTCACTCCAAACTGCTATTTTTAATAACATTTTGGAAATTACAAATGCAGAATGTAATGCTGGGTATTTCTGTATTAATGAAGCACTTCTAAAAATAGTACCTCTTTCCATTCGTTGATCATGCAGAACTAGGCCAGTAGAACCAGTCCTTGAGACTGAAAGATAGCTGTTATTTTTTTGTTTCTATGAGTATTTATTTTTTTAAGAGAGAAAGACAGGCTTCAAGAGTTCACTTACATGAAGCAAAAAAAATTAAACCTTTTTGCATGGAGGATGTGTAAATTCCTGTAGTCCTTTGTATTTAAAACATTGCTACTAGCTGGAACAAACACAAATAGCATGATCTGTGTAGCTGATATTTTCTTCAGGATAAAATTTGGAATATCCATTATGATTAGGTAAGGTTTTATGGCATTATTATCCACTGAATAAGACAGATCAATAAGTCTTTTTGAAGAAAGAAACAAACAAACCTATCAAAACCAAAATTCAAAACCAATCTCTTTCTCTGCCCAACTGTCATAAGCATGCTTTTCATGTGTTTTTCAGTTGGAATCATAGAATCATTAGGGTTGGAAAAGACCTCCAATATCATCTAGTCCAACCATCACACTACTACCAACATCACCCATTAAATCACGTCCCTAAGCACCAAGTCCAACCTTTCCTTAAATACCCCTAGGGATGGTGACCCCACCACTTCACTGCGCAACCTGTTCCAATGCCTAACTACTCTTTCTGAGAATAAATATCTATAGTCTATTTTAACACTAAGTGTAAGTGTAAGTAAGACTTTTCTGATCTGAGTCACTCTAGGAATTACCTCTTATCAACTTGTTTGTTTTGTTAAAAACAAACAAACAAACAAACAAAACTTTTAGGCAAAAGTTACCTGTACCTAGATTTTCTTCCACATAAAATCAGCTGAAACTGCGTAGTTGTTAATAGGAACATACTGAAATCAATGTCCCCATTTCCACTCCTCATAAACTGTGCCATAACATTATGGGGTAGGGGGAGAACACTGGAAAAAGATATATATATATACTCTTTACAGATATACTCATATATATGATATATATACTTGTATGCATATATACATATAAAGTATAGCTCTGATGTCCTGGGAAGCTAAAGTAAGCAAATTAGTACATTATATTTATTATATTCTTTATCATGTATTAATCACCTCTTATAGTTCACCAGAGCTCACAACTTTAGTTTGGAGATAGACTTTGAAGAGAGTTAAAGAAACTTAAGCTGTCATTTCATTCCTTAAATAGCTGCACTGAAGAAAGCGTCATGACAGTTGGCTTTTATTCAAATTAGGAATTAAACATTTAAAAACGAAAGACTCCTCTCTAAAGTATTTAACATCCTCTAATCCATACTAATTTTTTGGAACTATCGTAGTATCTCTTAAGTCAGAAATCATTAAGTTCTATGCAAAGAGATCGTAGGGAATCAGATCATGTGATTTTTGACCAAACTGTACTGATTTTGCTGGCAGCTGGAGCTGAAAAACACAGACCAATGAGGCATGCCTGTCATTTTATTCCTTGCATTCTTCACTATGTGTTCCCAGTGTGGTGAACTACTTATTACTGGGGAAAATCATCTGCATCATAAAAGGGATTATAAGGAAGAAAATGGGTAAGTCTTTGGTTTCAAGATGATCAACAGATTAAAAAAAAAAAAAAAAAAAGGAAAAAAAGCTATCTTTCCTTCAACCAAACCAAACCAAAAAAAGAAAAGAAAAGAAAACAAAACAAAAAAAAAAAAAAAGAAAAAGAAAAAAGAGAGAGAGAGAGAAAGAGAGAGGGAGAACATGTACATTAGTGATTCTGGCTCGTTGGCCGAGTAAAAAATAGAGCAATTAATTCATCGCATTTCTGAACCTGCTGAACAGCCATCCAATGCTCCTAGTTTTAATAAGTGTTTGGTATCAAAATGGCAATAATACCAAAAAAATTTATGAGGATAGACTTAAAAAAATAGTTTTTGAATTAGACTTTTGGGGAATGATACAATGTCTCCTACAATTTAGCAAAGGCAAGATTCTGACATTGCATCAGATCTGAGTTGTCTTGGATTTTATGTAGAGTAAAAAGATGGGAAATAAAGCAAGGCATAAAGATGGTATGGAACAAAGCAGGTGAGAAAACCAAGTTTCTTCTTTATTCTGTCAGAATATGGTGTATTGCTAGCTAGTTACAAACCTAATTTCTCTGCAATCACTCCAAAAATTCTGTCTGTACTTCCTTTATTTATCAATACTTCAATGCAGCAGCTTTCAAGCCTGCCCAGATAATATTTTTCCTTCCCATGAAAAAAATACTAAAAAAGGTTGACATAAATCTCAGTACAACATAGACCAAATCATGCAAAGTTTGAGTTTTTTTTTTTTTTTTTTTTTTTTTTCTTGAAGGAAAAAAAGAGATGTTAGAGGTTCATGCAATGCAATTATTTATATATTTTTTATTTTTATTTTTTTCTGGTAAGGTTGTTCAATGTATCTTCAAAAATGTATTTAAACAACATGAGTTAGAATTACAAAAATATATATATACCTAACTATATATAATATATATATATATATAATTACATATTTACATAATTACCTAACTATACCTCGCTTTGATAAATGCAAAAAAAAAAAAAAAGAAAAAAAAAAGAAATAGAAAAATGAAGTAATGGAAGTGAGGGGATAGGGATAGAGTTGTGACTGGTTTGTCTTTCCAGTCACTTAAAAATTATGTAATCTGGTCTCTGTCAGGTGCAGCTTCCCTCATCCTTATTCTGCCTGATCAGTAGTCCTTCTTTCTAGATCTTACCTGGTCCAATAAATCTGGTCTTCACTGCCAGTACTTCAACTTTTCTATGACTTTCATATTTGGCCATAAATGGAAAGAACTCTATTTATTCTCAAAGTTTTCTTCCTGTTGCATTTGTGGAGTGAAATGTGAAATAACAGCAAACAGAAATCAGACAACTTTTTTTATTTTTTTTTAATTTTTTAATTTAATTTAATTTTATTTTATTTTATTTTTTCTTAAACTATTGGTAACACAAAAACTCAAGCACATGAATGAAGTCCTTTTGTGTCTCCTGGTCTGCTGCTGCTTAGAGATGACATGACTTCTTTCCACAAAAGCTTCATGCTCTGGTTATAGTAAAGAATGATAAATGAGTATTCATAGCATGGAACACTGTGGCATCTAATATATAAATAATATTTCCTTTTCCTTGAACTTCAACTGATACAGCTCTTGCTTGTCTCCATATTCTATTTAATTTCTCCATTAGACTTGTCTTTTTTTTTTGTTCTTACCCTTTTCCTTAACATCTTTTCTTGCTCTTTCTCTATGCAACACATATAAACCTTAGCAATAAACTTTCATTAAAACTTTTGCCTTAACTTATAAGAAGTATTTATTCTATTATGGTTAGTATGCTTACTGATCAGAGCACAGGCAAAAAAATATTCTTAGTATTCCCAGTTTGTTTCTTTACATCTTCACAGATTCATACTCAATTCCAGAGTCCTGAACCATCACTATTTCTCTGCTGTACTAATAAATATTATAATATATATATTTATATATATATAAATATTATATAAATATTTTTAAATGCCCAGACAGGTAACACATCATACAATTCCCAGCTCTTTAAAACAAACAAACAAAAACCACATTTCTTCCTTTCAATGTATCTAATCACTTTTCATTACTATAGTCCAACATGAGATTAAAGTAATTCAAGTAAAACTAAGGAAAAAAAAAAATCATTTAGTTTTGCAAAACATTACTGATTACTGGGATCAAAAGGGAATGGGAAAATAAATGCAAGAAGTATGCAGATCTGATATTTTCAGTTGCTGCCACTGTATAGCCAATTCAAGCTGACAGTTCTCGCAGCCCAAACTTACTACCATTTACTTTTTCACTTTCCTTACCCATAGATTTTTGTGCTATTTTAAAATCTTGTTTAGAAGAATAAATCAGAAATCAAGATGTAAATACTGAGAACTTTAGGATACATTTCTATCTTTACTAAGCTCAAGCATCCAGGGCACACAGCTGTGCCTACTTATCTTGATAAATCCCTCTGCACATGACACAGACCAACTTCAGCACTGTGCCCCATTTGAAAACATTAATTTCAGGTCCAACATCATATTTCAGATAGTCTTCTACATGATTAAAGTGCACAAGATCCATTGAAAGGTAATGGGAATTATGGTGCTTAAATCACAAATTATTTTGGAAAAAATAAAAATCCATCATACATAATAACATTATGAACAGCTGCAATTTCTAAGTATAAAATTTCACAGACAGCTGATTCAATCCACTGCTTCTCCAAAAGACAATAGTTTGTCTCTATCAATAACATCAACCAAGACCAATCATACAGTGACCAGGGATTTCCTCAGCATGCACACATAGCTTGGATAGCCCAGTCTTCATTTACTTTACTCTCAATTGTGTTTGGCAGTCTATTTAGGAAAAGATGGGAGGTGCAATAACAAGGAGTATCTCATTCTTTGGCACCAGATACAGTGAGCCACTAGAGACTGGACTAGGGAATCCAAAGTTATTGCTTTTGTTTATCAGTGCAAAATTTAAGGTCACATTCCTACTGATGCCTCTGAAGTAGAAGACTAATAAAACTGTTCTAGTTGATTGTGGATTTAATTTTACAGAAATTGTTGAAAGACCTCTACTCCCCTTCAATTTTCAAAGAATGGTCTTTTCCTTTACTTAAATATATCTGTCAACAACTTTTTTTTCCACTTTACCTAGTCACAGTCACAAGATTGTCTTGCATCTGTTGTAGCTTGCTACAGTGTAGGGGAAAATAAACACCTCCACCATCCTTGAAAAGACTGAAATCTGTAATATGTAACTTCCTGGACTGTCTTGAGAGTTGTATTTATAAACTCTATCACCTACTTGAAGATGAGAGTGTAGTGCAAAAATATTAAGCACAACACTCTCCTTGTAAATTTATCATTAGTGTTCTTGCTATCCAATCTTAAAACAAGAAGTTGAAATCTTTGTACAGAAAGAATTGTGTATAACAGACAAGCTAAATGACTTAAGCCTATTGAAAAATTAACCTTATTGATGTATGTACAAAATAAAACTCTCCCTTGATCACTTTAATAGTTTATATGCAGAAAGCAAGTGATTACAATACTTGGAGCTATTAAAAACTTTTCATGAAGATAATATTCTGACAAGGCCCTGAGCAAACTAATACAACTTCACCTGTATGGTGGATGAAGAGAAGGCAGTGGACATAATATTTTTGTGTTTCAATAAGGCATTTGATACTGTCCCTCTCAGTATCCATCTGGACAAAGTGTGCAACTGAGAGATAAAGTATGCAGTTCTGGTCTCCACAAATATTAAAAAGATGATAAGGTATTTGACGGCATCCAGAGGAGGGCAATAAAGCTGATAAAATGGCTGGAAGGCAGGTCCTATGAGGAGAGGCTGAGGACACTTGGGGTGTCTAGTTTGGATAGAAGGAAGCTGAGAGGGGAACCCATTGCTCTCTACAGTTTCCTGAAGACGGTAATTGGAGACGGCGGTGATGATCTCTTCATCTTGGTAACTGATGACAGGACACATGGCAATAGCACAGAGGTGTGCCAGGGGAGGTTTAGACTAGACATTAGGAAAAATTGCTTTACTGTGAGGTAACCAAACACTAGTACAGGCTTTCGAGAGAAGCGAAAGGCACTTGATGCCACATGCCTTTCAGTGTTCAAGAATGGAGTGTTTTTACCCAGCTGGGCAGCTGAGCTCCATCGCAACTGCTCCTTAAAGGGTAAGTGGGAGAAAATATGATAAGAAGGGCTCAAAGGTTGAAATAAGGACAGGGAGATTACTCAACAATTATTATCACAGGCAAAACAGACTCAGCATAGGGAGATTAATGTAATGTATTACCTAATTTATTACCTACTACTAACAAGCTAGAGCAGTAAGAAAATAAAAACAAAATAAAAACACCTTCCCTACATCCGCCCTCTTCTATGTTCCCCCTGAGCCACACTGAGGAATGGAGTATTCCCCAGGGGTTGCAGTCAGTCCATAACATTTTGTCTCCACTGCTCCTTCTCTGCCCCTGCTCCACATGACATCCATCCCACGGGATGCCATCCTTCCCAAACTGATCCTGTGGTGGCTGTCCACAGGCAGCAGCTCTTCAGAAACTTCTCCTACATGGCTTCATACCCAGGGTCCATCACCCAGGAGCAAACTGCCCCAGCACGGGTACCCCAGGGGCAGCAGCTCCTCCCACACTCCTCTTGTTCCTGCATGGGCTCCTCTCCCCGGGCTGCAGCTCCAGCCCAGGGTGTACTCCTGCGGGGGCTCTCCATGGGCCACAGCCTCCTCCAGGCCACATCCACCTGCTCCACTGGAGGCTCTTCCATGGGGGGGCTGCAGCGTGGAGATCTGCTCCATGTGAGATCCATGGGCTGCAGGGGGACAGCCTGCTCCACCAGGGGCCTCTCCACAGGCTGCAGGGGAACTGCTGCTGCATGCCTGGAGCACCTCTTGCCCTCCTTCTGTACTGACCTTGGTGTCTGCAGGGCTGTTTCTCACTCCTTTGTCTCCCAGCTGCTGTTGCATACGAGTTTTTTTCCTTTCTTAAATCTGCTCTCACAGAGGAAAAACCAGCTTCACTCACTGGCAGTGGTTCCTGCAGCCGGCTGGAGCTGTCCAGGTTCTGGACTCTTCTCACAGAGGCCCCCTCTGCAGCCACACACTACCAATACCTCTAGCCCACATAAACCCAATACAAAGAGGCATTTGGATAAATTATGTATAATATAATCAATAATGTGTTTTAACTTTTGGCTAACCCCGAAGTTGTCAGGCAGTTGAACTAGATGATTTTTGAAGGTTCCTTACAACTGAAGTACTCTATCTTCCCACCCACTTTTTGTATAGGGACAAGAAAGTCAAGTTATGTTTAATGAGAAAAAATACTCCATAATATTTCCAGAGCAATAAATCCCTTAAGAGACTTTGTCTTAAGTACAATTTTAACATTTCTTCTTTGTTCTAAGACTTCATGTTCTGTATGAAGAATTCAAATGGAATGAAAACACTAGTATGTTCTAAGTTCAGTGGCAACCCATTGTGTTTAAGGTAACAAAAACATCCACAGGGTCTTTCTTCTCTCTCTGGGGACAAGTCTTTAAATAGCATACTATATTCTAGCACTCAAGGCCATATTCTGGCATGCTCATAAGAAGTTCTCTTTGTACAAAATTATTAATCATCCATTTCTCTACGCTTTGCAAAAATGTTAATACACATTTATGAACTAGCACAAGTGACAAATAGCATGCTGTCCTCTATTCATTGCTTGTTGGTGGAATTTTTTTTGTTATTGTTTTTGGATTTAAGACAATTAATTGTTTATGAGAAATGTCAGATTGACAATCTTACAGACTGAAGTCTGTTTTCTATTCATAGAATCATAGAACAGCTTGGGTTGGAAGGGACCTCAAAGATCATCTAGTTTCAACCCCTGTGCCATAGGCCACCCACTAAATCAGGTAGCCCAGGGCCTCATCCAGCCTGGCCTTGAACACCTCCAGGGATGGGGCATCCACAACTTCACTGGGCAACTTGTTCCAGTGCCTCACCACTGAGTGAAGAATTTCCTCCTAACGCTAATCTAAATCTCCCCTCTTTTAGCCTAAAGCCATTCCCCCTTGTCCTGTCATTGTCTGCCTGAGCAAAGAGTTGCTCTCCATCTTTTTTATAAGCTCTCTTTAAGTACTGAAAAGTTTTGTCTTCTTCAAGCTGAGAGGCCCCAGCTCTCTCAGTCTTTCTTCATAGGAGAGGTGCTCTGATCAACTTCATAGCCCTCCTCTGGTCCCATTCTAACAGATCAAAATTCTTCCTGTGCTGAGGGCCCCAGACCTGGACACAGTACTCCAAGTACTCCAAGTGAGACCTCACAAGGTAAGAGTAAAGAGGGAGAATCACCTCTCTTGACCTGCTGATGACTCCTCTTTTGATGCAGCCCAGGATGCAGTCCGCCTTCTTGACTGCAAGGGTGCACTGCACTTAGCTCAAGTCAAGCTTTTTGTCCAATAGAACTCCCAAGTCTATTTCTGCAGGGCAGCTCTAAATGTGTTCTTCTTCCAGTCTGCATTCATGTCAGGATTGTCCTGACCCAGGTGCAGCACCTTGCACTTAGACCTGTTGAACCTCATTAAGTTCACATGGGTCTACATGTACTTCTCCAGCCTGTTCAGGTCCCTTTGTATGGCTTCCCTTCCTTCTGTTTCATCAGTTGCACCACTCAGCTTAGTGTCAACTGCAAACTTGCTGAGGGTGCACTCAATACTATCGTCTATGTCAGTGATGAAGACATTAAACAGTACCAGTCTTGAGACAGACCCCTGAGGTACACCACTCATCACAGACCTGTATCTGGACATAGAGCAATTGACTGCCACTCTCTGCCTGCAACCTTCAAGCCAATTCCTTACCCAATTAATGGTTCCCCCTTCAAATCCATCTCTCTCCAATTTGGAGATCAGGATGTCATATGGCGTCAAAGGCCTTAGAGAAATCCAGGTAGATGACATTGGTTGGTCTTTCCTTGTCAACTGTCACCCCATCATAGAAGGCCACCAGATTGGTCGGGCACAATTTGCCCTTGATAAAGCCATTCTGGCTGACTGGGATTACCTCCTTGCATATGCCTTGGAATTGCTTCTAGGAGGATCTGTTCCTTGATCTTGTCAGGCACAGAGATGAGGCTCACCAGTCTGTAGTTCCCCAGGTCATCCTTTTTACCCTTTTTAAAAATGAGAGTGATGTTTTCCTTTTTTCAGACACCAGGGATTTTGCCTGACTGCCAGGACTTTTCAAATGTGCCAAGTGTAAGCACTATAGCCAAGTGTTTGCAGGGCTGTGGCAATACAAATTTAGCTAGTCTTGTCCCCAAGTATGCTTCTGAGGTGCTTGCTTTACTGATCATAATCAGACTTCTTTTATGCCAACCTAAAGGAAATTTTTCTGTGATTGTGCCACACTGATCATAATATTAATCAGCAAACACTGGAATAAGAGTCTAGAAATGAATGAGGATGTCAAAATTTTACCCATTTAGTGACTCAGCTCTTTTGTCAAGCACAATGGCTTCATAAATTTTTTGATGGAGGTCACCATTTGCACCTTCTCTTTTTTTTTTTTTTTTTTCCTCTGGAAGCCATAAACTTTAGCATTTACTTTGCTGTTCATTTAATCACTTCTAACTTGATGAGAAGGCTGACAATACAAGTGATCCTAACCAAAGACTTCAGATGTTAGAGTTTGGGTAAGTAACTAATAATGTGTTAGTTACTACTATAAATTTCCCCACTTTCTACAACTAGTCTGCCTGTTCCCTTTTTCAAGTGCTCTTTTAGTACCTTCCAAAGTACTGCAAACCAGGCTTGCCTCAAATGTGCCAAATCCCAGTGAGATATCTGTATAGCAACTCTATAGGGCTATACCAACTTTTATGTATATCTATATGTAAAATGGAAGTTCTTTCCTCAGCCCTCTCCCTGCTTCTTCTTCCATAGCAATCAGAGTGTGCTGGACTATATACAAGTGATGGTTTCCACATAAATGTTAAACTTATTTTAACATATATGTTCTGGGAGAAACAGATCAGATTAGCAAGCAGGTGCTGACAATGCATATATTCAGACAGAAGTTAATATGACCTTCCCCATTATACACAGGTATTCATACATAGAATCACATTAACCTGTTATCACAAGGTTATCAGCAACTGCCTCATAGCAGAGATTGCATGCTCCATAGGGAACGCACTGGGAATACACTATATCATATTATTCAAGTTTTTTGATGCTTCTAACATCACCATATTAGGCTAACTCAGCACTTCCAAGAAACAATGGGAAACAATGACATAAGATAAAATCTTCCTCAACATATACTTTAGGTTTGTCACAGGACTACAGAAAGCCCTAGACTTTGAGGAAACTGGACCACATTTTCATCTATTTTGTATGTCCTCAATTTTCATTTGAAGATGTGACTTGGTAGGGTAACTTTGCTTATGCTGAATATTACTAGTGAACAGATTCTGCTGTCAGAGTTAGCATAGATCTCTCTCAGGAACAGGCAAGAATAGTTGTTGCCTCTCTCCATTTGAACACGCAGCCTTCTGATTTGGAGTCAGAAAGCTGCATGTTCGAATCATGTCGGGGTCACCAATAGTTAGCTGAACTAACTGAGAAACTTTGCTTCTCTCTGGATAACACATTAATAACTCTAATAGGAAGAAGGAAAATTGAGGAAAATACACATTTCTCCAGTTATTTTTTAGCACCAAATCAATTTACAACAGTGTGTAAATTTTCTGTACTAATCAATAGTGCGTTAAAATCTCAGCAGTTTTTAGTGCTTAAGTAATTCAAAAAATAGACATGTTGTAGAAGGATGAACTTGACAGTTACAGCTATCTAAACAAAAAAAAAATCATGCTTTGTTAGTTCCAAAGTATTGTATTTAAGAACTAACATGAGAAACAAAAGCTTTTGCTTTTTTTAAGAGCAACAAAAAATTAGAGTTCACATTATCCTTCATTACGTTTAATGACTAACCAAGGCATTCACTGCATTGGGCATTTAAATGGATGCACAATAATCATTTCATCGGGAAGTCCAGAAAAACAAAACAAACAATCAAACAAACAAACCACCAACAACTTAGAAATAGAAGACTCAGAGAAATAGCTTAATTATTTATTAGTATTCCAAATATATTCAAATGAGACTTACATCACAATGTCCAACTGCACAGGTCATATAAATTTGCCTCCATAACATTTAAATATAAATGTACACCAAGTCAATCCCTACACTATTTGAAATGTAAGAAAAACTGGTATGAATTCTCAGGGTTAAACAGCAACCATCAAGGACTACTTTTGTTCACTGTATATGTTCACTTACGTTTCCACCATGGCTTAAATACTGAACTGTATAGTACCTATTTCAGCCTGCTTAATAGTATTAATAAACCACAGTACTGTACTTAAACACTGCAAAATAATAGAACCATAGTATCATAAAATGGTTTGACTTGGAAGGGACCTTAAAAACCATCTAGTTCCAACACCGTTGCCATCCACAGACCAGGACACCTTCTAGGTCATTCTAGACCAGGTCATTCAAAGCCCCATCCAACCTGGCACTGAACACTTACAGGGAAGGGACATCCACAGCTTCTCTGGGCAGTGTGTTCCAGTGCCTCACCACCTTCAGAGTAAAGAATTTACTCCATATAACTAATATAAATCTACTCTCTGTTACAGTTAAGGTTGGGGTTAGGGTTTAGTTTTAGGGCTAGGGATGAATACGAATGAATTAATCTTCCTTCTGTATAAATAGTATGACAGTGGTTATCAGAAGACATCTCCTGCTCTGAAGTTTCAAGACTTGTGTGTACAATTTCTCACCTTCAAGATATCTTGAGTTAGATTTACTTCTTGATCTTGTTAGTACTTATGCAGACTTGCTCCCACAGAAAGACACATAATCATTGTTACAGGAAGACACATACTCGTCAGCCTGAGATCCACTACAGATCTTAGATACAGCACTATAGTATGAATTGCCAAATTCCAGTTAAAGCATATTTTATGAATAAAAGCTTCAGAGTACAATAATTGCTCACTGAACAGAGCTTTCAGTCTATAACAATAGAATTTTTGTCTATGAACTTCCTTCTCAGCCCTACGGGTGACATCATATTCTAGACACTTAGAAAGTACTTCTCAAAATATGCTTCCCATAAGTCACCATCTTATGCAATGCAAAATTTGACAAAAGAGGCCCTAGTATTTATTCTTGAGGATAAAGATAGAATGGTAAAATTTTGCTGGGAAAGTCCATTCAAGTGAAACAGTCAAATAATAGCAGGTTCTGCAATCAAAGAGAAGGGAATGTAGAAAAGTCTGTTTGATGTAAGAAATGAAGGCAGTTGTAGTCTCTGTATGCTCTCTTCTAATCATCACTGAATATTATTCTGATGTATGTAGGAGACTGATTATTTTAGTGAAGTAATTAATCAAGTAATGACTACACTTGTGTGTTCAATTATAGTCTTTATGGTTGATTAATCTTTATAATACATGTCATTACTGGCTGTATGTTTTTTCCACCCAGTGCAAAGACCAACGTACAAAATAAGAAGATAGATATAACAAACTTGTATACTTAGAAGGTATGGTAACAGACAATGTTAAGGACACATTTTTCAGTGTCAGAAATATTGGTTTGTTTACTGAAGCTGAAAAATGAAATGAACAATTGCTAAACATACAATTCCTATGCAATAGCATCAGCTTATTTGTTCTATGCTTTGTAATCATAAGAAAGCAGGCTCTAAGAGCCACAATGCCCCTAAGCTTTCTTGAAACCAAAGGGAAGGTAAGAAAGAACAAATTTTTATATTTATTATCTGAGTTTATATTATCCATTTAGTTTCAAGTGTTCTCATTAAGGTGAGTGAGGTAATCTTAAGTCACATCACCTCCAGCAGCAAGTATACTTGGCTGTTATTTATAAACAGAATTGGGCTGAATCTATACTGCTACAGGAAAAAAAAAATGCTTTCTTGAACTGACCAAACATGCCGTCATGTTTGGTCAGTTCATGAGGAAGCAAGGTGCCTTGCTATGAGAACAATACTTTTCCAGAAGAAATGCAAAATCCGAATCTAATATGCTCTCCTGGGAGTGGCATTAGCCCAAATTCTCTATATTTGAAAATATATTTGAATATATTATATTTGAAAAGCAATAACCATTTTTCAGAGAGACTAATTCAGCTTCATGGTCCCATGATTAATATCATACTTAAAAACTACTGTACCAAAAGACAATGACTGTATTAAAAGACTGTATAAAATACTCCAAGGAACCAAAGATCTACTGATGTAACTTCTGATGGGTGTATGTAACTGAACTAAACAATTTCAATCTTTGAGGGTTATATGCTACCTAAACTCCTCAAACATCATCAATTTGCAGCATATATCAAATGCTATCTGTATTACCATTTGGAGATCATCCTAATTATCTCAAAACCTACTAATTTCATGCTTAAAAAATATATGCTTAATTTTCACTCAGTATACATTGTTTAATTATAAAAGGTAACTAAACAGTCATACCTATTCCCAAAGAAGTTAAAAATCAGTTGTCAGAAAGACACACACTGATGCTTCTAAGGAGGAAACTTTGAATTAATTTTTTTTTCATTCATTCATTCATTTATTTATTTTGGGGGGGGGGGAGGGGGCAGTGGGAGGGCATGTATGTTTCATTGTTTGATAGTGATGTCCACATTTTTAAATGCTTTTTTCTTTTTCTTTTTCTTTTTTTTTTTTTTTTTTTGCATTACTATTTGCTTTTCAGTATATATTTCTTTTTCATTCAGTTCACCAACTAAAAGCTAAGAAGGATGAAAGAACACATAGTTTACATTAAACTGATTCGTTAATCTGCTGTTTTCTGAGTGTAAATCCCAGAAAATATCTTCAGAGATATGCAGTGAAGCTTCTTTTCTGAGACAATTCAAAAAATGTAGTGCTTAATGGTGGCAGAAATGAGAATTTTTTACCTAGAATTCTATCAAGGCTGTTTAGGGGTCAATAACACCATCTAAGACACAAATACAGAAAACACGGTAAAACTTGGATATTAAACATGCTCCAGTGACTCAGCATTTTTGATACAAGGATAAGAATGCATATACAAGCTGGTTTTGACTCAAGCATCTTATTTACATAGATTTGGTAAAGATTTTCTTTAATATGCACATTTAAGAGTTGGAAGTTACCACAAGAATTGATTTGGGCTAATTCCATTAGGGATACTTTAGGCAAACAAGTATAAATCCAAAGGAAAACATACCAAATTAACACAATCAAGAAGAGTGAAACAACATCAACATTATCTCCAGAGACAGGCTCCATGTATATCTGCACAAGGATTCATTGCTTTGGGAGCATGAAGTTTTAGCTATCGTGGGACTGATTTCCTCAGTCCTGTAAATCAGTAGACATGCATCTAGCATTACACACCTGTAATAATAAGTCTTTTAATAAGACTGAGGGTGACAAGCCACATGCTTATGAAATATTTACAAATCAAATGTCAAATGAAAATGTACTAGCAACCACTAAACCACAGTTTAGCATTTAATTACATTTTTAATAAGCTACATACTGAAATCTCAGCTGAACTTTCCAATTCAGCTCAGAAGATTTTAGATCAATCTTTATATTGCTTCTGATGGCTATACAAATTATGTGATCATGGAAATAGCTTTAGAAATAAGATGTTCACCTATTTCATATATATCAGTCTTGTCTGGAGGAAATTCTAACTGGCTGCTACCCAAGTTTCTTGCTTTTAGCGGAAGAGCAGTCAGTCAATAGTGCTGCAGTTCTGCACCTTTTCTTTATAAAGCACTTTTGTGTGGAGAAGAAAAGTAGCATGCAAGTATCATGTTATTCACAAGCATGAACAGAGAAAGGAGAAGAGAAGATACTCCTACCACAGAACCAAAGACAGAAAAAAGGGAAAGCTCAGGAAACTGTGATGCTATTGCCTTCTGCCACTGTCTTCTATCTGCTATTAAACAAGAAAGGAGCTAGCAGAGCTAGCAGAACTTTGTGCTGCTTTGGTTACCCCTTCTTTCCACTCATATATAACCCTACCAGTTCATGTAGAGTCTGCTTTCAGTAAATTAACTCAATTTTTAATTTGTCATATTCAAACCAGAATGCAATTCATGTGTATATATATATATAAAAATTATTAACTCAAGCAAGCTAATGACCTAGGGAATACAGGTTGAAATCTGTATAAGTACAACCCATCCAACACCATAACCCATCCATATTGTCTGGCCACAAATTTCACTGCCTTTCCAATATTTGCTTTTTCTCCTTTTAAGTCCCCAGGTCACTAATAGGGTTATATAAGATTTAGCTCTAGCATCTATTTTAAACAGTGGCAGGTAACTGAAAAATTTTCAAATTTTCCAGCAGCAATAAAATAACAAGTAGTTATACAGTAAGGGACAAAAGGCTGCTGCATTTTTTAAGCCAATGCTTGCCATACAACTTAAACCGTATTACCATGTGCCCTCACTTCTCACTATTAATTAGGTAAGAACAAAAAATGAAGAAATAGAAATAAAAATAATTCACAATTAAAATAACAATAAATAATTATTATTTGCAAGTGTTAATATTTATATATTTATTTATTTATAACTTCATTTATTATGATTCACCAGATCGCATTTCTCATATGAATGAAAACTCGTCTGGAGATTTCAAGAACTTGATTGTGATACTTTAAAATTTTACTAATAATATTGCAAAAATTCCAAATAATCTTTGCCATTCTACAGAGCATACTTGTGAGACATGAAGTAGAATAAAAGCAATGTATTATTTCATAGACCTTATGTAATGTGATGCTGTTAGAGAACATAGGTATGGTCAATCAATTCAAATACTCACATTTGTACATAAAAATCTTAACCAGTATTAGCTGTCTTAATATCCTACAACAATATAACCTGTGCTTTGTCTGATTCTAATAAGCAGACATGCCTGGTTTGCAAAACAAGGTAAAAAAAAAAATAATCTAGTTTATCTCACACTTTCTTGGGATAGCTTAGAGATGGCTGAGTGGACTTTCAACCTATGTTTTTATTTGTAGATGTATACTTGGAGCCTGCTCCACTTAGCAATAGACACAAGTAGTTGGGCCAAAAACTTTCTTCTACTTCCAAAGGTGAGTGATATGTTATCTTTCCTTTCCATACAGGAATTAATTCTCTGAAAATGTGCAGAACAGTTGACCAACCTTTGCATGGTCCTTTAGTCTAGTGCTTCACTCAAGTACAGGAATAGATCTACTATATGACACAAAATATGCCTAAAGCTTCCTGAAGCAATAGGGATACCATAGGCAGGGTGGTTTAGCCCTGCCAGGCAGGTAGGTGCCACATAGCTACTCGCTCACTCTCCCCAGGTGGGTTGGGAGAGAGAATTGGAAAGGTAAAAGTGCAAGAATTCATGAGCTGAGATAAAAGCAGTTAACCAGGTAAAGCAAAAGCCACATCTGCAAGCAATGCAAAATAGTGAATTAATTCACTATTTTCCATTATTAGGCAGGTGTTCAACCACTTCCAGGAAAGCAGAGCTCATCACACATAATGGTTTCTTGGGAAGACAAATGCCATAACTCTGAACATCCCTCCCTTCCTCCTTCTATATCCTAGCTTTTATTGCTGAAAAATGATATTGTATGGTGTGCAATATCTCTTTGTTCAGTCTGGGTGAGCTGTCTTGGTTGTGTCTTCTCCCAACTTCTTGTGCACCCCCATCCTCCTCACTGTCAGGACAGCATAAAAGCTAAAAAATAATAATAAATAAATCCTTGTCTCTGTATAAGCACTGCTCTGCAACTACTGAAAGCGACAGTGTGTTAATCACCACTATTTTCATCAAAAATCCAAACATGGCATTGTGAGAGCCTCTACAAAGAAAATTAACTCTTTCAAGCCCAAACTATGACATTATAGTGGCAGCACACCATCTTTTCCTGGGTTCTTCTTCCATCTCACTCCAAAATAATTTTTTTTATTATCTTCCCCAATGGGAAGAGAATTCTGCTCGACCACTCCAATCCACATACTCATAGAAAGGTCTGTTGAGGTTTGCCATCTGAGCACTATAAAGAGGTACTCAAGTATGTAGGTATGAGTACTACATTCTCAAGTATGTAAGAGATTTGAGCAATCTTTTAAGAAATCCAGAGAGCTTCAGACTTCAGGCTAAAGACTTGCAACCTGCTTCTAAGTCAAAGATTATTACTGATCCAGAATGAATGAGCATTTCACACCTCCTGGCAAAGCACTATGATCCCTCTCCTAGAAAGTTATGTTTTAGTGGCTGCCAGCTTCAAGACCGGGGGACTCTATCATCCCAAAATTGTAACTCCTCTTCTAGAACTGCTGTTTTGTCTGCCAAGTCAGCAGAGTAAATATATATATATATATATATGTACATATATATAAGTGGGCATTCATGGCCATTCACCAAAGCAGAATTACAGGCCTTAAAATTGAAGCATGTTCTTATCATAACCTGTAAATTCTAATGGCTAAACTTATCCTGAGATTGTATTGTATTTAGTATTGGAAAAAAAATACTACTTTAAAAGTGTTAGGTTAGAAAACTTACTTCTTGAAAATGACACTGGTGTTGATAAGTGTTCTCCACCTATGACTGCAAGACTGTGTTTTTTCAGCTTACCAGTCAATTTTAATATTGTTCTCAGACTTACAGGGACAGCAAAGCTTATGGGGAAACAACAAAACCAAAACAAGAGGAGAAACCCCTACCAAACAGTATTTGTCTGCTTCATAATTTATAAACAACAACAGCCTGATAATGGAAAACAGTATGATCATGGACTGATTTGTGTTGGCAATTTCAAAAAGACAATAGAGAGAGCCAAAAAGACAGTAGAGTTTGATTTTCATAAAGTAGCCTGACCCTCCAGGGCTAAGAATAGTAGAAAACAAATGAAAAATAATTTGTCATTTTCTTGGTAAACTAAGCATGACAAGGAAAATAGTATGGGATGAATGTAACCTCAAAATGTTACATCTATCTATACACCCATTTGAATGCATCATTTTCTACTATAAAGAAGAAAGTATTTGCTAGTATCTGTCTGGCAGATTAGACATTAAAATGCTGCAATTTTTAAGAACATTTCTTTCATACTCAGAATTTTCTCTGGTATGTAATAGTTTAGATTTAATTACAGGTTATGCCATTGTACACACACACAAAAAAATCTATTTACCAATATTTAAGTTGTTGAGGCTTCCTTTCAGCATAACAATGCAACATTATTTCACATGATCAGAATTTTTTAATGTTTGCTGAATATGTCCAGAAAAATCACAGTTGTTTCACTTCTCAAATACTAACATACTCTGAAAAGGAAACAAGCAAAAACCAAACCAAGAGACAAACAATATGCAGCACTTTTGCTATACTAGCCAGAAATATAGCTGCATTCACTAGCCAGAGGATACTGATTTCTTTGCTGGTGAAGGTGCATTAAAATATGAGCTTAATTATTTTTTCAGTGTGTAGATTAAGTGTACATTTGTATTGCTACTTAGGGTTAACTTGGAGGCCATCCTCAGCCAGCATTCTTTGTTTTTTTCTCCATCTTTACTGCGCACTTCAGAGCCTGTTCCTATGTATGTCATACAATCCTCTATTATTTCCCTAGTGTGACACACTAATGTGCAGATTCCTTGCATGCTGCAAAAGACAGCACTTCCAAAAAAGCCTGTTTGTTCTTTTGTATTTGCTTATACCTATGGGTAGCAGAGAGGAAAGGAGCTACAGAGGAGCAGAATACAAACTGGAGTTTGTATATAATACAAATCTGGAGTAATGGTGGAAAACATTTTATACTGAAGATTATGAAGACCACATTTCAAACAAGTGGACTGTGCAAGTAATGGGAGTTGAGCTCCTGAATTTCACATAAACTTCCAGGCCTGAGGTAGACAGCATGCATCAGCTTGCTTACCTCGGGAGGTGAGCATATAGTCTTTAAATGTAGAGATGTGCATATCCCTGTTCTGGAGGATGAGTTCTTGTCCCCTTCTAAAGTCAATAACAAAGCTGTTTTGACTTCATCAGAATGAATGACATGAATGATGGCATGAAAGACATTTGGCATAGGAGCAATAACTTGCATCTAAGCATGTGGCTGCTCATATTCCTAACTTCTGTGATTTTTACACCTGCTAGTTTCTTAAGTAAGCAGTATCGGCATTTAGTTAGCATCTGAATTTTATTTTGTTTGTTTTTCAATGCTTCTAGGTGTTCTAGCTAGAAAGACCACCCTAAAACCACCATGTCTGAGTATTCCTGTCAGTTTGACCTCAGTACCAGGGAAGCTCATGGAGCAGATCCTCCTGAGAGTCATCACGCAGCACTTGCAGGGCAAGCAGGTGATCAGGCCCAGTCAGCATGGGTTTATGAAAGGCAGATCCTGCTTGACGAACCTGATCTCCTTCTATGACAAAGTGACGCGCTGGGTGGACGAGGGAAAGGCTGTGGATGTGGTCTACCTTGACTTCAGCAAGGCTTTTGACACCGTCTCCCACAGCATTCTCCTCAAGAAACTGGCTGCTCTTGGCTTGGACTGGCGCACGCTTCGTTGGGTTAGAAACTGGCTGGATAGCCGGGCCCAAAGAGTCGTGGTGAATGGAGTCAAGTCCAGTTGGAGGCCAGTCACTAGTGGAATCCCCCAGGGCTCGGTGCTGGGGCCGGTCCTCTTTAATGTCTTCATCAGTGATCTGGATGAGGGCATTGAGTGCAACCTCAGTAAGTTTGCAGATGACACCAAGCTAGGTGCGTGTGTCGATCTGCTTGAGGGTAGGAAAGCTCTGCAGGAGGATCTGGATAGGCTGCACTGATGGGCTGAGGCCAACTGCATGAAGTTCAACAAGAACAAGTGCCGGGTCCTGCATCTGGGGCACAATAACCCCAAGCAGAGCTACAGGCTGGGAGATGAGTGGTTGGAGAGCTGCCAGGCAGAGAAGGACCTGGGAGTGATGGTGGATAGTCAGCTGAATATGAGCCAGCAGTGTGGTCAGGTGGCCAAGAAGGCCAACGGCATCCTGGCTTGTATCAGAAACAGTGTGACCAGCAGGGCTAGGGAGGTGATCGTCCCCCTGTACTCAGCTCTGGTGAGGCCGCACCTTGAGTACTGTGTTCAGTTTTGGGCCCCTCGCTACAAGAAGGACATCGAGGTGCTTGAGCGGGTGCAGAGAAGGGCGACGAAGCTGGTGAGGGGCCTGGAGAACAAGTCCTACGAGGAGCGGCTGAGGGAGCTGGGCTTGTTCAGCCTGGAGGAAAGGAGGCTCAGGGGCGACCTTATCGCTCTCTGTAGGTACCTCAAGGGAGGCTGTAGCGAGGTGGGGGTTGGTCTGTTCTCCCACGTGCCTGGTGACAGGACAAGGGGGAATGGGCTTAAGTTGCGCCAGGGGAGTTTTAGGTTAGATGTTAGGAAGAACTTCTTTACCGAAAGGGTTGTGAGGCATTGGAACAGGCTGCCCAGGGAAGTGGTGGAGTCACCATCCCTGGAAGTCTTCAAAAGACGTTTAGATGTAGAGCTTAGGGATATGGTTTAGTGGGGACTGCTAGCATTAGGTTAGAGGTTGGACTCGATGATCTTGAGGTCTCTTCCAACCTAGAAATTCTGTGATTCTGTGATTCTGTGATTCCAGCACTCTTTAAATATTCCAGCAAATAAAAAGCAAACTCAGTTTTACAAAATATGTTTGCCTTACCTTCCCTCAGACACCATGATGTTTTAAAAACAAAGCCTAGTAAATTGATATGCCACTGATGTGTACACATAGCTGTTAAATCTGTTGAGCGTTACTGTTAACTGTACATAGTAAAGTAAGCACACTGACATTTGATCAATGAAAAATCAATCAGTTGCAAATTCAATGATGACAACAAGAAATATTGTACATTGTCCAAAGATACACCCTGAAAAAGCACAGGATTATTCTTCAAGCCTGTCCACTGTTATCCCTTCTTTCACAGTTCCCTTATTCTTTCCTCTGTCATGCTGCAAAGCTTCATCACCTCACTTTATGTCTCTGTCATAGTGCCCATGATACATGATATAAAGTTCTTATACTACAGCTAAAATTAACGTACTTTGAATACTTACACCATTTATTTACTAAAGTGCATATACAAATGCATAGACATATATATCTTTTCTTCCCACTGACCAGATTAATCTCTTGAATGCATTTTACCAAATATGCATTTTAGCACCTTTTGAACGTAACAAAGAAGCTTCGGAGAATAAAAATAAAACAAAATCTAAGATACTAAAAGCTTCAAAAACATTCTAAAGATTTACTCAGACTAGAATAGGTGGTCATATCATACTGCAGTACATTTATGTAAACTGCTTGCTCCTTCAAATACTTGTCAATTCTATATGAGGTATGAGTATCTCGGTGTCAGTTGTATTCCTTAATATTGCTTTATATTTGCTATTGGAAATACCATGAATAATGCAAATAACAAGGTCATCTCACTGAAAATACCGACTTACTTAAGGTCTGCCATGGCAATCCTCTTCTTTCAGAAAGAAGATTTTGTCATTATTAGTGTCAACCATAGGTCACTTGAATATAAGCCTTCATCAATATCAATTAAACTCTATGACCCTCAGTAAATCACTAGAATCAAAGTTAATTCAAATGTTAACAAATATGATTCCATTCATAATTTAAACACTACTTTTATCTAAAATTATTTTTTCAGACAATAAATGTAACAATCATTCTTATCGGAAAATTTCCTGAAGTATTAATATATTAGACTGAAAATCACTGTATTTATTGCAATTTTCGAATAAACAAAGATTAAACAGGTACCAGTCCAATTAAGCTCTAAATGATTACTTGAATGCATAATAGTAAAATATTTGATAATAATATAATTCTTTATTGAGATAATTAAATGTTTTTTTCAGAATTTAAAATCATTTGGGGTTATATGGGCATTGTAGCTTAAGTCATACACAATTTCAGGATTCTCTGTGTAAGAATTCTGTATTATCTACACATACAACACAGATTTGTGAACAACAAATAATGTCTTGAGTTTTCAAGACCTCAGCATTCCCAGAAACATAACTAACATAAAAATACATTGGCTGTATTAATGGAAATACTTAGCAATGGCATATTTTCTTACATGCAATTACATGTTTTGGTTGGTGCCAAAAAATAACCTATAGCTATAATACTGAAAAACTTAGACTAAAAGTTTTCTTGCATTTAGTAAATTTAATATTACAGTGCCATATGCATATAAGGTATATGAATTCTACGGGAATATATGGGACTTATCTGGGAACTGTGTTTAATTGCATGGGAATAAGCATTTATTGACATTTCAGTAGACAAGTAACAACTTGTGTCTTAATATTTTACTGTTCTTAATAGCTGTTTTGGATTTCCAATTTGCAGAATATCAACAGTGTTGTCGAATAAATATTTTGAAATGTAAGTGCCCAGAGGAGATGCTCAAACCCTACCAGCATCTAGTACTCAAAAAAACATTTCACTGATCTTTAGGGTCCACAAATACTTAGGTCCTTTCAATTTTCCCTTTTGAACTAGACTTCTTATCTTCAGGAACATACGATAATCTTCCCTCTGTTATAATGCAAAATTGAGTTCTGTCCATGTAAAATACCCTGTTTCAATGGGACAATACAAACCTATTTCATCCTACAGCTTATCCTCCCTTTGTTTCCCAGATTTTTATTTTTTTTTTTTACTCAACTTTCTGCAATACTCCATTTTGTATATTTTTATTGGAAAGAGTAGAGATTAGCTGATTTTAGGAAAGATGTGAATTCTAGATTACCTGAAACTTTCTTGGAAATCAGCAGTAGACAGAAAATAAAAGCAGTGGTCCAGAATGCCTTCAGCCTGTAGTGAGGTGGGACTGCTGTAAGCCAAGTGGAACTATTTCCCACAGGTGCTGCTTGAGGAAAGTTCACATGACAGCAAGACATCCTCACTTGTGGTAGATGAATGAACATCTCCAACAGCTATGAAGGGTAGCAGCTGTTGGATCACAAAAACCACTGATGAAGTTTCAGTTCAGCTGGGGCTAGATTTCTAGATCTTGTCTTTTGCAAGCAGGGTTAAAACTGGATTTAGGCAACCAGTGCCAAGACTGGTTCTCAGTGGGGGCTGCAGCATGGCTCAGACCAGACTGCAGACCATGAGGAAGGATCTTGCCTCTCTCTCAGTGATTTTCATTTTCTGATGATCTGAGGACTCAGTCACAGCTTTTATTTACAAGCTGTGTGCTGGAGAATAAAGATACAGACAGCTAGCTGTTCGGCAGCATTTTGCTATTGCTAGAAACCCTGGCTGCTAAGGCTCAGAAGTACTTGTTGACAGCATTCTGATGGGAACAACACTTTGTTCCATGTGAGCAATAAATTTTGCTTGGAAAAGCATGGCAGAGTTACAGAACCCTTCTCTGTATCTCCATTTCAAGAGTGGAGGTATATGAGAGTAAATAAGAAGCAAGCTTAATAGTGCTGCTCTCCTGGACTGCAAGTTTTAGAGTCATAAAGTTGAAATGATGGTATTGTTAGGATGTGTGCTATGCTTTGTCAGGTGTGCAAGAGTTACAGATATTGTAGATTTTCAAGTCATAAGGGTTTGTTTTATCATCTACTCTGATCTGCCATATAACAAAAGTAAGAGACTACCTGATAATTCGAGCCTAAAAGCTAATGTCTGACAATCACATATTCTAGAAGAGTAGTCAGTCTTGAATCATAGACTTCAGAGATGAGAATGTTTGCAAGTCTATATTTGGAAGCCAGTTCGTACAACCAGATAGCCTCCCTGCTATCTGGTTGTACTAAAAGTCAATACCTCAGATATAAGTTTAATGTACCTGTAAGGCTTTTTTAAAGATCTAGAATGATGTTTGTTTTCTTTGCTGAATGGACTTCACATTTTTTATCAGTTTTTAATTTGTTTTGAAACCTTGCTTTCATATAAAATTCTTTCACCTGGTGTGCAAGTCATAGCCAAGCTGTTTAGGTATTCTCAGAGGACTAGGAAAATGATGATATTCTTGAAATGCCCAAGATAAGATGAAAGATATAATCTGAGAAAGAAATTGTTTTCAGCTATACTGACTTCTAAAAAATAATTCTAAAAAAAAAAAAAAAAAAAAAAAAAAAAACAACAACAACAAAAAACACACCACATTATATTTTTCTCAATACTTTCCCTCAAGATAAGATGAGGATGTTATTTCAAACATGAAGAAAATGTTTACTGTTATGCTTTCAGTGTACTCCATCCTCATATAGTGACATTTTCTCCTCACAGCTGTTTGTTTCTAACAAAACTTTACATGACAGTTAAAAAAAATATCATAGATAACAGCTGCAGCTGCAATTTACACTATAATAACTAGACAGATAAAGATACCATACAAAAGGCACATGCTCTTTTTGTAAATCAATCTGGAGTGCAAACCTAATGACCAAAAGCAGAAGAAAATGTGCTACTTTTACTTCAGGAAAGGGCTTAAAGAACTGTAGCTAGAAAAAGGAATTGAATAACTGAAATAAGGAAGCTGTTGAAATGCATGCTGTTTATTAGCAGAGGATTTGACAACAGTGTAGGTCACCATTGTGTCTGTTTACAAACAAAGCTGTGCTTTGGGACTAAACTTTTCCCAGACCTGTAGGTAAGAATTTAATGCTCTATACAGCTATAACAAGTTGTTCGAGCCTTGGCCAGCCCTTAAAAATTTATTGACCGATGATGCAGACCTTTGAGATTGTCACCCTAGGCTTCCTTTATAGTGACTACAAAGAAAGAAGCACTCCTATGGAACACATTAATCAAATGTAGATTTCTACAATAAAACAGATAAATCAGACAGAGAGGTAACCCAAAAGTAACTAAGAGACAGGTTACTTCATTATTAATGTCTAAACCAAATGAGATGAACCTTACCCTGTCTGTCTGTCAAGGGAGAACAGCCCTTTGGTCATGACTCAGGTATTAGAACTTGAAAAGAGAAAATTAACAGTTAATGACAGGTTAATGGAAAGTTATATATGAGGAGGAATAGGTTGAGTTTAATGATACTACATTCCCAAAAACTAATCTGGACTGTAAAGAAAGTGCAAGATCTGGGTTTGGGATCTCTTCCAATGATACAGCCTGAAAATGAAAGTAAGGGTTGGATGAGATCCATGATCCTCAACCAGGAATACTGTGAATCATCTGCCAGCTTGTTGGCCTAAAAGCCATGATTGTTAGCAACAGAAAAACAGTAATAATAAAAAAAAATAGAGATAAACTATGTGAGAGACAGAAGTAAGAAGCGATTTCCTTTTTTCTGCACTCTTCCTACTTTCAAATTTGTAAGTACATTTTGTTTGTTTGTTTTCAGCTTAATTTAATTTACTTTAAGGGATATTTAGGACATGTGGCTGAATCCTAAGGCTACCTGTTCTTTGAACTGCCAGTCACTATTTTTTGAAGCGACTCGTAGCCTGATATTTGTTTTCCAAGATCTCTGAGAAGTTTTAAGTGTGTCTTTAACTAATTATGTAGGTTAGCTTGAGATTGTTTTTTTTGTAACATAATCTTGGAAAACTGAAAGGTCTACTAAAGTGATATTCAAACAGAAAATTAATTTTGACATGATGCTTATTGATACAACTACTCTGAATTAATCAGCATGTTGAAGATATATTCAGACAGATAGCTTTTAGTTTATGGTAAGTCTTAACATGTATAGCAGTTATTTGCCCAAGGTATGTTCCTGCTGGACACTAAGCCTAATAAGTTTCTTGTCATGATACATAGTGAGATACCAGGCAGAAGCTAGTTAAACATTGCCGTGTCCCATGCCACAATACCATAAATTGTGCACGGTCCCTTGGCCAGGTATCTGACATGTCTCTACCATGCAGATTTTGCAGTTTTTGGCAGATGTTTTCTCCAGTAGTGTCTTCAGCCAAAACTTACTATTCTTTGCCAGCAACTGACTCTAAATGACGTTAGAAAGCCAGAAGAAAAGTAGGCACCATGTAAGACTGAAAAGAAAAGTCCTTGCCTTGGAAAATCCATGCTGCACTATTCCTAATCTCAAGAAACAAACCATGGCTAGCTGGAAAGGAATGCATTGTCCTCCTAGAATCATCAGCAGTGATTGCAGAATTACAAGTGAAAACAGATATGCTCCTGGGGATCAGAACTGGGCTAGTTCCAGAGTTAAATAAATAAATAAATAATATGATACATAAAAAATCTGTTTCCAAAGTTTGGAGTGGGAAGACTTACTGTTCCTGTGGTTAGATTTTTATTTTTTTTTCCTTATAAACTGACTGTGAACTTCAAGGGCTGGAGAACTCCAGCAGCAACACAGCATTTGGACAGGTTTGGGTCAAAGAAGCCAGATTTCCATTCACTGAGGACTTTGCTCCACAGCTGAAAGGAACCGAGACATAAAGTTCTACTGACAAACTACTGCTCCAAAAACACTGCAGTTCCACATGGAAACACAATGAAAAATAGTTGGAGTGGCTGAGGGATAAATTGACTCATGGAACAGTGAAAGCAAACACAACTTGGCTGCATGCTAGCATTTACCCACAGGTGACATCCAGTTATCGCTGATACAGCCAGGCTCCTGATGTACCAAACAGACAAACCACTGATGAAACTCAGTACAATGATATCTCTCTTGATGGAAATATTTTATGTCCATAATAAACATAAAACAAAAGGTCCATTTAAGTTTCATTAAAGTGTCAGTCAGTTTGACACCATTCAGTCCTTCAAGACAGACAAATTAGGAGAGGAAAAAATGGAGAGCATTGGAAGTAATTGCTTCTAAATTCTTTGGAGAGGTCTTTTTTGAGCACAGCTAACACAGACTCAAGAATAGCAAGATTTGTTAGCCAAACAATACATTTCCATTAATGCTATAGGAGTATAAAACATAAATGAGAAAAAATATATATATTTAAGAAGACTTGGTTTTAATACTTCTTTACATAGGCAAATATTGTATGATTAGTATTCTTGTCAGGAGGATTTTATTTATTTTAGTGCTTCTGGGTTTCAATAAGAAAGACAATATGCTTTACAAAACACAAAGATTTTCTATATAAGCCTGAAAGTCTAGCAGCTGAGCTGTGTCAGTAAATGCTTTCTTTTTACAAATTCTTTTCTCCATTTTCACCTCCAGAATATATTTGCCTTTACTACAGAATGTGTGATATATATGCAGAATGTTTATCTAATCAAGAGACTGAAAATGAATCAACAGAACACCACAAATCACCACTTCTTTGAAAGAGGAGGATTACACTGTGACAGCCATTTGTCATTTTACTCTTAATACAAGTATGTTTTGGGGATTAACAGTCTTTAGCTTAAATGTACTCACTTGGCTCTTCTAGTTTTAATTTCCTGGATGTTCTCCTGTAATGAGATTATACTACTGCTTATTTTTCAGGCAGATTTTTTGCCTATTATCTAGCAAAACTATTTTATTTCTTGCTTTTCATCCAAGACTTATTACTGTGTTTATTGCCGTTGCAAGAGAATGGCAATTCAGATTCTGAAATTGATAGGTGTGCACACAGGTAATATTGCAGACCTTGCCCTCTGCTCTCTGTCATAGTAAGCTTACTTTTCTTAGGAGATGGGAAGGAAATGGCTGTAAACATGTTTTGTTTTGTTTTGTTTTGTTTTCCTATCTTCTTTAAACTTCAAGGTTAAGATTCTAAAATAAATGTTAGGTTGAAGTATGGATAGAGTGGTTAGAAAAACAGCACTACATTTTTACAGCATTCTTTGAGAGTGGCTTTGAAAAACAGTCATATAATTCTATGGAGATCATGGAAGTTGTACGTTCAGTTAGGCCGTATTTTTGATCTTGCCAAAGGATAGTCCTTTTGAGGCTAAGGCTCCATACTTACCAGTACTAACTATGTGTCATTGACCCCTTAGAAGTGCACATTCAGTCTAGTTCAGATGTGGGCGTGTCATTGCCATCCTGTTGAATTGACCAGTATATGACATAAGGAACTCATTCTGGCATTATGTTTTATGCTGACTTCATGCTAACTGTGACAAAATAGATGACATCTTTTCCAGTATCAAGTAAGAATGAAGCTACTGGCTAATATCTGATTCTGCATAAAATGTATCATTTCAGATAAATCAGTAATCACTGTTTTTGTTCTTTTCCTGCACTGTTGAAACCATAGTTATTTTATGCTGGATCAGCTGTTACCATCCCATGATCTCAGCTTCTTTATCTAGAGCAGGAACCTAAAACTGGATTGACTTCACAGAATCATGGTCTGTGTCAAATTCAGTATGAAAAGGAGGGACTGATTCCTTCTTTCTCCTGCAGGATAGCAACACATTTAAATTTATATACATATATAGATATGGATATATATTTACCAGAGAAGATGTGCAATAACTCCACTGGAACGCAATTTTTATTTGCGTTTTTTATTTATCAGCAGTAATTAATATTGTCAAGGAAATTACCATATTAATATTCAATAAAAATCGAAACATTAGTGTGAGGATATTGTCTTCCTATAGTTCCCAAACTTTAATCCCAGCCTTCTATAGAAATAAATAAATAAATAAATAAATAAATAAATAAATAAATCTGCCCATGCTAACTTACCTGGCTGTATTGCAGAAGTCTATCCACCCTGCAGTGAAAACCTGAGAAGGAAATGGAGACTGCAGAAAGCAGCACAGATGGCATTAGAATTTTTTGATTCATCCTGAATACTTCTTCTGGAACAGAAGTCTCCTATATACTTCTTCAACAGTCAGTCCAGACATGAAAAACCTGTAAAATACTTCTCTCATCTGCACTTCTGGCAAAACACAACAGCAACTGGTGTTTTCTACAACAGGCAGTGATTTTAAAAGGTTTCACATAATAATCTTTAGCAGTTAAACACATAATCTTTGTATGTATATGTCTGTTACGTCAGATATATGATCCACTTCATTTGCATGCAGGTAGCTCTACTTAGGTACCAATTATATTACAGCCAGTATGACTTGATATTACACAAGTTCCTGCTTTTTATCCTAGCCAAACGTAAGTTAACATACAATACTGCTCCATCTATACACTGATTTCTGTTGAAGGATGTAAAATCAAAGTGAAAAGTCTTGGGAAAAAATTCTCATCTTATTTTCTAGGGAAGAAAAATGTGATCAAGTAGGCTAAATGACCTGGTCTCAACCTGTATTCTTTATTCTTAAAGTGCCCCAGCATAAGCTCAGTATAGCTAACAGATGACCTGAAGTTCCAAGGTAAAGATTGCAGTCATAAACTTTCTCCTCTGCTGTGGTAGAACCTTCCTCCATAAAGATAAAGCTCATCTATCCAAGACAAGAAATTTTCTGAGGAGATGGTTCAACACCATGAAACAGCTTCTCCTAAGAAATAAGGATCATAATAAACTCCACCATCTTTCATAAAACCATAAGGAACCATTTTCTTTAGCCTTGCACACACTTCGGCAGTGTTTCCACTGGATCGAATCCTCTGATCAAAATGTCTTTTGAAATAATAAACACATTTTGAAAGACAATAAATGCATTTTAAAATAATGACCACACTTCTCAAGAAATGAAGATAAGATATAAAAATAATGCAGTACATATGACAGCTACAGATCACATTGCTAATGAGCTTTTAAAGTAACACAGATACTTTGGTGATTAGAGTAAAATAGAACTTACCCCAAAACAAACAGCAGCAAGGCAAAGACAGAATACCTTTACCTACATGCAAACATGGAAAGCAAATGTCACTGTTGTTAATGTTTCTTCTGTTTTCAATAACTGTGCCAGCATATCCCTGATTCTGATATTATCTAAAGAACTACTAGTATAATAATCATCCTTTACTTGTAAACCTATGCAACGTAACAGAAGAAACTTAACATAAACCAAACAGTATAATAGGGGAGTATAGTTTACAACCCAATTAAAATTGGTACACAGTCTCCTAATCCACTTACACATTTTTAAATCAGACTCTTGGATCCTGAGTTAAAAAAAAAAAAAAAAAAAAAAAAACTTCCTAGTTCCTGTCTAGGTTTCTAGACTTGGATAGGTTCTATCCAAGTAAAATGGAAGCTTAGGAGCCAAATAAGGACTAGTCTAACTATATCTGAATTTTAAGCACAGTCAGCAAAAGATGTTACATCTCAGCTGATGTTATATCTCTATCCTTCTGATAAATGGCAAAAGGTTATGTCCCTGGTCCCCTTGTCCTCCTGGTCCCCTTCAGTACAAAGTCAAATGGATTTGTTTTACCTGCTGCTAAAATTAATTTTGACCATACTCTTATACGCATGCTTTATTTTACACATTGAGTAGTTCCACTGATTTGAATCAGCACTTCTGAGATAGTAAATGGCCTGAGAAACAAAACTGCCCCCAAATTTTTCACATTTTTCTTCTTTTACCGCATTCTTTAAAGATTTTCTTAAATCAAGTGATGTGACTTCTCAGATCTGGGCTAACTATACTGACATACACAAAAGGGAAGAACTCTTGGGAAGGATATAGTTCCACCATTATGGATATGAATGGGTACGCATTTTGTCAGCTTTTTTATGAGAGGAACATACATACTGCACCATGTGATAATAAAAGGAGGTTACAAGCCTAACAGTCTTCTTCACTAAATCCATGTCTGAGCGGTGTCACTTACAAAGGTTTTTCTCCTTTTTTTTTTTTTTCTTTAGTGAGCATAACCACGTTTTATTAGGGTTTGTATTGGCTTAAGAAAAACAAACAAACAAACAAACAAAAAAAACACATTATGGTTTAAAAAGAAAATAAAGCACACCCAAAACTTACACTTCTAAAAGTCACTCCAAAACATCAAGCTGGTATTGTCTCCTTAAAAATGTATACAAATAAAACATCGATAAGTTTATTGTACACAGAGTTAAAGTACTTCAACTATTAATAGTTGTCCTGGTTTCAGTTAGAACAGAATTAATTTTCTTCGTAGTAGCTGGTGGAATGGCTTGGTGGAATGGAATTGTTTTGGCTTAGGATGAGAAGAGTGCTGATAACACACCAATGTTTTAATTGTTGCAGAGCAGTGCTTATACCAAGCCAAGGACATCTCAGCCTTTTGCTCTGTCCTGCCAACAGGCAGGCTGGGGGTGCAGTAAGAGCTGGGAGGGGACAGACCCAGGACACAAAGAGCTGGGAGGACCCAGACCCAAACTAGCCAAAGGGGTATTCCATACCATCTGACATCATGCTAAACAATATATAGGGGTGGCTAGCCGGGGGGAGGGGGCCGGACTGCTCAGGGTTAGGCTGGGCATCGGTCAGCGGGTGGTGAGCAATTGCATTGTGCATCACTTGTTTGTACACATTATTATTACTTTCCTATTATCACCATTGTATTATTATTATTATTATTGTTATTATTATTTTTGTTATTATTATTTTGTTATTATTATTTTCCTGTCTTATTAAACTGTCTTTATCTCAACTCACGGGCTTCACTTTCCATTTCTCTCCCCCGTCCCAGAGAGGGAGTGGGGAGGGTGAGCGAACGGCTGCATGGTGTTTAGCTGCCGGCCGGGTTAAACCACGACAACAGTTTTCCCAAATTTGACTAAAATATTTTCATCTGTCTTAAGCATAACTTATTTTTGTTGTCCACTCTATAATTTATTAGCTTTCTGTGTCACCACTGATGTCATCTTAAAAAATATTTTTTTCTGATAGAGAAATTTATCCAGTGACAAAAAGTATTGCCTGCTCCAAAGAAAATACAACTATATAGTTATGAATGCACTATTTGGTTGAACTTGCAGTATGGTTTGGTGTTCATAACACAGGATTCTTTGTTGTGTCCCTATCAAAGAGAAGTCATTTGTCTATTCATAGTGAGGTTGTAAGATTAACAACTCAGGTTTCCATTTCTGTCCATTTATCTGACCCCTTGTCATAAAACCTGCCAATTGCCTTTGGTATGCCACACCTTTTAGGTTGGCATACCACTTCTAATCTTTAATGCTTTTTTTACCGTTCAACAGATAATTTTTGGTCCTGTAGACCAGCTACAGGATTGTTTATCATAGGAAAAGTACTTCAGATTGTTTATTTGGAGGAATGCTGTTAGATTTGGATTAATATTATCTGCTTGGAAATTATTCTGTGTCCTTATTAATTTTGTTCTTCTCATCTGTGTAAATCTGTGAATCACTATTTGCTGATGTTATAATTCTATGCCATATTTTCTGAAAATGTTCACAAGCATGTATCTTTTATTTACTGGCAATAGAGACACTTAATGCTGTGTTATCAATGTATAGATTTTTCTTTTTGGTTTCAGATTAGGTACTTATTATGTTCTACTGTTTGTTTTGTTTTGTTTTTCTTCCCTTAAAGTTTATGCTTTTCATGAGGTACTTATTGTCAGTGCAATGTTCATTCATCTTATGTTGACTTGTTCACTTGTTTTTTCAAAATTACTTATTGCTCAGGGATATACCATCTAAAAGAAGTCAGGTGATGAGCATTTTAGAATGTACTGAGATGTACTATTATTTTGTTAGATTTTTTATTGTTCTATTATATAAATAAATAAAATCATATTTACCTTATTTACAGAGCTTGAGATTCCACCAAGTTAATCTAGGTTTCAAGAGTTCTAAAGATAGTTTTAGGATAGTTTTTTATTCCTTTATTTAACTTGAATCTGAATTTTCTTTCTGCCTTTCAGCAAACTGAAAAAATATATCATTTTTGTAGTCCTGTCTCCATTGAGAAAGGCAGTCTAGGTCAATCGCATAATATTATGTTAAGCATTATGTCAAGTAGCTGATTTTCCTTTGAGAAGGCTTTGTCTCTTTGAAAGAGGCAGAGAACACAGCACATAGAACTATAAAGAATCAACTTGGACATAATCAAGGCAAAATGTAAAAATATATCTTCACATACAAATGTATGTCTAACAGACAAATCCTTCAGGACCATCTAATTAGGACACTTATAACTTAAACATATTTTTATAATGACTTAATCAGAGCAAGTTGCTTTCATAGCTCCTTGAGTAGAGTTCTTTAGAAAACTGAAACTATTATTTATTTTTTTTTCTCTCTTTGCAGGACATTGTTTCATTTTCATAGAGATTTTGACATATGTCACTAAAAACATAAAATCAATTGCTAAAGCAGTTACTTTTTTCAATCTTTTCATAGAGATATGTTGTAGATGTCCATATGCTCATTTCCAACCTTTCAAATGTTCTTTTAGATTGCGTTAAAGTCAAATAGTTTTATGTATTTCACTGAGTCAAGAGTTCCGTGGGAGTTGTGTCTGAAACAGGCAGCAGATTGAGAACAAGAAGTTTTTCATTGTGATATTTCCAGTGAATGAAGTTATGAATATTAATACTGATTTTTAAGGACAAAGCTATAAGATAGAAAGGTTACTGAGTGGAAAATTAAGATGTCATAGCAAATGCTGCAGATATACAGGAAAAATGGCCACACCTATATAAATAGCATGTAGTGAAAACGAAGCAATGTGCCACTTCCAAGAAATGACAAGTTTGAACTTGTAATGAATTACTGAAATTTTTCTGTAAACCCTTCAAAAAAAAAAAGTATGTTTACTACTGATTATTCATAGCACAATAATGCCTTGAAAGTCAAACCATGAACACAGTTACCGTTTATACAAACAAACTGAATCAAAGCAAAAATAAAAAAAAAGTCAGCCTCTGCCACAAACTACCCATTATTTAAATAAAAATGATGAAGTTTCTGGCAGCTCCTAAACTAAAACAACACTAATACTCTGCTCAATAAAATGGAAATAATTATTTGCCCAAGTATTGTGGTTTCACCCTGATGTTCGCCTAAATTCCACCACACCGCTCTGTCATTCCCCCTCATCAATGACAGTGATGAAAAAGGGCTCACGAGTTGAGATAAGAACAGGGAGACAACTCATCAATTACTGTGATGGGCAAAACAGACTCAACATAGAGATATTCATATAATTTATTGCATATTACTAATAGATCAGAGTGGTGAGAAACTAAAAGAAAACTAAAACCACCTTTTCCCTATGTTCCCATCCTCCCACTTCTACCTTCTCCCACTGAGCAGCAGAGGGGAATGAGGGTTGTGGAAAATGCATAATACTGTCTCTGCTGTTCCTTCATCCTCTCTCTCTTACACCATTTTAGGGGTCCTTCTCACAGGATGCAGTTCTTCACAAACTGATCATACCTGGGCTTCCCACAAACTGTAGTTCTCCAATATGGGTCTATACCACAGTGTTCATCTTTCAGGTAGAGATTGCTCCAGCACGGGTCCGCCACGGATGGCAGCTCCCCCCAGACCCCCTGTTCCTGCAGGGGCTCTCCATGGGCTGCAGCCTCCTCCAGGCCACATCCAACTGCTCCACCGGGGGCTCCTCCACGGGCTGCAGCATGGAGATCTGCTCCATGGGCTGCAGGGGGACAACCTGCTCCACCAGGGGCCTCTCCACAGGCTGCAGGGAAACTGCTGCTGCCTGCCTGGGGCATCGCCTGCCCTCCTGCTGCACTCACCCTGGGGGCTGCAGGCATGTTTCTCGCACATTTTCTTGTCTGCCTCAGCTGCTGATGTGCAGCATTTTTTTCCTTTCTTAAATATACTCTCACAGTGTATTTAAAAAAATAAGCCACCAGCTTTTCTCATTGACTCAGCCTTCGCCAATGGTGGGTCCCTTTTGGAGCAGGCTGGAGCTGGCTGTTACCCAACATGAGGCAGCTTCTGGACTCCTCATAGAGGCTACCCTTGCAGCCTCCACTTGAAAAAAATGCCATGTAAAGCCAATACACCCCAATAAATCTCATATATAATTTTTTAGATCTTGGTATTAGTCGGAAACTCTAGAAAACTCTGATGCCTAATTTGTATCCCATATGTGAGTAGTTTATGACAACCAAAGGCAGTTCTTAAAAATAAGGAAGAGAAAGATTTCTTACAGAATCAGTGCATGTCATAGTCTCTTGAAAATAAAGTGCATAACAGCAGACATAAAAGAGAATGCTGTAGTAAGACAAGCTGTAATGAGTTCAGTGTGTTAGCATGCAATTTATGAAAGATTTCTCTTCTTTAATACAACATTTTTCATTATCATTAGTCCTTGAGGTGCATGCCAACCTTTTGCTGGTGAATGTAAATGATGGAAAGCCTGTAGGAAAGAAGGAATCACAGCTTTTTTGCTCTTGTTTTGAATTGTTGCACTACATGGTTTTGCAAGCAGAGAAGTCATTTATATAACACTGATATCATAAGCAGAGCTATATAGTTTCCAGTGACATCACAACCTACAATCCACACCATTTTTTAACTGAAAATGAAATTAATGCAAAATCAAATTTCTTGTCTCAACAGCCTCAGTGACATTGTCATAAGTAATTGGACTTAAAATAAATAAATAAATAAAAGATGAAGATCCAATGTCATTACAGATTGCCTTTTAAGGGTTGCAACGAAAATGACTCTTTAGGGGCCTTTTAAATGACAAGGAAGATTAGAAAAATAGGGCTTTTAACTTTAATTTTTTATTTTCTCAGGACCAGACGTTTCAATTAATATGTTCAACAAAAACTAATATTTGCATTAGAAAAGAATAAATGAGACATATGATTTCTAAATCATCAGCAGCTCTGCACTGTTTGTCAATGCTGTACTGGCATCTTTGCAAATGAGATCATTATAAACTAGACTGTGTCCAAACATGGACCTAGTAATCAAACATCCACATCTGCAAATATGTACCTAGTGTGAGAGGATGGTCTTCAAGAAAAGGTTGTCAAGCAGACATTTTCTTGAAGGAATTCATGAAGATCTCCTCAAGCTTCCTAACCCTGAATTTTCCATGCCTATGTTGGAAGGATATTGCATCTGGCAAACAAACATTTTTTGTATGAGCTTACAGCTTTGTTGAAAGCAAAAGAATGATTTTTTTTTTTTTCTGATAAAAAAATAGTAATTTCACAGAACTAGTTATCTGGAAAAATTATACTTCCTATTTGTACAACTATACCGAAGCAGAAAAGCATAACATCTTATATGTGAAACAGATTTAATGTTCTTTATTATTATTATTTACTGTTGGGGGGTACTGAAAACAGTGAGTGTACTTCTATTTTTTTTTTCTTTTATTTTGAGAGAAAGAACAAACTAGCAACTTATTAGAAATTTCACCAGAATTTAGAAAAAAAATAGTTCTAAGCCTGAAAATACTTAGGACCTTATATTAGAATTAGCTGGAATCTGTTCTGAGTCAAAACCAAATGTTTCTGCCAGGTAAAAAAATAAATAAATAAAATAATATTTCAAGCAACTTAAACCCTGAATTTTAGCAACACATTCTGATGCCTAATTTCATGTAATTTTAATTGAGAACTGGAATCTATGTACCCTTGGAATATTGGAATAGGCTGTTACAATGTTCACCATTGCTTCACTAATTCTGTCTATGGTAAAAATAGTATTTTTCTGTGTTTGTTTGTTTGTTTGTTTTGTTTTGCTTTGTTTTGTTTTTTAGCAAATCCACAGAATTTTTCTGTCTCCAAATTGAAAAGCACTGATTGTCTCCTATTGAAAGCACTCACATCTGAAACAAAACAAAAACAAAACAAAAACAAACAACCAAAAATAACAACAACAACAACAAAACAGTTCTAAAGGCATAATCGGTCCTAGTAAAACTAACAATATTTCTTAAAACTTACCTTAAACTGAATTGGATCTATGACTCTATTTTCTATAATGTAAAATGTACTCCCTCAACTTAATCATCTCCAAATAAATAATCATATATGATTTAAGCCTTTTTGTCTGTATTTCTTTCTCCAAGTGCTTTTTGTTGTTGATGTTGTTTTGTTTTGGTTTTACTTTTTTTTTAATTATTATTATTCATTCCATAATTAGCTTTCCAGGCCTTATCCCTCATTTCCCAGTGAAATAGAAAAGTAGAAAAATAAAAAAAAATAAAGATACAATGAACAAAAAACTCAGTTGCCACCTTATTCCCCCTTCTGTGTATGTTAAGTTTTCATAGATCCCTGTCAGAATGACTTTTATCCAGCCCCAAAGTGTGACTGCATTTCTGCTGAAGGCTCTCAGAAAGTCAAGGAAAATCATGAACACTTTCCTGTTTCTGTAATTTTCTATAATTTAAAACATCAGTTGATACTTTCACTGACGTGCTAAAATAAGCATGTTAAGTCAAGTTCTTATTACAGTCAACATTCCCTGAAAAAAGACGGAGATACTAAATTGCCCCAGAGCAGGAATAGCAGAGCTGTCCTGGCTTGTTGGTGGCTGAAGAAATAATTTGGAATCATCAGTTTAGACTAGCCCTTTTCTTACATTTCTTTCATATATATATTTTTTTAGTTATTATTTAATTATTTTGGATGTTGTCAGGGATATATCCTTGGTCAGTGGGACCTTTGGTCTTTCATTATATGGGTTTGAAAGGACTTTCATTATCCTGCAGCAATTCATCCCTATCTGAATGTATGTAACGGCCTGAGCTTCTAAAATAATGGTTCCACTTACTGGTATAATGAAAAACTTGCTGTTACTCTGCTATATCCAGGAAAGACACTAATTTTTAGGAAATTGTGGGGTATTTTGTACAGTGCCCATGGATACGTGTCTTGGCTTTATTAATGTATCTGCCTACTGCTCAGTCTGTGACAAAACAATGGAGGTGTGAGTCAGGAAGCAGCACTCAGAGTTCAGATGAAAGGGGCAGTTTGTATTTAGACACTGGCAGGTTAGCAATAATTACATTTTGATCACAATGACAAGTTTTTCTCTGGAACTGTAGGACTGATTAACTTTTCACTCTAAAATGTTCACAGAGGTTCTGATCTCATGACATCAGCCAGCACTTAATGGAAAAGGGGACAAAGAACATGTCTGTAGCAAAAGAAAATACAGAAACAAAAAAAAATTATGCTAGATACTAAGGTAGGATTACAGACAATGAAACCTGAAATGATTTGACATGCTGACCTGACACAGTGAAAATTAAATGAGAAAAATGAGTGTATACCAAAGAGGAAAATGTTGTTATTGTCAAGCAGCGAACAAAGTGGATTGATAGACCTCTACCACCTTTTCATTATGCTGTTCTAATCAGATTGTTTGATTACACATGATGAAAGGTATCAGAATATTTTCATTTTGTAAACAAGAGAAGCACTTTTATGCATCTAGACACACATATATACATTGTACTTACATGGGTGCAATTTTATATTTTTTCTTCTGTTTCTTTTATAGAAAAAAAAAAAGGTGTTTTTCAACCTCAAATTCCTGAAGCAATAGTTTATTTACTATCTTTCTTCTTGAATCTATCCCCATTTAATAGTGTACTGTTTATAGGAATGTTTACAACATCTTCAGTTCAGATGTGCAATAAGACTTTACTTGCAAGGCTCATGACAATATGTATTCTTTCTTAAAATGAATCCAGGTAAATTCAGATTGCTGGTTTTTAACTAATCCTGAAGCATGCACAGCAGATTTTCCAGTAAATGTATTGAAATGAATCCTTAAGAGAACCTACCATACATATAACCAACTCCAACAAAAAAATACAGAAAACAGATGAAGAGAGAAATCCAACTTTTATTAGCTAACAATATGTACACTGAAGTCACAGATCATTATAAACTGTCTAGTTTATTTGAATGTGGTGATATTACATTGGAAAAGTATTAATGGCTAGAATTAAGTAGATCTCACTGATAATCACAGGACTGTCAAAATGGATGCCTCTGTTGAGCAGATTTTTTTCAGGCTAACGCTCTTAAAAGCTCCTTTATTCAGAGGAAGAGGTGGGCACAGAAGCCGCTGGCCAGTGTGGCAGCCAGCAGAGCTGAGCTTAAGTCAAAAAACCTACCCAGGGAACTAGGTTCTTTACCAGAGGTACAGAGACAGATTTTTGGGCCCAGATAACTTTAGGGAGTCTGGCTGGGTAATTCTGAGGCTGAACACTGTCACATGTTTGTTCCTCTGAACACTGTGGATACAGATTTTGTGCTTGTACTCAGCCAACAATCAGGACTTCATCTCTTTCTCTCATTTGGACTAGACACTTCATTCTGGACTGGTGAAGTTATGTTTATATTAAGTATATTTGTGTGATTTTTTATTTGTTTGAATGCAGAGGCAGGCTGGCCCTGCTGTAAAGCTACATAAATTTTGTCAGAGAGATGTGGTTCACCATCTTTGCTATAAATAAATACATAAAATAAATGAACGCTCCTTCCTACACCTTTATCAAGGTTACTTGATAGTAACCAGCAAGTCCCTAGTGAATGTTGATAACATCCCTGGATCTTAATACTTGTTCCTATGTTTCTATGGATGTGCACAGATTGTGGATACCCAGATACTTGGAGAGGTAAAAAACTGTCCCACGTGATTAGCAGGAATTCAGTCACCGTACCTGGCAGGCACTAACTCCCAGGGTGCTATTACATTCTTTACAATCATCAGCTGCACTTCTGGATGTGAGGTGCAACAATCAAATGCTGATGCCATGAATAGAACTGGATAAAAAGTTAATGAAAAGTAAATCAGGTACACAGCCTTTGTTCTGACTAGCACAAAGACAGTAACTGTCCATCTGCTTACATAGTCTAAGACATGTGTCTAGAAGTTAAAGTCTGTGGAGTAAGTGAGTATACAAGTTGTTTGGAAATATGATAATGGTAAATAAGTACAAATTGTCAAACTGCTTAATATTGTGTTAAACAGAAAGTCATTATCTTTTAATCTCTTGGGGTACCTCCCAAGAAATACTGGTATACTGGAATAGGCTCTTCAGGGAAGTGGTCACAGCACTGAACATTCCAGAGTTCAAGAAGTGTTTAGTCAATGCTCTCAGAAATATGGTTTGATTTTTGGGTGGTCCTGTGTGGAACCAGGAGTTGTATTTGATTATCCTTGTGGGTCCCTTCCAAGTTAGGACATTCCACAATTCTAGGATTGCAGTCTTGCACACAGTTGGCCTACTGTCATTTTTTGAGCTATGTTTACAAACAGCTGTGCCAAAGTTTCCAATTAGTAACGTTCATGTTTGCAGCAAGCATACATAAAACATCTATCACCTACATTAAAGTTTAAAAACATTTACCAGGGATGCAAAGCTCATCAATTTCTTAAAACTACCCAGATAACATCTCTTACAAGTACTTTGATATGCAACAGTTAAAGAAATTAAGCTCTTATGCTAATCAAAATTTCCTTGATTTTCATGTTTGGGTGATCATCCTAATCAATCTACACTATGAAAAAGTAATTGCTCTAATCCTAGTTCTGACAAATGGAAATTGAGCTAATTAATTTGGATTTTGAGCAGGATTTTAATGCAAGTATTCCATGTTTTTCTTATTGTGCTATGACAATTGCATCCATCTCATAGTTCAATCTCAGCAATCATTTGACTTTGGAACCTAGTTCATATTCTGTATTCATGCTCTCTGACCTTCTATTTAAATTTTGTGCACAGTTTTTAATTTAGTACATAATATGCACTTTGATGAGAGAGATAAAATAATAGAAAAGAAGGGAAAAAGGATAGAAAAGGAGAGAAAATGAAAAAAAAATGAAAAGGGGAAAAAAGGAACAACAAAAAAAACAAACAAACAAAAACGAACAAACCACAAACAAACAAACAAACACAGTGCTTTCAGGGGATACCAGGCCAGTTATAAAGAAGACTTCTTAGTATTTGTAAAGTTAACCATATGTGAATCTGTTCATTTCCAACTACCTTGACCATAATAAGGGCATAGTCTAAATGATTATTTCTGAGAAGGGGCAGTGAAGTTGCATAATTTTGACAGATCCAATCTCTTCACAAAACAGAAATAGTTCTAATGAGTCCCATTTTTGTTGTTGTTGTTTTTTAATTTGGTGTATTACATTTTAACTAGTTTTTCAAATGCTCCCCCAGAAAAAAAAAAAAAAAAAAAAAGGATTTTTTTTTTATAATTTTCATATTTTATCATCATGACACAGACATTTAAAATATTTTCTATTTTCCATTTAAAATCTTTAAAGGTCTTTAAACATGAGTTGCTAAAGGAATCCAAAGAATCAGTATTAACAATAAAGCTATCACAGAGAACTCTCAAAATTTAAAATCCAGCATGAAAGAATGGGAAAAAAAATGAATCAGGAGCAAACAGTAAGAAAACAATGGAAAATCATTGAAATAAACATTTTATCATGTGTAAATTCATATTTACTATCCCAGTACCACACATAGAAACACATAAATCTCTGAGATGTTATTGTATAGTTATTTTAATATTAAAATATTTTAGCAAGATTTTCTTGCAATTAATAGTAGGCCTTGCCTTTACTAAACGAAAAGTATGAGACTGGCTCTTAATTAAATTTAATAATATAATTATAATTAAATTTAAAATAATTAATTTGATTTCAGTGGCAAGAAACTTTATGGTTGCTATGCACTCATCTATGTTTTATATTACAGAAATAACAATTTGTGCATTTCTTCACATGAATTTCAATAGATTGCTTGATCAAGGGTGTTTATTCACTGTTTTGTTCTGTTTCTTTTAATTATATGCAGCCACTTCATAAACTAAGTACTTGATATAATTATGTGGTGGTTTAGCACTGGTAGGTAGCTCAGCACCACCACCCAGCTCTATTACTCACCCTCTTCAAAAGAACAGTGGGAGAAAATACAATGGAAAAAAAAAAAAAAAAAAAAAAAAAAAGTGGGTTGAGATTAGGACAGAGAGACTGCTCACCGTCTGCTCCTGCATGGGCTCCGCTCCACAGGCTGCAACTCCGTCGCAGGGCCTTCTCCTGTGAGGGCTCCCCATGGCCTGCAGCCTCCTCTAGGCCACATCCAACTGCTCCACCGGGGGCTCCTCCACGGGCTGCAGCATGGAGATCTGCTCCATGGGCTGCAGGGGGACAGCCTGCTTCACCAGGGGCCTCTCCACAGGCCGCAGGGAAACTGCTGCTGCCTGCCTGGAGCATCGCCTGCCCTTCTGCTGCACTCACCCTGGGGGCTGCAGGCATGTTTCTCACACATTTTCTTGTCTGCCGCAGTTGCTGGTGTGCAGCATTGTTTTCCTTTCTTAAATATACTCCCACAGAGGTGCCACCAGCTTTTCTCATTGACACAGCCTTCACCAATGGTGGGTCTGGAGCCGGCTGTTACTCAGTATGAGGCATCTTCTGGACTCCTTACAAAGGAGCAGCCCCTACTACCAAAAGTCTACCATGTGAACCCAATACAAACTATAAACATGGGAGTGGGTTTTTAGTTTAGGAAATATTCCTACATGCATTTAAACTCATAAACCATTGATATAAGTAATCTCAGTGTAATATGATGTACAGGCTTTGCATACCCAATGAATATAAGATTTCCAATAATATTCATGACTGGTCCAGCTATAATACAGGCTAAAAGTTCTAATTTGTTTGCAGTGATTCTGGATTTTATAAACTCACTAAACATTCAAAACCAAATCCTTGGTTTACCTCATGATTTACACAAGCAAGAAGGATGAGAATTTGAAACTTGTGCTGTATTACATATCATTTTATTTCATGTCTGTTTAAACATTGCCTCTCTCCCCCCTTTGTTAATAGAGTTCTAATGAAATAAATATGATATATATTAAATGTGTGATTTTTTGCAAAGAACTAATTTTCATCATCTATCACAAATGTGACTGGAGGTGATGGATGTGTTTCCAGATTTAAACAAGCAACTAGTAACAAAAGAAGCTACTAAACTAACTAGTGCAATGGGTTGAAGAGTGTCGCAGAAATTGATTTCAAAGACAATAAGCTGCAAGAATGAGTGATAACAATTGTATGTATGTATTTTTGAATATGTGAGAGGGAGTGTGTATATATTGTGAGTCAGAAAGGAAATGGAAAGATAAGAGGAAGTAATAATCTGGGAACGCAGTCTTGGTAATCAGTCTGCTCCTTGCTCTGGCCTGTGTTAGTGGAAACAGCCACACCAGACAGCTTCATCAGGGGTCCAACCTAAATGTTTCTGTGCTAATACATGTAGCATAGGGAATAAACAAGAGGAGTTTGAGGTGTACGCATGCCTTTAGGGCTATGACCTCAATGGCGACATGAAGATGTGGTGGGATGACTCCAGAAGTTTGAGAGGTAGACCTGTGCAAGCCTCATGAGGTTCAGAAAAGCCCAATGTTAGGTCCTGCATCTGAGTTAGGGAAATCCCAAACAGAAATACAATCCCAAACACAAGCACAAATACAGGCTTGGTGGAGAATGGATTGAGAGCAGCTCTGAGGAGAAGGACCTGGGACTGTTGGTTGATGAGAAGCTCAACATGAGCCAGCAATGTGTATTGCAGCCTAGAATGACAACTGTATCCTGGGCTGCATCAAAAGAACTGTGGCCAGCAGGTTGAGGGAGGTGATTCTCCTCCTCTATTCTGCTTTCTTGAGACCCCACCTAGAGTACTGCATTCGTCTGTATGGCCCTCAGCACAAGATGGACATGGTTATTTTAGAATGAGTCCAGAGGAGGACCACAAAGATAATAAAAGGGCTGGAGCACCTCTCCTACAAATAAAGGCTGAGGGATTTGGGGTTGTTCAGCCTGGAGAAGCAAAGTTCCATGGTGACTTTATAGCAGTCTTTCAGTATCTAACGGGGGCCTACAAGAAAGCAGAAGAGGGCTCCTTTATCAGGGAGTGTAGTGATAGGACAAGGAGTTCTAAACTAAAAGAGAGTAGGTTTAGATTATATATTAGGAAGAAATTCTTTATTATGAGGGTGTTGGGGCACTGTAACAGGTTTTCCAGAGAAGCTGTGGATGCCCCATCCCTTAAGTGTTTATGGCCAGATTGGATGGGGCTTTGGGCAACCTGGTCTAGTAGGAGGTGCCCTGCTCATGGCAGGGGGACTGGAAGTACATAATCTTTAAGGTTCCTTCCAACTTAAAACATCCTATGTTTCTATGATTCTGTGAAATCATCAGACAGCACTGTACCAAAATAAGAAAAAATAAATAAAAAAAATAGGAAAAAAAAAAAAAAAAGTGTGCACCTAGGAAGATATATTCTCACAAGGTTTCAAGGATCATTTAACACATACGTCAAGCATACTGCATTGTGTGCTAGACTAGTATTGCTGACTACTGCATTACTGATATTCTGCACAAATGTGCCATATTGTGATAGGCTCCCTGTCTATGTATCTTAAAGCTAGACACATCTGGTTACCCTTTTCTGTGACAGAGGAACTCACAGTATATGGCCAGCTCCCAGCATGACATAAGGGGTCTATATCTATTATATCTTGCATCTATAAATATCCTTCATATGTATATACATGTCATTCTTCATACAAGACAACAAGCTTAATGAAAAAGATGTAGGGCTTTTATTTTGTTATTGTACTTGCTTATAAAAAGAAATAACAAAAAATAATGGTTCCTTGAGTCTGTCCACAATATATGGTGAGTACCATGACTACAAAATTGGAGGGATATGTAATACTATTAACCTTAAGTTAAGAAAATAACCAAGCCTCCAAAGTCAGGAAATGTTTCTAAAATTTTAAGAATAAATATGATCTCTTTTTTTAATTTGTGAGGCCTATCTGCCATGCTCTGTTTTACAACAATCTGTATTCAGATCTGGATCGGGTTTATGTTCAGTTGCTAATGCCTTCTTAATGCCTCCCTCCTCTAAGTTCTCCTTCCACAGTCACTTCTCTCTCCTATAACCTTTTGTGACAGATTTATCGTTAAAGAAATTAAATTTTGGTTTTCTGGAGAGTGAAGAATAAGCAGTATATCCTTTATTTAAAGCTCAGACAGGGCAGTATGCAGAGACGACAAGGGAACATGCGCACTCTGAGACCATTTGAGAAACATGAATAATCACGAGAACTATGCAGACCGTCACACTGTACATGTTGGCTACACTTCACCATGGCACTTGTGAGGTGTGAGATGCATCTTCCATCACACCTTCGCTAAACCACACATATTTAAATATAACCATAATCTATTCCTGTGGCTTGTGAAGCACTCACTTCCCTGCCAGCCACCACTGCTGCTCCCAGGGACTTTTGACATTGGTTTAATGAGATGAGAATTTCACTTGGGGATGTGGTTTTCTTCTGAGATCTCTTGTAATAATCAGACTATACAGAAGCAGTGAGATCAACCAGCATTTAAATAAATATTGATCAAACTATTTACTCATTGCTACCATTATGGAATGTACCAGGTGAGTTTATTAATTAGAAAAGGTGCATAGGGAATTTCATCCTGTGTATAAAATGTAAAAAAGTTATCCATCACACATAGTAGGGAGGAGTACTCATTTCTGCTATGGAATTCTGTTTTTTCCTGTAAAATCCATGTATGAGCTGGTAAGATACAAGGTACCTGATCCTTTTTTGTTGTTGTTTGTTTATTTGTTTTGGTTTTGGTTTTCTTTAAACCATAGAAATCAAAGGATAATATAGTATGTAACAATATTGTAGGATATACCATTCAAGCAAGACTGTAATAGTGAAGTGATTTTGCAGTGTATACTTGATGTGATTTAGGATACTCTGTATAGATCTTAGAGAAGTTTCATGGTAGATTTATTAATTTTTTCATCCTACTGTCAGTGAAACACCAAACAGTAAATTTAATCTAATTTTTCCCTGGTAAATTTAATCTACTCTTTACCATTTTCATTCTTTTCTCAAGCCAACATTAACATACATATAGACCTATGTATGCATCTACCACAATTGCCTCTTGTTTGTGAACAGAAGGATACTACACCTTTCACCTATTTGCAGCAAATAAAATGGAAGAAAAAGAAATTAAATTGACTATGAATTAGCACATTTATCTTACTAAATCTTTCTTCAAAAGTATAATTTCTTCCAAGAATGGGAAGATGAGCACTCCATTTTGCTTATGCTCTCTATAAAAGTTTCTGACAACATTGAATATTATCAGTACTATGTACTATAATGACATTTTCTCAACAGGAACAATTTATTTTATGAAGCTATCCTTTCTTTAATTAATAATAATAATAATTGATTTTAAAGCATATCTTCTAAGTAAAGGACAAAATTTCATATCCAGTCCACCTCTGTATTAAAGTAAAATTCTTTCCTATACCATGGTTTGTTTGATATTTTTTTTTAGGAAAAAAAAATAGCCATTTAATTAACCTTACAGTTATATATCCATCCTTATTAATATATAACAACATTGCATTGTACAGTAAACCATTATTGCCAGCTGCAACAATTGGCATAAAGTTTAGCTAATAGGTCAAACCACATTGTGTAGGTCCTTGTGCAAGATACTGTGAGGAGGAGTATGGCCAAGGACAGTTCTTGCTTATTGCTATCCCTTGTAGACAACTGCATCTTGCTTGGCTGAAGATCAAGTCCATAAAATTCTCTCAGTTTTGCTCTTTTCTTTGTATGAGGTCACTTATGTTTTCATATTAACTTTCCCAGACATGGAACCCAATCACATGGGGTGATCACCCTAAAAGTAACTCTGTTGGGCTTCCTGTAGCAACTATGAGCCCGAGACAAGAGTAAGCATTATCTATTATTACAAAAGCATTTTCTCTTTTTGTAGGAGCAAGCCACAACTTCTCAGCCATGGGCTCAACCACAGTGCCTGGAAGTTCCCATCATCCTGGCAGGGCTCCTGGGACTTCCCCTCCAGTTTTCAGGACTGACTGCATCTGGAGTGGTGATAAACTGTATTGTATCTATTGGCTGTTGTGTGGATTCTTATCAGCCATGAACTCCATACCTTTGATCCCACACAGGCATGTTTGTTCTCTAGGAATATTAATATAAACTGTGATGCAGTCTGATTTCACACAGTTCAGTGTGGATTAATCAGTACTACATTGACAAGAGTATGACTTGTCAAAAATAGGAGGTTTTAACTTAGAGAATACTCAAATCAAGATGGTCTGTGGTTAGTACACAACGCAAAAGTGGTCAAAGTCATATACAGTCTTTACATTAACATTAAATGTTATTAATTTATTGTATAGATATCTTAATACATCTTGAAATCTTAAGAAAAAATTGTATATGTCTAAAAGTCCACATTTCCTTTTGTGCTATATGTAATATGTGGTGTTTGGCATCTTTATGCTTCATGTTGCTTCATTACTCTCAAACTAATCATAACATATTTTGATTTCCTCATTTTTGACATTAATCATACAAATGACCTCTGAAAGGGGTTGTGAAGTTCTCTTCTGACACAGCTGCTTAGATCATCATCTAATTTATAACGCCATGGACAACGTTATATGCTATAGCCTTTTTTTTTTTTTTTTTTTTTTTAATCTCAAGTCATAACCTTTTCCTAGCAGTTTTTTTCAGGAATACAGAGCTGTCTTTGATACCAGTCTTTCCAGCTCTATCACACAGTTTATGACTTCTGTATGTATCAAGTTGAAGGGATGCTCAACATTCTTAATATGCAGCACAGCCATTTCTAGATAGGAAATAACTTTCCTTCAGAAGAAAGAAGATATATGTCAGAACCAAATCTGAAATGTTAGACTCCAGAAACTGAATTGCTGCTACATTCATACATTTTGTGTTTTGTTGTATGCTGTGCTAAATTGTAATGCTCTCATCATAAAGTAAATGTAACTATTTGCAAATAAATAAACCATTATTTTTGCTATTCTCTACTTTGAAATCCAGACCATACGAGGCAATATTTTGTTTTAAAAGTTATCATTATTTAATGTTTTATATCATGAAAGCATAATAGAAAAAAATGGTATTCAACCAGTTGGCATGGCTGATATCACTATGTACATATTGTTTTAAACATAGGAAGGTTATAAAACACCGTGGGAGATTTGCATTGAAAGTGCATTAGTCAATTTTCTTTTGGAAATGAAAACAAACTAAATCAAATTAAAGCTACTCTCAACAAACAGTACACTTAATGGAACAGTTCAATTTAAATAATCTACTTTGAAGGGTATTTATGATTCCTCTCAGAACTCACTTCTTACTTACCATAACCATCAATAGCCTTCTAATCACCATTTGTGGCTTAGTGATCACTATCAAGTTCTCTTTTATTATTCAAATGACACTGTGAATTTTTGAAATGGTCATTACTGAGTTTGAAAATTAACAGTAAGAGTTAAAATATCCAGAAAGCAATATACCTTGCTTAAAATGTATGTGGCCTTATTAGAGAGAGAAGAAAGTAAAAAACTGTATTTATTTATTTGTTTTATTAGTGCCCTTATTTTCTTCCAGATGCTTTTCTTTACCTCTTCACCAGATGGGAGTCAGGCTGTGCTACTTCTGTTTTTTCCATCAGTTCCTACAAGAATGACATGTTAGGCAAAAATATTCCAAAACTGTGACTGTCTGAGGACTGCAGAGAAAACATGGCTGTTCTTGCATTGCTGATCTTTGTGCCAAATTAGAATCCAGCTCAACATTCAGAATATTATTCAATGAGTAGAACAAACAGGAGCTAGGGAAGTATTAAATCTCTTATCTAAATAAAGAGGTGATTTTGAACATAGAAGGATAAAAGAGACAGATAAGATAATCTTTTTCATATTTTCTTCTCCAAAATTATGATTTCAAAGAATAAATTTCAGGTACCACTTATTTAAAAGCCTGAAACATTTTCAGCCCTAATAGCTAATTAAATAATTAACTGAATTAAAGTTATAAAAATTAACTGAACCTACATCTGAGGCCTAAAATCTAATGCCTAAAATTCAGTTTAAAAGACTGTGGAACTGAGTGAACCATTTAGGCCAGCTGAATGCTCCAATATGATCCTACATTCTTATTCTTGGAAGTTGAATTAAAATTTCTTTTGCAGATTGGAGGTAGGAGAGAACCAAGTGTTGTAATTCCTAAGATAAGTGTTTTAATTCCTTTTGATAACAAAGTTGCATCAGTTTGTTATGATTATTTAGTTTGACCCCTCCCACACATATCCCAACACGAGAAATAATTTGGGGTAGAACCATTTCTTCTGATTATCTTGAAGTTGAAGCCTCAACATTTTCCATCTCATCTTCAAAAAGCTCCACAGAGTATTTTAGTCCATTTCTAGAAATAAACAAGTTAAGAAAATAAATATTCTTTTGTAATTTAACGATCATTATTGAACTCTTTAGCTTTTTAATTCGTTTTTAAATTAATCTTCAAACAAGAAAAATACAAAGAAGGAATATCAATATTAAAAAAAGCAATCCTCACCTTGAGGTAGACATTCCAATATGCTACTGAATTGCTAAAGACTATCATTGAATTAGAGAATCCACTTGGAATCTGCTCAGTTTTCAATTATGCAATAAGGACTGTAAACTCAAAAAGTACAAACAAATCTGATAATTTTTATATTTTGAGAACACTGAAAATTTTATTTTCATGTCTTCTGTATTTTTCATGAGTATATAAGAATCATTAAGTTTTACCTATATAATTAGTGACTACTGAACAATAATAAAAAGAGCATAATCTCAATTAAAATTTTATTATTATTTTGTTACTTTTATACATTTAGAAAAGTTATCAAATGTGGACAGTTTTTCACAAAAAATCATTGTTTCAAAATTCTTTCTGGGGAACAGATTGCTAAGACTTTTGCAAATAAAAAACAGATTCCAATTTAAAAAATCCCCATAATTTATGGAGATATCTTAAATATCTTTAAGATTTCTTAATAACAATCTTTCTTAAAATAAAAATCTTAAAATAATATTTTACACTGCAGCTTGATATATGTCAATTTTGTGTTTTCCTTGTAGTGTTTCAAATTACGTGTTTAATAAACAGATAATTTATTTGGGGAGAATTATAGTGGCTTAACTATACTTAACTAGTTGAGTGTCTGCCCCTCATCTGAGACACAAAAGTAACTTTACACGTCTGCCTTTCAAATGAACTGGATTAGAAGCACAAATTATTTCAGCTTTTCATAGAACAACTTCCAGAAAATAAGAAGTAGCTGGGGAAGCCACATCTTAAGCCACAAATACATCTATAATAATTGATTTTTTAAAATTACCCCAAATCAACCTGTTATCTGATATATATACTATGAAACACCCAGACCCCCACAGTATTACCTTATTCTCAGCTCAGAAAACATGCTTTTCGTGTCTCCTAGATTAATGTTGGGGTTTTTTGTTCCACTGATGCGTATAAATAATAACACAGGAAAACAGCCATGCTGTATCATTTTAATACCTATAGAATTACAAAGTACATATCAGCAAAAATTGGAAGAGTTAGGCTTTTTTTTTTTTTTTTTCTTTAAATTTTAGGCACAGATTTGTAGGCTGGCTGCTATTTTCTCAATTCTTTTGAATTTTTCCAGTGCATGAAGACCCCAGTTTTAATAGGTCATTGTTTTCCAACACAAAGTCACAGAATCACAGAATTGTCTAGGTTGGAAGAGACCTCAAGATCATCCAACCTCTGACCTAACACTAACAAGTCCTCCACTAAACCACATCGCTAAGTTCAACATCTAAACGTCTTTTAAAGACCTCCAGGGATGGTGGTCTTTATTTTCTTCTTAAATTGAACAATTTGATTAGTTGTACACTTACAAGCAATCAGTAAAAGCCTCTATTTTGTAATGCATCAAGTTCAGCCTGCCTTCCCAGCTACTGAGGTCTTGAAAATGTACTTTTTCAAATTAATGCCATTTCACAGGTGTTAAGTTGAAATACTGATTCCATATTCTTTTGCCATAGTAAGTATCTGTGGTGGGTTGATTTTTGTTGGCTGCCAGACACGCACCCACTCAGGCACTTTTACTCCTGCACCTGGAGCAATTCCTGCCCTGGCTGCTTGCAGGGATGCTTCTCACACTTCTTTTCTCACTGCTGGGCAGCGTTTGGCCTCTGCTGAGCTCCGCTCTCCCTGAGGAGCCCACCCGTGGCTGAGGAGCTCAGCCAGGCCCTGTGGTGGGGCTGCTGGAGCCGGCATGGGGCAGCCTCAGCCTCGCCTCACAGAGTGCCCTGGCAGCCCCCTGACACTGCCTGGGTGCCTGCACCCAGTACAACATTATTTTGATAAGAAATGTTTCAAAAAGGTGGGTTAGAATTATGTACACACATACATACATATATTTTGATTGAAAATACATATTTATTGGAAATACATTATTAGTTCAATAGGTTGGGAAATATGGATTGTATAATTATTGAGTCTTAGGAAATCAGAGTCATTTAAACAGCTTAAATGTTGAAAACATTAATCGGATTATACATAGGCTTTATTAGAGAAGCCTCGAATGCAAAAATCACCTCTCTCATGCTAGTAGATAAGCACCTGAGCTTTCTCTCTAGAGTCTAAGGACAACAACAACAACAACAACAACAACAACAACAACAACAACAAATCTTTAAGGAAGTTAGTTTTGAGATTGTCTTCCTTACCAGACAGTGACATGGAGAGGTTGGTTAGCTGTCTTCTGTGTAGCTTACAGCTGTCTTACTGTGTAGCTTAGATACTAGGCAGAAGCCTGCTCAGTATCTTTCTTTATGTTCAGTCCCCAGTATCATTAGAGGACAAGCAGCCTCATATTTCTTTAACCTTACTCAGTAACACATTTTTGTTTCTTCATGAAACTTATATTATTCTCAATGTATTTTGATCACACAGCAATTGGAATGTCTAATATATTTATCTGAGATCACTTGACCTATAATAAAATCAGTTATTTACAGGAATTTTGTTGTTACTTGATGCTCCACACTAACAGGACTAAGAAAGAACAACACTACGAAATTCAGTACATTTCATGATATCATCAGCAAACCCTGCACACATCTGAAATTTTAGTCTAATTATTTTACAGAAACACTATGAAGCAGGTATATGTGTATGTAGCAGATACACTAAGCGTGCTAAAGTAGCTGAAGTTTGATTTGTCTCAAGAGAGCGTATGTAACAGCTTAAACCTGGCTTTAAGACGCATACAAATGTTATTTCTTTGACTCAGGTAGCATAGGGATATGTGTGACTTGTACTGGGTACTGAATGTTATTTCATCCTTTTGGGAGCTGTGTGCAAGTACTATATAGTCAGAAAACTGCTGAAATGAGGGTTTGATACTCTGGCATCAGGGAGAAATATAGTACTACTGATCAGTAATATCTCAGTAGCAAAATAGAGAAATCCATGTAATTGATTCAGTGTTTGTAAGGAGAGGCAATATCTTTCATTAGACCATCTCAGAGAGGTGGAAGAAAAAAAATAAAATAGACAAATTCTAATTGACCTGCTTCATCAAAGCTCAAATAATGGAATTTATATGAGAAAAGAATCAATCCCTTACTTTGTATTACATGTGGAAGAACAGAACCTGTCTGCACAACTCTATCCTGTACTGACCTAAGCAGAGGCATTAGAGGACATAGAAATGTTCTTTGTATTAATTGTTGAATCTGGTTTGTATGGTCTAAAGACACAATGAAAGTAAGGCTGCTTACATGCTATTTTCAGTTGTTTTTCAGTACAACAGATTTAATGACATAAGACTGAATTTACTGACACTCTCCTACCCATATGCTCTGTTAATAGAAGATAATTCAAATTGCACTTGAAAAATAGTACATACCAGATTTATTGTTCCCTATGGAAACTTAATCCTTCTGCTTTGTATATCTATTCTGTCCACTGAATGAAGTTGAAGTCCCATGCATAAAATAGGAAATGAACATACTGCCAAGGACTCTTACAATTCGGATATGCTTCCTGGTAACAGGGTGATCATCATATGCCTGTAAGAATCACCAGCAAGGACACCACTATATAATTAGCGTACATACCATAAATTTTGCTTTAAAAAAATTGATTTAGTACATTTGTGTATGAAATAGGTTGTAAAGATATAACCACTCTTCAGCTGCATATTTAATTTAATAATTGTGTTGAAATTTTTTATACTTACACACATGCACGTTTCTGTACAGGGCATGCTCACACCCATGAAGGCCTCCAGTGTGGTTGTGACCACTGTAAGAATAAGACAATTTCTGGTGCTGGTTGAAGTGTCTGATAGACCCTCTTTTACTAACAGATACTCCTCAGACTCAGATTTCTGCATAAGCTAGGATAACCACTGTCATATCACTCCCCTACTACTTCCTTCCTTCGCCCAAGTGACAGTTTTATTTGTTTGTTTGTTTGTTGTTGTTGTGTGTTTTCATTATTTATTAATTTTTAACTTAAAAGGTCAGCATAAGCCCCCTGTCAGATTATGCCACCTCTGGCTGATCTTTTTGTTCTTTTCTCTATATTTAATGCCAGATAGTGATTACTGCTTGGGTCACTATCACCTTCTGAAATCCCATCTCAAATTAGTTACATAGATGAAAAACTAGTAACAGTTCAACTGTACCAACAGTGTCTTCCTTCACCGTATATACCTGAATGGCCAGAGAAGGGCAGATGAAGTCCACAGCTTTGGGCACACAGATAGTTCTGTGACAATTATCTATACGTTTACCTTGTTTTCCCAGTGCATACAACGATCAGTTAGAGCTGGGCAGAAGTAGTGAAGGTTTGCTTACCCAAATGGTACTCTTGAGTAGGCTTAACCCTGACCAGTGGGTGCTACCACCAGAAGAAAAGGTGGCTTTGCTCATTTTATTTCCATTTTTACAGGTCATCAAAAGCTCCAAATGCATTGCTAAAAAGAAAAATGGAAAAAAAAAAAAAAATCAGTCATGCCATTTAGAGGTGTTTAATACACCTGAAAAAAAAAATAATAATAATAATAAAAAAAAAAAAAACATATATATATATTAGTATAAATATACTTCAATCTTTGGACTTTTAGCTAAGGTGAGATTCAATCAAATGGACAATACAAAAAGAGTACAAAAAGGGTGGCTGTTACTACCCTGTCTGATTGTTTTAAACCACTTAGAAAAGGGCAAACTATAGCCATAAGTGATGACCAAAGAATAAGGAATCCATGAGCTGAAGTAAGAGTGCTGATTGCTACCAATTGTAGTTCCGAGTAGTAGTTCAAAGCCAAAGAAGGAACAACAATATAATGCTCCTCACCAGAAAATAAATAAATAAATTAATTAATTAATAATCCACTACTTGCTAGATTTTTAGCAAACAAACAACAATATATGATTAAAGGGAAAAAGAGATTTTTGGAACTGCCTATGAGTTTAAATAAAATGCCTTTTAATATTTATAAATATGATTTTAAAGCATGAATGCTGATCTGCTGAAGCTTGCTGAATTCTACAAACTTAGTTGTCAAATTTTTCTCAGTTTGAAATACAAAAATTATAATTGCCTATTCTGAACCTAGAATAGCAAATCTAGATGGAACTAAGTCATTAACCTGAAGGATATGGCTGATTTTTCTAAACATCTATTAAAAAACATTATGAGCACTTGTTTATCTCCACTTCTGTAAGCTCTCAGCATTTATTCTATTTTCTTTTCTGCATCTAATTACTCTGCATGATGATGTGTTTATACTACTGGCAATTTCCTCTTTTAAAGAGGAATTATGTATACAGTATCCATATAGAGCTGATCAAAACTGAAGAGGATAATGTACATATTATTATAACTAAAACTTTCTAAAAGAGAAGAAGAAAAAAAAAAAAAAAAAAAAAAACACTTCATAAAATATTTAGAAACACGCCAGCTTTCAAGGAATAATGATCACATCTTTTATTAGCTGGAAGTTTGTTTTGAATATTCATTAAAAACGGTGATGATACCCTGACTGTCTTGTGGGAATAATCCATTAGCATCAGAGATTCCTCCTGATTTTGTCAGCTGAGTTTATGTTGCCATTTTAGTTCTAGAGACAGCTTTGCAAATTCTGTGATGGTGAGACACAAGTGAGATTTCCAGTATTCTCAGGTTGCATCCAGACCCTACATACAGTAAGGGGAAACTTCTTTTGGTTTGTTTGTTGTAGTTAAGGTATCAAATGAAATTATGTATAAAAGTGAAGGCAACAAGAAGGAAAGAGTTAACTATATTCTTCTTAAGATCAGATATGAAAATCATAGAATCATAGAATATTCTGAGTTGGAAGGGACCCATAAGGATCATCAAGTCCAACTCCTGGCACCGCACAGGTCTACCCAAAGTTTTAGACCATGTGACTAAGTGCACAGTCCAATCGCTTCTTAAACTCCAACAGGCTTGGTGCAGTGACTACTTCACTGTGGAGCCTGTTCCAGTGCATGACCACCCTCTCAGTGAAGAACCTCTTCCTGATGTTCAGACTAAACTTCCCCTGCCCCAGCTTAACACCATTCCCATGGGTCCTATCACTGGAGATTATGGAGAATAGGTCAGCGCCTGTCTCTCCATTCCCCCTCAAGAGGAAGTTGTAGACTGCAATGAGGTCTCCCCTCAGCCTTCTCCAGGCTGAACAGGCCCAGTGCCCTCAGCCGCACCTCATACGTCTTTCCATCTAGGCCCTTCACCATCTTCGTCGCCCTCCTCTGGATACTCTCCAACGATTTTACATCTGTTTTGTACTGTGGTGCCCAGAACTGCACAGAGTACTCAAGGTGAGGCTGCACCAGCGCAGAGTAGAGTGGGACAATCACTTCCCTCAATCAACTAGCAGTGCCATGCTTGATGCACCCCAGGATACAGTTGGCCCTCCTGGCTGCCAGGGCACACTACTGGCTCATATTCAACCCTCTGTCAACCACAACCCCCATATCCCTCTCTGTGGGGCTGCTCTCCATCATCTCGTCGCCCAGTCTGTACATATTGCCAGGGTTACCCCATCCCCGGTGCAGGACCTGGCACTTGCCTTTGTTAAACTTCATGCAGTTGGTGATCACCGAGCTCTCCAATCTGTCCAGATCTCTCTGCAAGGCCTTTCCACCCTCATCCGAGTCCACAACTCCTCCAAGTTTGGTGTTGTCGGCAAATTTGCTCAAAACATCTTCTAGTCCTGCATCCAAATCATTAATAAAGACATTGAAGAGGGCTGGCCCTAAAATGGAGCCTTGAGGGACCCCACTAGTGAGCATCTGCCAGCCAGATGTGGCCCCATTTACCACAACCCTTTGAGCGTTGCCTGTCAGCCAACTGCTCACCCATCATATGCTGTTTTTGTTTAGCTGTATGCTGGACATTTTGTCCAGTAGGATCCTATGGGAAACCATGTCAAAAGCCTTGCTGAAGTCCAAAGAGATCACATCAGCTGTATTCCCTTGGTCGACTAGGTGGGTGATCTTATCATAAAAGGAAATCAAATTTGTTAGGCAGGACCTACACTTCATGAGACCTCATGAAAAGAAAGGATGGTTCAGAACATTGTAATTTATCTTAGCCAATTCTCCTGTGCTTTGTTTCATTAGTTATCTGAAGCACTTTGTTGTTTACAAATCATGTTGTTGATATTCATGTTCTGTGAAAAGAACTGTCCTATCCAACTGCTTTATATTCTGCTTTATTCCAGGATTTGGCTACAAACTTGCACTAGATTCTATTTGCTTATAACCATGTTTGGTTCTCTATTTCTTCTTTGTTCCTCTCACTAAAAGTATGTGCACTCTTAATGGTGAGGAAATGTGTTTCCCTTCAATACTGATAATGTAGTTCTCCTTTGAAATTAATGCCATATTATAATGTAGTACAAAGTTGCTTATTATAATGCTACTCTGCATAAGCTCTTTAAATTTAATTTCAATTTAATATTTTGTCAAATACAATGGTCTTTTATCATCTCAAGGATAGGCCTGGTATCCTTCTACCCAAAAAGTAAAAAATGCATTTTGAGATTGCTCTTAGGCCAGTTCAACAAGTGTCTGACATGATATGACACTACAATGCAAAGAATGGAAAGATCAGATCTGAAAATCATGACTGATGCTAGCAAAAGTCAATTGCATAACTCAAATCAGTCAGTCATGCAGATGGGAATAGAAGAGGGTGAAGTAGAAACTTTACTGAGGTGTGAAAAGACTCCATCCTTTGGGATAATTCTGTTTCTTCTCTCACTGCCCCAGTATAACATCCAGGACTGTAACTGTTCATACAGATGTACTTTATTGTGGGTTTCACTCAATACAGCAAACAAGAAAACTATACTATCATATGTTTATGCTGTTCTATTTCTGTCACGTAACAAACGTGTTTTCAAGCACAAAGACTGTTTTCAAGCACAAAGACTGGTTCCTGTTAAACCCACCAATCAATAGCTTGGTCTTTAAAATAGGGTTATTTTAAATACATTATTCCTTTAAAAATTACTAAAGTATAAAAACATTCTTAAAATAACTGCAGTTCTAAACTTTATTGTTTGGCATGTCCACACTTTTTTTCTTCCTCCCTATTGATTTGCCAGGCAATGGAAAATAATAATAGGTGATTCAACTATATTATAAGGCTGTTTATTAACACAAATCCAAACCAAAATGCTTATGCACAAATCCAAGCCTCCATATTGAGCTTACATTCTTTACAACAGCATTTAGGTCTATATTCTGTATAATTGCTCCAGGATTTTTTGTTGTATAACATGTACTTGAGTTTTGACTGAATCTATTCAGTATAAATTTTGTCAATGTATAGGAATGGTAAAGGTATGTGTAAATGCTCTTATATTGAATCTTTGCTGAGAGCTTTGGTCTCAATTAGAGCTACTTAGTGAATGTGCTGAATTTGTTTTCTTCTTCACAGAAATATTCCATATGTTAAAGTATGAGGAGATTACTGTAATATGTGTTACTCAGTGTAACAGTTAGCTGTTGTAGTTTCCACTTGAATGAGAAGAACTTGTTCATTTTCAGTATTTTTATGATATTTAGCCAGCTTAAAAAGAACTGAGACCCCTAGCACCTGAGGATGAAGAAGCTATCAATATTATCTAGCTGTGATAAAATTAAAGGAGATACTGGTTTACATTCCTGATATTCATTTCTTCATTTTTATATCTAAGAACACACATTAATAATTATTAATATTTATTTGAATAATATTTAAATGAGTGAAGGGAAGTCCCAATCCCAATTTAACACTTCATGAGAATTGCATTGTCTTGTACAGTATGTATATGTGTATGTGTATGTGTATGTGTATGTGTATGTGTATGTGTATGTGTATGTGTATGTGTTTGTAGTGTACGGTATTAAATGTATATGTGTATGTGTATGTAGTGTACGGTATTAAATTTCTTCAAACCTCCGAGTAGACTAACCGTCTTTTCTCTGAGGCACATTTTAGGCAAATTAAAAGAAAATGTTGGCCATAATGCTCTATTAATGGATATAAAAAATTGACTTATTTCTTTCATTTAATACTTTTAAATGTCTACTTCCATAAACTTATTTGGAGGACATATGGCTACTTAAGTTCTGCCAAGGCCATTCTATCATACAATGTTCAACTTGGATGAAGTCAAAGAAATTATCTGTGCAGCTAATGATATATGTGGAAACTGAAGCACCTACTTAGTAACATTTACAATAACACCGACTAAAAAGGTCAGATTGGTACTCATGCAAAAGCTGGTGTTTATTGCAGTGTCTCAGCACTTGACAGCAGATAAATATACTTATACAGCTGTTGCATTTCTCTTTCATTCTGTCCATGTGTCTGACCCCTCCATGGACCTCTGTGCCTATGAACAATAATGGTCCTCAGTGTCATTACTGTCACTGAAGGACATTAACTTACATAAAAGAACCTAAATGTATATTAGTTATATAGTGGGAAGTGATGTTCTGCTAGCTATCATGTCAAGGGCTGTGAAAACAGCCTCAACAGCATCTTAAAAGTATCAGTGTGACAGCTAAGAAACATAAGGACAGATCTTCAGAAATATCATGCCTGAAAACAATTACAAAAGCACACTCAAAAAGATTTTTCGAAAGCATTGTTGGTGATGTACCATCATGATTTCTTAGTATCTGTGTCCTCAGAAAGCTGTGTGTACTGGGTCTGGCTGGAATGTTAACTTTCCCTGCAGCAGCCCATACAGTGCTGTGCTCTGCACTTGTAGCTGGAACAGCAGTGGTATCACACCAGTGTTGTGTCTACTGCTGAGCAGTGCTGGCACAGCATCAGGACTCTCTCTAACCCTCCTAGGGGGTAGGCAAAAAGTGGGAAGAGAAACATCACCAGGGCAGCTGATCTAAACCAACCAAAGGGATATTCCATACCATATGATGTCACACTCAGCAATAAAAGGTGGAAACAGGAAGAAGAGGGGAGGGGTGGGCTCTCGTGAAAACATCGGTCCTCCTCCCAAACACCGGCTACGTGCGTTGAGGCCCTGCTTCAGGGACATGGTCAAGCATCACTCATTTGTAGGAAGTAGAGAGTAATTTATTTCCTCTGCAATTCCACATAGCCTTCATTTGTTTTGTTTGTTTGTTTTCCTCCCTTTTTTTTTCTTTTCCCCTCACTTTTCCTCTTTCCTTTTTTTTTTTTTCCCCCCTTTAGTTAAGTTGTTTAGTTCATAATAATCTTTCTTTAATTATTATTATTATAATTTCCCTTTAATTAAATTATCCTTATCTCAACCTGTGAGTTGTTCTTTGCTTTACTTCTTCCCCTCCTCATCTAAGGAGGGGGAGTGAGAGAGCGGTTGTGGTGTTTAGCTGCCCAGCACGGTAAAACACCATACTGTGTTTAAGTTCTATGTGGTTTATTTAGAGCTTTCAAGCACTGTCTCTATCAAGAACTAGTAACGAGCTTTATTCTCCAACTCTGTTAACAACTTTGTACAGTGAAGAGGTCTAGAATTATGTGTCATGGAACTTTATGTATTTAAAGCTAATGAAAACTCAAAAGTGATGAAACTGTCCTTCAATTATTCATCTGCCAGGAAAAGGCAGATGAGCACTGTGTGAACACCTTTGTTCACAACTAGAACAGGTGATGAATCTTTGTAGGTCCACCCACTAAGAAGATGCATCATGAAGCCATTCTTATATAACAGCAACATAAACTTTGACAGGCAAGTGTCTATTAGCAAGGGAGATCTGTTACCTGGCTAGATCAGTTAGAATAGTTCGGGTTTCAGAAAATCTTTAAGGTAGTCATTGACATCACTAGCAATTTCAGTAAGAAAATTCCATAAAGGAAATCTTTACTCCTGCTAAGATTTATGCTTCAAGGAAAGCAGTGATTAATAATGATACTTGTCAGGATGTTGGACCTCTCCTCTGTAACTAAGTAAAGTATTCCAAGTTAAGTTGGCTTCAGAATCTGTTGCACAACTGAACAGAAGAAATACCTTGGAACAAAATCTGAAGCCTGCAGTATAAGAAATGTACTCTAACACAGTAAAAACAAAATTCTAGTCCTCTGTCTGCCAGCCACTTTTTCTCATGCTCCCTCACCTATTCACAGTATCTTGGTGGGCCAGCACTATGGCTGTCGAACTCCACTGTTTACCAGATCTGGTCAAGATTCATGATTAAAATAAATTAAAAAAAAAAAAAAAAATCTGAAAGAAGAAAAAAAGGGGGTTCATTTTGGTTTGGTTTTACATTTATTATCTAGCTATCCAAATTACAGCTTAGATAAAAATGTGTAGACAGTGCTAAGCAAATGGAGAAGAGTGAAGAGTGGGTGGAGCGTGTACTATTAAGATAAGGATCCGGTGCAATCATTTGTTTTTGTTTTGCAATATATTTATTTAAATTCCCTAAATGTTTTCTCAAGTTTTTTATGTATGTAGTCTAGATTTATTTTCATTTCTTCTTTGTCTTGAAGCTAGTCTAACATTAAGGAATAGGAATCTTGGTGCAGAAGGCAAACATCAGGGTCATTTTTTTGTCAGGGGAGTGTTAAATCTACCAGATCATAATGATTTATATTTGCAGCACCAAAAACACAGTATATGGTCCCCAAGAGTTTTTGTCTGCTCCTCCATGAAATCTGATTAGAGAAAGAATCTTCCAATTATTTACATTTATTGGAACCTCTTCATTATGTAGGTGAGAGCCTCAGATTTGGAATTGTGACAATTAATCCCATAAGATTTTCCTGTTCTTCAATTTACCACATTCCCAAATAGGGTAAAAAAATTGGATAGCAGAGAGACTATTATTGCTCATTATATTATACTTCCAGAAGGCTGTTGGCCTTTGTGCTAGAATACCTGATTAGACAAGGGGAAATCCTCTTCTCCCCAGCATTTCTGCAAAATTTTAAAACAAGTCAAAGTGGCCTAAAGCAGCTTCAGGAGTTTCTGAGCTTGAAGCTTATGAACTTCCAAAGCCTTGTGAATAAACAATGCATGGAAAAGGGCCCAGGGAGAGAAAAGCTGCAAGTTGTAGTAGGTGAGAATTCGATACTTCTTTGGCTGTATTTACGTTTTGAATAAACAAAAATCTTTTTCTTTCCTTGAGGAGCTAGGTCATTATTATTACTATTATTATTATTATTATTATTATTATTAGTTTTTCTTTCTTTAAATCACAGTATTTTAATCCTAGTCAAAGACTATGTGTAAGCAATGAAAAATGTTTTGTTAGAGAAAAGTTAGAACACACTATTTGGGATTGATAGCTTATTTACTGCCTGGTGATTAACTGGTATAATTTTTGCATCAACATTTTAATTTACACCTCTCAAAGCTGTTGATTTAAAAAGATGTTGACTTTAGCATTCCTCAGCATAGCATAGCTCTTTTCAAATAATAAATCTGTTCTCTGTGACAGCATGATAGGGTCTTTGGCTTTTACATGAGTGAGCTTGTAAATGAAACTCCAATAGAAATACAAACACAAAGACCATTCCCAGTGTAGTATTTCTACAGCACTAACAGTAACCATATCATCTGTGTGGTATTGTCTAGTCTTTTATCTAGTCTTGGATAAAAGAGCTAAACCTTTTCAATTTAAGGGGATGATTTTGCTAGATATCACAAGTTCAGTCCTTCCTGGTGCTATGCTGCCAATATGAATAAGATGTGTTGCAAGCTATTGCTGTTTGTGTGTGTGAATTGATGAAAGAATAACAGCATTGTGCTTACTGCCTTCATGCATACCATGACCAAGAGCAAAATAAATAATTTTTTTCAGGTGCTAGAAGCCAAAAGAAGAAGTCGTCTTATTTTGTTCAGGATTTGAATGACACTAGTATAAAACATGATATAAAAACAATGGTCTGATTACAAATGTTTGTAGTATAGACATAGAGGTAGCACAGAAGTAACGTTGACTGTAGAAATATTTATTTGGTTAATAGTCACATGTTAACTGAATACTGGCTGTGGAGGAACAATTTGGAAAAAAAATTTTGCTTTACTGTAAGGTCCTGTATGTATGGCAGAAACAACCTTTTGTTTTGTTTAAAATTTATTACAGTCTGTAAAAGCACATGTAATATATGTTATCAATATCTAACCAAATAAATTAATTTGACTGAAAAATATACAGTATTTCTTTGAAAGAAGAAGAGTACAAGACTGTGAGGGATTTGAAGATTAAGTGGAATTGCTTAATAAATAATTACTAGGCTTCTATTTTATAATATTTGTATTTTGCTACCAGTTAAAATCTCTGCAAGCATTTACCTCTATTACCTACATCTGGATTTTTAACTATGCATAGAATGAGGTTATAAACCTGACATGGGCATTATGTTTTATTTCACTAAAATGCTTATGATTAGCAACAATAATTTTTAAAGACATCAATTTTCAATGTTAATTTACTTTGCACAGGAGATGATTTATACGTCTGAAGCATATAAGAACCTTTATAAACATTTAGTCTGACTGTTGGATAACAAGAATAAGCATGGAAGGCAAATGTGGAGATCTTTGGTGAATTTTCATGATACATACTCACAATATGTAATAAGAATCCAAAATAATTGTGATTAACAAGAGAAAATGTTACAGGTAATATTTCTAAAAGTTATGGCAATGCATATTGAATCCTACAGAAAATGAATTGTTATCATCAAATGTGATCAAATACGTGACCTATACTTTGCACTAAACTGGTCATTAACCTTAACGTTGTGGAACCACCACTGTTTAGAACGATAGATTGTTTAAATGGTACCTGTAGACTTATGAAAGGTCTGTATGATACAAATAGCTGCCAGATCTCAGGCAAATTATACAAAAAATAAATAAATAAATAATATATATATATATAAAGTCAGAAAAGACTTTTGATGTGGTAAGATGTGGGAAGCAAAGATGTGGGAAAAAAGATGTGGGAAGAAAGATGTGGGAAGCAAAATTTCAGGAGTGGGTGATTAAAATAGAAAAAAAAAATTTAAAAAAAAAAATGAAAGCCTTAGTCAAACAAATCTTTGAAACAAATCTTTGGTTTCACGAGGAGTTTTTCTTGAACATAAAGTGAGTCAGAATAATCAGGTTTTCCAGATTTAAATTCTTGTTATTTTTAACCACAAAAATATAGATAACAACCTCATTCTATCCAGCATTTTAATCCTCAAGTGTGAATAGAGTGGCCCACAACAAAGTGAGTAAAATCTGATTGAAATATCAGGATTTGGCATGTTGACAGAAAATATATTATTTATCTCTTACAGTGCTGAAATTGATACAAATATCTAGGCAAGTTTTCCCTGTCTTGAATGTAGGATTCTATATATGTAATATTGCAAGATAAGAACATTCTGCCTCAAAGTGGGCAATTTTTTATACTTCCAAATGAGCTATTTGCAGCAGAAAGCAGTATGTAAATCATCCTTACTTTGCTGTACAAAAATCCTTTTATTTTTAAATCAAAACATTCTTGGGAAAATTCTTGAAATGCAGAAAAAAATATCAATTATGTTTCAGTTGCATTCTCAAGAGTATTTTACTGAACAACATACTATATGTTAGGAAAAATTGATGAGGCAACAACATTAACTTACTGTCCAGAGATCAGAAGCAGGAAAACACTGCTTTTGTTCAATCAAAAAGGGAGCTTACTTTCTCTCTAAATTGATTTCAGAAGTATTTAAATTAGAGTTAAGAAATGCTAACAGTATTTCAGCTGTTCCAAACCTTAGAATATTCTATTTAGATAAGGTGGCTGAGAAAATTAAAACATAAAGGCTAAATTCATTCCAAATTCATATAACAGTCCCAGAGTCACTGAAAGTGCATTAGTATTAAATTTAATGCTTACAGATCAAAAGGAAAATAATTTGTGCACTAATTAATCAAAAGTGCATTTTCATATTCTCGTATAGAACATCATGACTGACATACCATAAAGACAAAGGTATGGATTTACAAAGAATGATCTTGGAAGCATTTCAGCCACTGAAAGGTATTTCCTCATCTCTTGATGAAGATGCTATTATAATATCTACTACAGGAAAATATGCTTTTTGTTTGTTTGTTTTTGTTTTTGTTTTGTTTTTTCAAAAAGAACATTTTCCTACATAATTTCAAGTAGAAATGCTTAAATGTATTTCAAGAATGCCCCCAATGCCCTAGGGAGAATCTGGGGGGGGGGGGGGGGGGGAGGAGGAGGAACTGTAGATGCTGCTTGCCATCTCTGTAGATGCTGCTTGCCATCTGCTTGTAACAACCTCCCCTGAATTTTAAAAATTGAAGACAAATACTTACCAACAATGTTCAGTTACCATAGGGAAGTTTTGAAGATGAAGAAGTATGAATAGGACAAAATAACTCCAAATTCTAAGCCTTTTGATGGCCTTTTGTGTTCCTGTGTGGTCTGTGGGACCCATTCCCCAGCTGAGCAAAACCCAAAGTGTATTCAGTACCTATTTAGATAATAATCAACAGAACACAAAACTTGGGGTATAAGGTAAACTTGTGTATTTACCCAGTTTCCTCAGTATGTTTGGGAGTTTTGACTAGTTTTTTATGCTGCCTAGTTTTTCAGTTCCCAAGCTAGCTGGTTTAAAGCCCACTCATTTAAAATTAGTGGTTGTTACCCTTTTACATCCCTCAGGGTAGTACTTGGATAGGCTGTGCTGGAAATGCTACTGGAGGCATATTTTTCCAGGATTTTTATCATGATTCCTTTTGCCTTTCTATGAACATTTCCTAAAGTTATGGTCCCCAAATCAGGGAAGTAAGTTTACGTGTGCCCTAAATGTAAGCATATACGTCATATTAAGATATTCAAATTTCTGTTGCAATATCCACATGCACCACTGATCTTGTCCTTGCATTGGTTCTCCTGCAGCACAAGTAATTGGGTTTCAGGGACCAAATCCAAAGGCTGTTAAAATCCTGTTGTCTGCAGCGGTCACAAAATCTATACCAAAGTACTTTAATTCTTTAAGTGGTTTGTTTGGGTGGTGGAAATTAAACTTAATTTCTACTTTCTTTCAATTTGTCTTTATTTAAGCTTTTCCCCCCTATAAAAACTGTCCAAACATTTTAAATGGAAGCAGATGTGTTTTTATTAGAACAATAAAGTATGCTGTTAACCAATTAGTAAGAGTGGAAAAACAGAGCAATATTATAAATCTTATTTTGGCAGAGGAAAGTGTTCTCTGAAGGTAGAAAAAAGATGGGAGATGAGAGTTGCGACTTGAGTTGGAACTGTTTCCTAGGAAGCAGAACAATTGCAGATATGACTTTGGAATCAAAAACTCTTTAGATATATCATCACAAAATAGAGAATGTATTGTCTCTGCAGTCAAAAAGGGAGAAAGTTCTCCCTGCTTTTATCAAGTTAAGCTATGTCATGGTGTTATAGCGAAATCAGAAGTGAACAGGTAAGCCTGGTTAGCTAAGACAAGCAATATGAAACAATTCATGTTTAGAAGTAACAAGTGAAAAAGCATATAACTCTTAGGCTAGGAGAGAAAAAAATATAAATCCTCAGGTACAGTAAATTTGTTTTGAAGTCAATGGAACTATGTCTCTGAAGATCTGGCCACAGAGTCAAATTCTTCTCATTTTACTCAATTACAGATGGTGAAAAACTATTGAGAAATATGGTTTCACAAAGACAAAAAACTGGTGTAAAGACAGATTAATTCCTACAAACCTATTCCTGGAGGCAATGTGAAACTCAAGTATTTGTATTCACATGAGTAGCGTCAATGGCTGCAATAGGATTAGAAGAGAATCAAGCCAAGTATGAACAAAACTATTTTCAAGATCAGAACATAAAAGTTAGTGTTCCCAAGTGTTCTAAAGTCATTTTTAAAATGAATGTGTTACAGATGACGACCATACAAATGGCTGACAGTAAGTCCTTATTCTCATTACCATTATCCTTATTAATGTGGGTAAGGAATGGATGGTTGCACAAGGAAGCAGGCAAAATGATATATTAATGTTCAGAGTTGAAATCCATTCACCTTGTTCTTCTCAGAGTTACACAGATACCATTGCTGTTTTTAGTGTAGTAAACAGAGTTCTGTTGATGATGTGTTTATGGGTTATGTGAAATGAAATATAGGCAATAGAGTAGGATATTAAAAAATATATATAAAAAAAATCACAGATGTCAAGGGATTGATGCATTAGTTGAAGATCAGAGCCTTTGAGTGGGCTTGATTGGTGGAAACAAAAGGAAAATCCAGAGTTTACACCACTATAATAAACAGTCATGATATCAGAGAATACCAGATGTTAAAGATTTGATGATAGCTCTTACACAGTCAGTAGTAGTTAGAACTCTGACTACCAGTATGATGCTGTATACATATGGAGATACAGATGACTATTAATAGATGAAAGAATTTTCAATGTACAATGCTGGATCAACATGATTAAAATGTTTTTGAGAATACATGAAATTTGTGAAAAGAAAAAAAAAAAAAAAAACCACTAACATTTTGAAAACACTTAATTTAGGACATAAACTCTAAATCAAAATTTTTATTTTAGTATAGAATTTTTATATGACATTTAAAAAAATAACAAAAAAATTAACTTGATTAAATTAATTAAAAGTCAGATTTGTGACATCCTTAGATTTAGCAGGTTTCTGCATGGGCTTTCATATATGTTGAAGAAAGTGGAAAATGTTACTAAACTCCAGAGCTTTTATTTCTATTTAAAAGGTTGTAGCAATTAGTAGTAATAGTAATATAACAATGAGTATTCAAGTCAAATGTTCCAAACAAACAAACAAACAAACAAAAAAACACAAAAAGTCATAAACTAAAGAAGATGATTGTACCATTAAATAAATAAATAAATAAATAAAATTATGGAAAATTAATACATCACTGAATTAATTTAAGCAGGCCTGCAAAAACCAACTGACCATGTCAGCATTAAAAACAAACAAACAAATAAATAAATAAATATCAGATGCAAATTCACATCTTTTTCTAACATGAATGAATTCTGCTCGTAGAAAAATTTAATCACAGTTTCTCCACAGGCACACCCTATAATGTGGTACATTTTATCCCATGGTCCAGATGGCTTTTTTGCAGTTTAGGTGGACAAACAACGAACAATCACAGAATCATTAAGGTTGGAGAAGACATCCAGAACATACTTATTCAGGGAATTGTGAAAGAACATAAATACTTATTCAATAGGAGATACTACATTTCATAAAGCAATCCCCTTTCTTTAAACTGTTAGTACAGAGTCTCAAAGGAGACCTATAAAAGCCCTTGCAAAACCCTAAAAATGTATTTTTTAAAAAAATATTTTTAAGTTGGCTGGTAACTAAAACTCACAAACTTAAAAGAAGTGTTCAACATGAGAGCTCTAACCTAGTGAAAAGAATAATAAATTGTCTGTTTCTGCTTCAGGCCTGAAAAGGAGCTTGTATCCTCAAAATCTTGTCTGTTGTATTCAAATATGTCAATTAAATATGTCAATATGTCAAAACACAAATACTATTTGTTTTCAATATGTTAGTATGTCAAAACACAAATACTATTTGCTTTCCCTAGTAACCTGAACTTTTAAAAAATATTAAAGGAAACAATTGTCAAATGGGATTTTTTACTAAAAGTAGTGTTTTCAGCTCATTGACAACTTAAATATATTCCATTGATGAGGCAATATTTTTCATACTCTTGTAAGAAAAATTCAAGCTACAACAGTTGGTAATTTATTACAACTTTTCATAAGTCATGGTCAGTTCATCAAAACTTCCATTTCTAAGGAAAAGTAATTTTCAACACATTAGGCACTTCATTCCAAAATCTAAATATTGACATTTTGATATTGTGTGTATATATATGTATATATTTAGTAGATAAGGTCTTATTTTTCATTTTTAGATCACTTTGAAAATTAGAATTCTATGTATTAAAAAATATTATAGTAAAAAAAAAAAAAAAAAAAGATTTTATACAATAGGTTTTGTTCTCCCAAAGCAAAATTTATTAATTTCCATGTCCAATTATTTTTATATTTTGATAATTGAAGATCCCAAAATTTGTTGGACATGGAAGCTGTGGCAACCTATTTCTAAACACTTCCAAAAAAAATCCACTTGCAATGAGTTATTAAAGGTCTTTTTCTCCTAGTAAGGCAATCAGCTTTACTGTTTACTAAGTCACTTAATAGGCAAGGAAGGAAGTTTTTATTATCCACATAACCCTTGGCTTTTGATAAGAAATCAGTCTTCCTTGCCTTCTACAAATTTCCCTTGAAATAAATAAATTTATGATGTATACTAAATAGCTGAAAAATACATTGGATGCACAGATATATTTGTTAAAACCAGCTAAGAATAATTTTGAAGTGGAATATTGGGAATACAGGGAACTAAGAAACTCCATGATGCAATTCATATCTTGAATACACTAAATCAATCTTTGATGAAAGCTATTTCTCCTATCTGACTAAAAAATAAAACTGAGGTCCTCAGTAAATCAGTGGTGTAGAGCCATGTGTTATAATTCTTCATATTTAGCCCTCAATTTTATCTTTTACCTGCTATTTGGAAGTACAGGAATGTCACAATTTCTCTATGGAACAAAGCTTTTATTAATACCTAATCAAATACCTCTCAAAGTTATTCTAGGAAAGGAAAGAAATTTAAGCTTTACCTGTGACTGTAAAAGTGAGCAATCAGACTGATTGACTTATCCTTGGCAAATCATATCTTGCTATTCAAAATGTAATATGCTGCAAATGGACTACTTAGATCAGCAGTAGAATGAACATATTCAGAAAACAGTTTCTGATTAAAAAAAGGTGACTACCATGAGATTAATCAGCTCAACCAATCAACACAGACAAGTAATTCCACCGCTATACATATGCATATATATATACGTCTACGTATGCATGCCATGAGTTTGTGGGCTTTATGGGTAAGGTAGGATACTCTGTTTTTGAAAAATAGTGGGATCTGGGAGTCATAATATATGAATAGCTGAAATGATATATGAATTCAACCTTTACCATAACAGTTTCATGGAATATGCTAGTGTTTTGTTTTGTATGTCTAATACTATAGGATTTAGAAATTTATATTAGTCTTATATTTGATAGGAAGGGTCAAAGGACTAAAAACATTACTTACCATGAGCAGTTACAGGACTACAATATGTTTAGCTTAAACAGCAAAATTTAATGGTGACCTGATCATAACCTCCTTGTTTCTTTTGTTTCTTCCTTTCAATACATTTGAACATGATAGAGGACTGTTGCAATGATGTCCAAGGTCTGGAAAAGATGTTCGAAAAAAACAAATTAGATTTTAGGTACATCTGAATTTATTTATTTATTTATTTATTTATTTATTTATTTATTAAAGAGGAGGACACAAATTAGTAGCATAACTTATCATAATGTCTTTTATAGGTTCTACTTTCCTGTATAAAACAGACACTTCTTTTCCCTTGAAGATATATACAGTTGAAAAAAATATGTGTATCTATGAGGGAATGTTTCATGGTCCATAGTGTACAAGAAATTAACCTACCTGTCTACAGAATTTTTATCAGATTTAAGATCTATGAATCTTTTAGTTACCCAAATGTCTGTGAAATGCCCTTGGTTACTGTCTAAGTGAAAAGTGAATATTAAGAATGAGACATATATAATCAAAAAAAAAAAAAAAAAAAAAAGGATTCTGATGTAAATTAATGATCTGCCCAATTTAGAAGAAGTAATTTCACATTCTGACATTCTGATGATCTGGAATGTAAAATATATATTATATGTTCATTCTTCCTACAAATCATAGAATCTCCTTTTAGCCGCTAATTCCACAAACTCTGCTTCATTTTGGTTGCTTGTCTTAAACACCTGATTTATCAATTTTATTAAGAATTGAAAAGCTTGTTCCAAGTTCTAACACAATTCATTTATAACTTTCTCAAATCATCTTGCTACTAATTAATAAATATTATTTAAGAATAGTGACTATTACCACAAGAGTTGTCAGGAGAGTTAAGGTGTTTCCAATAGGAAGTCTCCCTTAATGGCTATCTCATCAAAAAACAAAATGTATGAATGTGTAGAACTACTGTTGCCTTGCACAGAGCAGAACATATTGGTTACATCGTTACCACTTAAAAAAGAAATCAAACTAATTAGAAGTTTAACTCTGCCACTTATTTCTGTTTAGAAAGTAGGTAAAGGCTCAAGCTTACGCAACCCAGAAGAAATCAGAATCTATCCTATCTATAATGGAAATAGGTAGGAAATCTTATCTGAAATAGGAAAAGTAGGCAGTTAACACATTTCTTGACTATGAAATTATTATTTATTGAACAATTCATTTGACAATCCTGTTATACATCAAAGCTAAAAAGAAAATGAACACTTGTACTGAGTCATGATGCAAATGTATAAAGGGAAATTTGTTTTAATTTTAAAGAATGTACCTTACACAGAAATAATTCACAGCATCATCTGATATTAGAGAAAGGTGTAAAATTACCTGTTAGACTTTAGACACCTAGTAGTTTTAGTAAGTGCTTAATCATTATGATTTTATTATGAGTATCAGGCCCCAGGCTGTGTATTTCAACTTAGATGGTATAGATGTCTTCTCTTTAAAATATGCTTGTAACAAAACAAAATGACTTTCATATAATTTTGTGAAATATTTTTTAAGTGATGGTTATTTTATTTTTTTAATATAAATCCAAATAAACTGCTCTATGCCATGACTAATTTTGTCATAACCGATAATCTTTTATTTGTTTCTAAATAGGAAAAAAAAAAAAAAAAAAAAAAAAAAGAGCTAGGAGAAAGTCATATTAGATAGTACTTGTTAAGCTGGGTGCTAGAATTAGATCTCCTGATATCTGAAGATAATTTGGTCCCAGATGCTATATTTGTGCTTCTGTAGTTAGGGCTGGTCAGTCTGTGGACAAAAGTACTACCATTATGGTAGCACTGTGCACTATTTTCATAGAATCATAGAATCATTAATGTTGGAAGGGACCTTCGAGATCATCTGGTCCAACCTTCTACAAATGTCACCCACTAAACCATGTCCCTAAGCACCACATCCAACTTTTCCTTGAACAACCACAGGGACGGTGACTCCACCACCTCCCTGGGCAACCCGTTTCGATGCCTGACTACTCTTTCTGAGAAGAAATGTCTCCTAAACCTCCCCTGGCAAAACTTGAGGCCATTTCCTCTAGTCCTATCACTGGTTATCTGCGAGAAAAGGCTGACCTCCAGATCCCCACACCTTCCTTTTCTGTCTCTGTATATACTTTGTTTTAAATTAAAAATAAATTAATAAATAAACTATATAGCAGTATACAGTATTACCTACTCTGTAGTTCATAAAACCATAAACTGTCAATCAGTCTATTCACCAACGCAAAAGTGTGCAGTTAGTCATCTACTCATAAATGAACGTTATTCCACTTTAACTGGAATTTCAGACATGTAAAAAAAAAGAAAAAAAGTCTTTTTTGTAATTTATTTTTTCTGTTATTCAAAACTCTTCTTCTTACACACATATATTTATTACCATTTGCACAGATGCAAGTATGCACTTGCTTCCAGGATAGAATTAGTTTTAATTAGAAGTGAAAGGAGATCAGAAGATGGTATCCACTTTTTCAAGGGATAGTGTTTCATGTTGATTGCCCAATGTAATCTTTTTTTTTTTTTCTTTTTTTTTTTTTTTTTTTCTGTGTACTGCCACATAGCTATTCTCTGTTCTCCTCTAGACAGTATTATATACTCTCTAAATAATCTGACATATAATGGAGACAAGGTAGGCACTAAAAAGTAAATTAGTAAGAAGCTTTATTAGTCATGTCTGGCAAATTAATTTTGTGACAACTTCAGGCTTATGTCTGTTTAAGAAGTCAAATACTTCCTAGCAAGTTTATTTTAAACCTTGATCAAAGTGCAGGTTGAATAGTTACACAAATATTTCTGTATCATATGACTTCCCAAGATGGCCTGAAATTCTAAAAAAAGAGATGAAAACTAAACTTAGCCATGTTCTAATCAGCCTCAGACTATATTCTGAATGGATCCTGTTGTTAAACAAGTAATACAGGAGGTAATGATTTTAGTTCCCCTCTTCTAAGTGGAGGGGAAAGAAAAAAAAAAAAAGTTAGTATTATTTTAATAATGTGTTTGTAATGTAAAATGTCCTTTTAATGATTTCACATGTTCACTTAGTCATATTCTGAAAAGGGATTCATGGAGGTATTTATACCAGCCCATCTCCCAATGACTCTGGAAAATCAGAAATGTGGTATAAAAACAGGAAACACAAGAGTGACTTAATATACTAACCAGATTTTAATTATTGAAAGTTTGATATTAAGACAGTTTTTCAGAGTCAAAGAGGGACAGTTTTCTCATTTTATTGGTACCTAACTTGATTTTGACTTCAAAAAAATTGTTAGGCAGTATAGTTCAGAGAAAACAGATACATTTAGTCATGGCAGACAAAAGCAAAACAATTTGTTGGAACAAAAAAGGACAAACTGGAGCATGTCTTTAAATTCCATCATCCTCATTATATGTTTATTATTACTGGTAAGTAACAGTGTATACAGATAATTTTACTTTGTGACAATATTTTTCTTTTTAAGTAAATATGTATTAATACTTATTAACTTACTGTGTTCTCAATACCACTGTTGAATGGTCTGAAAAAAATATTCAATTATAAATTATAATGGGGCTAATTTCAAACTTTTCTACTAAAATTTGGATTATCTCAAAAATATTATGCCATATTCATTTCTGATAACCTTTACTGATAACTGGATTATATGAAAATAAAATTGACCTAAGACTTATAACAGTCATTTTTCACTTAACATTGTAAATAATCATTTAGATAGTTAAGGATTAAGTGCTTTGCAGCATGGATGCCAAAATAAGAAAACTTGAAAGACGCAGATTACTTTGTGTTATTAGTATGACAGGGAATATACAACATTTTTATTTCCAATTTTTTCAGATGTTTGCATCATATTTTCATATTCATATTTTTATATTCATATTTTTATATTCATATTTTATAAGATCACTTTTATACTATATGCTTTTGTTGCCACAATCAAAAATATGAGGTAAATAGCACTATTTTTTCACAGAATCACAGAATCACAGAATTTCTAGGTTGGAAGAGACCTCAAGATCATCGAGTCCAAACTCTGACCTAACGCTAACAGTACCCACTAAACCATATCCCTAAGCTCCACATCTAAACGTCTTTTAAAGACTTCCAGGGATGGTGACTCCACCACTTCCCTGGGCAGCCTGTTCCAATGCCTCACAACCCTTTCAGTAAAGAAGTTCTTCCTAACATCTAACCTAAAACTCCCCTGGCGCAACTTAAGCCCATTCCCCCTCGTCCTGTCACCAGGCACGTGGGAGAACAGGCCAACCCCCACCTCACTACAGCCTCCTTTAAGGTATCTGTAGAGAGCGATAAGGTCGCCCCTGAGCCTCCTTTTCTCCAGGCTGAACAAGCCCAGTTCCCTCAGCGGCTCCTTGTAGGACTTGTTCTCCAGGCCCCTCACCAGCTTCGTCGCCCTTCTCTGCACCCGCTCAAGCACCTTGATGTCCTTCTTGTAGCGAGGGGCCCAAAACTGAACACAGTACTCGAGGTGCGGCCTCACCAGAGCTGAGTACAGGGGGACAATCACCTCCCTAGCCCTGCTGGCCACACTGTTTCTGATACAAGCCAGGATGCTGTTGGCCTTCTTGGCCACCTGAGCACACTGCTGGCTCATATTCAGCTGATTATCCACCATCACTCCCAGGTCCTTCTTTGCCAGGCTGATTTCCAACCACTTATCTCCCAGTCTGTAGCTCTGCTTGGGGTTATTGCGCCCCAGGTGCAGGACCCGGCACTTGGCCTTGTTGAACTTCATGCAGTTGACCTCAGCCCATCGGTGCAGCCTATCCAGATCCTCCTGCAGAGCTTTCCTACCCTCAAGCAGATCGACACACGCACCTAACTTGGTGTCATCTGCGAACTTACTGAGGGTGCACTCAATGCCCTCGTCCAGATCATCGATGAAGATATTAAAGAGGACCGGCCCCAGCACCAAGCCCTGGGGGACGCCACTAGTGACTGGCCTCCAACTGGACTTGACTCCATTCACCACGACTCGTTGGGCCCGGCTATCCAGCCAGTTTCTAACCCAACGAAGCGTGCGCCAGTCCAAGCCAAGAGCAGCCAGTTTCTTGAGGAGAATGCTGTGGGAGACGGTGTCAAAAGCCTTGCTGAAGTCAAGGTAGACCACATCCACAGCCTTTCCCTCATCCACCCAGCGCGTCACTTTGTCATAGAAGGAGATCAGGTTCGTCAAGCAGGATCTGCCTTTCATAAACCCATGCTGACTGGGCCTGATCGCCTGCTTGCCCTGCAAGTGCTGCGTGATGACTCTCAGGAGGATCTGCTCCATGAGCTTCCCTGGTACTGAGGTCAAACTGACAGGCCTGTAGTTTCCCGGGTCTGCCTTCCGGCCCTTCTTGTAGATGGGCGTCACATTTGCTAGCCGCCAGTCAACTGGGACCTCCCCCGATAGCCAGGACTGCTGATAAATGATGGACAGTGGCTTGGCCAGCTCCTCTGCCAGTTCACGAGGAGCGGCTGAGGGAGCTGGGCTTGTTCAGCCTGGAGAAGAGGAGGCTCAGGGGCGACCTTATCGCTCTCTATAGGTACCTCAAGGGAGGCTGTAGCAAGGTGGGGGTTGGTTTGTTCTCCCATGTGCCTGGTGACAGGACGAGGGGGAATGGGCTTAAGTTGCGTCAGGGGAGTTTTAGGTTAGATGTTAGGAAGAACTTCTTTACTGAAAGGGTTGTGAGGCATTGGAACAGGCTGCCCAGGGAAGTGGTGGAGTCACCATCCCTGGAAGTCTTTAAAAGACGTTTAGATGTAGAGCTTAGGGATATGGTTTAGTGGGTACTGCTAGCGTTAGGTCAGAGTTTGGGCTCGATGATCTTGAGGTCTCTTCCAACCTAGAAATTCTGTGATTCTGTGATTCACTCAGTACCCTTGGGTGGACCCCATCCGGCCCCATCGACTTGTGCACATCCAAGTGCCGTAGCAGGTCACCAACCAGTTCTTTGTGGATAGTGAGGGCCACATCCTGCTCCCCATCCCCTTCCACCAGCTCAGGGTACTGGGTATCCAGAGAACAACCGGTATTGCCACTAAAGACTGAGGCAAAGAAGGCATTTTGTTAAAGCATAGGCAGGTGCAAAATTAAATCAGTCTTTCAGTGAAGAACATCAGCACCCAAAGGCCTAAAATGTCGAGATATACTTCAGTTAACACACTTATGTGACTTCAGCAGGCTGTTTGGGGGTTCTCAGGAAGGCAATCCTTACCAGTAATACTAGCAAAGCTTTATTTAGAGGTAATGAAATTACCCCTTCTGTAAGTATAGAATGTTGTTTCCATCCAATCCTCAATAGTTAATGTGTTTTTGTTGGTTTGTTTTGATTATTTTTGTTTTTCTTTTCAGTTTATACAATCAAAAGGAGGCAATGGAATATACTATCTTTCCACCTAAAATAAAAGCAGTAACCTCCATTCTACATGTGGTCCCTTGAGACAAGGCCTCAATTCCATGCTTCTAAAGAGCATGGAATTAAGAGAAAGTGAACCTGTATCTACTCTCTAAGACTTTGTGAGAGTAAATATATTGCCTGCTTGTCCTGGGACAGCCTTTCACCTGAAATGCTAAATGAACGTGCTCCATTTGCCAACAAAGACAGCGTCACTATGAATGCCTTAGGAAGTCTGTACTTCCACAGTCCTGTCTCTATGTGAGCATTACAGTGCAGTGGAGCTACAGAAATAGAGAGGGTGTATCAGGAAAACACACTGAGAAAAATAAAGCTATCTTTATGTGCTTCTTGAGGAAAAGAGGGAAAAATACTTAAAAAAATGGTAAATGGAGTAGGAAACAGGAGGTAGGAAAATGAGAACCTTGTTAGTATTATCCAACTTGCAGAGAAACTGCTACATTTAATGAGCAGTCAGAATGTTCATTTAATCTAGTGCCAGATCTTGTTTTCAAGAAGACATTTATACTCTCAAATTGTTAATTAGTCACAGCATCCATAACCTTCCCCTGCATGTAGGATAAGGGGGAACAGAATAATTGAAACACATCTAGCATTGTAAAACTCAAAATGAGATTTCAGGAAGGGGATAGAATCTATGAAATAAAGGATTCGTATACTTCTTTAGATTTATATGACCAGAACATTTGACAGACACAACAGAAATAATCAAAACAGATAACAACCTTTACCAAAACATAGTGGAAATGAAAACATCTTCCTCTATTATTTCTTAGAGTAAAATAACGAAACCATACCACATTGATTAGTATCACAAATAACGTGGCAGAAAAGACAGAAAGGCTGGAGAGACTGGCCAATCAGGGATGCATTTACTATGAGTTCAGTATGTAAGACTGGTAAGTGTAGAGTTATATTGTGAACTTTGGGGACAAAACATTTGAAATGTTTAAACTGTAAGGCTTTAATTTGACAACAGGACACAGGGATTCTAATGAAAGAACACATATATCTATCTGTAGGCTTCCATTTCTTTATAAAGAAGACTACTTAATTTTAAGAAAAGTAACTAAAGTGTCCATGCCTGAATATCCAATTCCTTTGGATATTTGGATAGTCTCAGGATATCCAATTCCTTTGTACTGATCAAACTGCAATGTCTTAGATACATAGGTGACCTTTTACAAAGCAAGTAAATGTTAAGTCATACCATTTTTTTTTTCCTCTTATGAATAAACTTTGTACATTGAATATGTAATTCTCTATAATGAGGAAAATACAAAACATTTTGTAATCTGAACTGTCACAGCTCATGTGACAAATCAATACAGAATTATAATCAAGGCCCCTTGTGCCCAGTCAACACACAAAAGATTGTTCTTTCTCAACTTCTGGTCTGGAAGGATATTCATCTCATTCATATTTCAAAAGTCTCCATGCAAGTCTGCAAGAATTAAGCATGCATTTCTGTATAATTTTTTACTAGCTTCTGTCATGATGGGATGACAGGAAAAGTTCTCTAGTGTTACTTCAAAAGGCCACCCTTTGCATCATACGTCAAAGAACTACTCAAACAGTGCTACAGGCTGGTTAGAAAGTGGTTAGAAAGCTGCCTGGTGGAGAAGGACCTGGGAGTATTGGTTGATAGTCGGCTAAATATGAGCCAGTTTCTTGAGGAGAATGCTGTGGGAAATGGTGTCAAAAGCCTTACTGAAATCAAGGAAGACCACAACCACAGCTTTTCCCTCATCCACCCAGTGTCATTTTATCATAGAAGGAGATCAGGTTCGCCAAGCAGGACCTGCCTTTCATAAACCCATGGGCCTGATCACCTGCTTGCCCTGCAAGTGCCATGTTATGACACTCAAGATAATCTGCTCCATGAGCTTCCCTGGCACTGAGGTCAAATTGACAGGCCTATAGTTCCCCGGGTCTACCTTCCTGCCCTTCTTGTAGATGGGTGTCACATTTGCTAGTCACCAGTTGACTGGGACCTCCCCTTATAGCCAGAACTGTTGATAAATGATGGAAAGCGGCTTGGCCAGCTCCTCTGCCAGTTCTCTCAGTACCCTCAGGTGGATCTCATTGACTTGAGTACATCTAAGTGCTGTAGCAGGTCACCAACCATTTCCTCGTGGATTGTGAGGGCCACATCCTGCTCCCCATCCTCTTCCACCAGCTCAGGGTACTGGGTATCCAGAGAACAACTGGCTTTGCTGCTAAAGACTGAGGCAAAGAAGGCATTAAGTGCCTCAGCCTTTTCCTCATCTCTCATCACTAAGTTTCCCACCCGCATCCAGTAAAGGATGGAGATTCGCCGTAGTCCTCCTTTTCCTGTTAAGGTATTTATAAAAACATTTTATGTTGTCTTTAACAGCAGTAGCCATATTGAGGTCCAGATGAGCTTTGACCTTTCTAATTTTGTCCCTACACATCCTTACATCCTCATAATCCTTCTGAGTGGCCTGCCCTCTTTTCCAAAGATCATAAACCCTCTTTTTCTTTCCTAAGCTCTAGCCACAACTCTCTGTTCAGCCAGGCCAGTCTTCCACGCCAGCTCATCTTTGGGTACGTGGGGACAGACTGCTCCTGAGCCATTAAGATTTCCTTCTTGAGGAATTCCCAGCCTTCCTGGACTCCTCTGCCTTTCAGAATTGCCTCCCAAAGGACTCTGCACACCAGTGTCCTGAACAGCTCAAAGTCTACCCTCCAGAAGTTTAACTGAACCTCCTCCTGACTTTGCCAAGGAGAGAGAACTCTACCATCTCGTAGTCACTCTGCCCAAGACAGCTCCCAACCACCACATCTCCCACCAGTCCTTCTCTGTTTGTGAACAGAAGGTCCAGCAGGGCACCTCCCCAGTAGGCTCAGCTGCATCAGGAAACTATCTTCCACGCTCTCCAGAAACCTCCTAAACTGCTCTCTCTGAGCTGTACTGTATTTTCAGGATATGTCTGGGAAGCTGAAGTCCCCCACGAGGACAAGAGCCAATGATTTCACAGCTTTTGTCAGCTGCCGCCCGTAGAATTCCTCATCTGCCTCCTCATCCTGGTTTGGCGGTCTGTAACAGACCCCAACCAGGATGCTTGCCCTTGTTGGCCATCCTAACCCATAGGGACTCAACCTTATAATTCCCAGACTCAATTCCATAACATCAAAACACTCAAAACACATCATCAAAACACAGAGTTCCACAACATCAAAACACTCTCTAATATAGTGTTGCCAGAAGGTCAAGGGAGGTGATCCTCCCCCTCTACTCGGCTCTGGTGAGGCCACACCTGGAGTATTGTGTCCAGTTCTGGGCTTCGTAGTACAAGAAGGACATAGAACTACTTGAGCGAGTCCAGGGGAGGGCTGCAAAGATGATGAGAGGATTGGAGCACTCGTTGTACAAGCCCCAGTTGAGAGAACTGGGTCAGTTTAGCCTGGAAAAGAGAAGACTGAGGGGAAACCTCATCAGTGTTTATAAATATCTCAAGGGAAGGTGTCAAGATGATGGAACCAGTCTCTTTTCAGTTGTGCCCAGCAACAGGACAAGAGGCAATGGGCACAAAGTGAAGTACAGGAAATTCCATCTGAATATGAGGGCAATTCTTTACTGTGAGGGTGACAACACTGGAACAGGTTGCTCAGAGAAGCTGTGGAGTCTCCTTCTCTGGAGACAGTCAAAACCCACTTGGATGCCATCCTGTGTCATGTGCCCTAGGTGACCCTGCTCAGCAGGATGATCTTCAGAAGTCCCTTCCAGCCTCAGCCATTCTGTGATTCTTCTTTGACTTTGGTGTTCCCATCTTATTTTTCCCTGCTTCCTTCCTTCTCTACCCATGTTCTCTTCTCTCTGGCATTTTCTTTCCTTTTTAAAATACTTTTTCCCAGATGTGCCATGCTGTGTCTGATGGAGTCCTCTGTATCTAGTGGTGGGATGGTTGGAGCCACCTGTGTCTAGCATGGGGGATCCTCTTCTCTCTCTTCACAGAGGCTACCAGTGCAGCCCTCTACTGTGAAATACTGGGCATCTGCATGCAGTCCAGGGCCTTTGGAAGGGAACCCTTTCTAAAATAGTCTCCCTTACTGAAAGTCTGTGTATATTTAAAAGCAAGCCCTGAAGGTGTCTGTAGTTTTGGACTGTGTACATCAGATGTGTTACAATGAGATCTCTTAAGGGGGAAAAGGTGAATTACTTCCAGAAAAAATGAAATATTGCAAATGCAGCTAGTGTTTTCTCACCAATCTTAGCAAAATATAATCATGATTTATTTTTTTTTCAAATATTTCAATGGTTTGGGTTAGTACATTGTAGAGAAATCTTACTTTCCTCTCACTTGCCACATGTTTCTTAAGCTAGGACATGCCAGTAAATCTGTTTTTGCAAGGCACCCAATCAAATAAAGTATTTATGCAACAAAAGCTTTGTACAATCATATCAATGTTTAATTTGTTTTGATATGATTTAATCTATATCTTGTGAAGTATTTCAACCTTGTGACATTGCAATTCATTTAACTTTATTTAAACAGAGACAACAATCTAAGATTTACAATGCTTCCCTGTTCAAGGAAGTCCTGTGAATTCCTGGTGCCATAAGCTGTTATAAACACAAGGCATTCTAAAATCTTCTGTATTTTAGTTTCTTAGAATGATGAAATAAGTTAGGGGCTACCAGCCACATGTATCTGTTAATCATGCAAAACCCTACAGTGCAGGATAATACTTTGTAAAAAAATAAAATAAATAAATAAATAAAATATTGTAAAACCTCAAGTCCTGATAGCACAGATTTTTTTCCCTGTTATTATATGCTACAGGCTGATATAGACCATACAAAATTGCTCCTGAACTTAAAGTACCAACTAAAATCTACAGTAGAATCTGCAATATGAGAGAATTAAATCAATTTCTCTGTAAAAACTATGACACTGCTACCTGACTTCAAAACCTTTCAGAGCTTTTTGCAATACCACTGTCACAAAATATTGTGCCAAATTCTCTTACAACTACCCCCAGAACAACAAACTGTTTTCAGAGGAATTGCCCATGTGTAAGTGAGAAAGTCATTTGGCTTGATATGTTGACTCCAGCTGATGAACACAGAGGCAAAGGGCTCTTTCCTGTCCCATTATGAATATTAAGGTTGATACTCAATTACTTTCAATAGTGATTCAAACAGCAGAGCTACATGGGGGAAAAGAAATCATGTAAGTTGATTACGTTTTTTTCAACTGCTGAAAAGAAAGAGAAGGAGCAAAGGAGTTAGGGGTAGACTGTTTTGTAGACAAGTGGTGAAAACTAGAGAAAAAAGGTGGAATTCTAACCAACATTAATCTAGAGATGTTGGATATACTTTATACTCAATATAGTTCTCAGTAAATTTGACAGCTCCAGTACTGGTAACTTCTAGTTAGTGTTATTTTTAATATTTCAGTACCAAAATAAATAAATAAATAAATAAATAAATAAATAAAACAGCATACATCCAAGAGTTGCAAATTTCTCTTTCTTTGGTAACAGATCAATTTGAGGGGAATCTACCCACATAGTATTTATTGGAAAACCTTTTGTATATTAAGCTGTTACTTTAAATAAAACCAAGGTGTTCTTGGACCAACCACTTACTCATACATTCACTCCAAAGTACCTGGCTAGAGCATCAACTAGGATGATAACATGTAAGAACCTGTGGCAGTCCAGTGAAGTTCCAGTGACTGGAAAAGGGGAAAACATAATCCCAATTATTAAAAAGGGAAAAAACGATGACCTCGGGAATAAAAAGCCAGTCAGTCTCACCTCTGTACCTGGCAAGATCATGGAGCAGATCCTCCTGGAAACTGTGCTAAGATACATGGAAAATAGCTATGTGGTTGGTGGCAGCCAACATGGTTTCCCTAAAGTCAGATTGGGCCTAACAAATCTGGTGGATTTTGATAGGGTTACAGAATTGGGGGATAGGGAGAGAGCAACTGACATTATTTATCTAGACATGACATTTGACACTGTCCTTCATTTGAGAGGTGAACCACTCAGCAGGTAAGGAATTGTCTGCATTGTCACACTCAAAGAGTTGCGTTCAACAGCTCAATGAACAAGTGGAGATCAATAAGGACTGGTGTTCCTCGGGGGTCAGTACTGGGACCGGCATGATTTAACATCTTTGTCAGTGACATGGACAACAGAACTGAGTAAACTCTTAGCGTTTTTGCTGATGACTCCAAGCTGTGGGTTGAGGTTGACACACTGGAGGGAAGAGATGCCAACCAGAGGGACCTGGACAGGCTTGAGAGGTGGGCCAGTATGAAACTCATAAGGTTCAACAACGCTAATTGCAAGGTCCTGCATCTGAGTTGGGGCAATCCAAGCCCACATAGAGATGGAGAATGGATTGAGAGCAGCCCTGAGGAGAAGGACCTGGGACTGTTGGTTGAAGCTTAACATAAACTGACAACGTGTGCTTGCAGACCAGAAAGACAACAGTATCCTGGGCTGCATCAAAAAAAGCATGGCCAGTAGGTCAAGGGAAGAGATTCTCCCCCTAAATTCTGCTCTTGTGACACCTCACCTAGAGTATTACATCCATTTCTGGGTCCCCCAACACAAGATGGACATGAATGTATTAGAATGAGTCCAGAGGAGGGCAATGAGGTCGATCAAAGGACTGGAACACCTCTCCTATGAAGACAGGCTGAGGGACTTGGGGTTGTTCAGACCAGAGAAGAGAAGGCTCCAGGGTGACCTTATACTAGTCTTCCAGTAGTTAAAGGGAGCCTACAGGAAATCTGGGGAGGGACTCTTTGTCAGGGAGTGTAGTGATAGGACAAGGAGTAATATTTTTAAACTAAAAGAGAGGAGATTTAGATTAAATATTGGGAAGAAGTTCTTCACTGTGATGGTGTTGAGGCACTGGAACAGGTTGCCCAGAGAAGTTGTGGATGCCTCATCCCTGGAAGTGTTCCAGGCCAGGCTGGATGGGGCTTTGGGCAGCCTGCACTAGTAGGAGGTGTCCCTGCTCATGGCAGAGAGGTTGGAACTAGGTATCTTTAAGGTCCCTTCCAACCCAAGCTGTTCTATGATCTGCATCTGTGGATGAAAGAGGAAAAAAGCCATTCCATATTAAATATAATGTTACAATTTAAATGGATTTAAACTCATTATGAACTCATTAATTATATGCCAGTAGAATCTCATGAAGTTATACAGAGAGATTCATAAAATATTTTATTTTAATGAAAGGAAGATACAGATCTAGATTGGTCTGCCTAGCTGACAACATCTGAAACCAGGAACATGAATCTTCCTTTTCAAAAATACTGAGCCTAACTATCAATCCGTAACTGGTGAACTCTTTAGACTGTGCTATTTCACAAGCAGAAGACACTAAATGCCTCAATGAAAGAATGAAAGAGTCAGTGAAGTTTAATTCTTTATGGGTATTCAAACCTTAATTAAGCTATTTGCTAGAGACAGAATGGAAAAGGAGAGCAAGAGACGAGAAAATATCTCTGTTCTGTGATTTTACATCACCCTACTGGGGAAAAGTCCAGCACAGCAAAGTCAGAATGGTATCTAATAAAGGAAATGAAATCAGAAGAGATTAATAGTTGTCAGATAATTTAGGAAAAAGTGGGTAACTGAGAGTGAGAGAGTTAAGTAATCCTAAACGTGGGAGAAAGGAGAGAGCTGAGAGAACATCTCAGCTTTCTGCTGTAATATCAGCTTGTCAGAACAAAAATCAGTACTATGTATCATAGAATCATAGGTTGGAAAACACATTCTAGATCGTCAAGTCCAACCATCAACCTAACCTACCAAGTCCTATCATTAAACCATGTACCTTAATGCCATGTCCACATGTCTCTTAAATACCTGCAGGGATGGGGACTCCACCACTTCCCTGGGCAGCTGTCCTGGATTGTGCATCACGTGTTTTGTATACATTATTACTACCACTACTACTGCTACTACTACTATTATTATTATCTTTCTTTTATGTCCTAATAAACTGTTTTTATCTCAACCCACAACTTTTTTCTTTTTTTTTTTCTTTTCTTTTTTTTTTTTTTTCTGTCTCTCTCCCCCTTTGCACTGGGGGGAGAGGGTGAGCAAATGGCTGTATGGTGCTTAGCTGACAGCCACAACAGTCCTTTTAGTGCCCGACATGGGGCTTGAAGGGTTGAGATAATGACAGATCTGACCAGGGTGTGTTAAAAATAAAATAAAATAAAATAAAATAAAATAAAATAAAATAAAATAAAATAAAATAAAATAAAATAAAATAAAATAAAATAAAATAAAATAAAATAAAATAAAATAAAATAAAATTGTTATAAGCATTAGATCTGTTTAATAGTTGCTAGTCACCAAGTTTATTGTACTATTATTATTATTATTTTAATCTCAGGTCTGCTGTGCCTTTTTTTTTTTTTTTTTTTTCTGAATTGAGTTATACATATACATTACTTACTGCATGTGTCCCCTTTCATGCTGTTTATCATTTCAAGGGGCTGGCTTAAGGTAATTATTTTGCTGTACTGCGTAACACTGGCTTATGATATGACAAAATTACTGGTCATGAGACTAACCTGATACTTGTACTCAGCATTGCCATCAACTCCATATTTCAGAAACCATATCTTGGAAACTACTAACAATTACACCATTTACCTTTTTTTCTTCAGGAAGCCAATTTATAGAGGGGACAGGAAGAAATGTTTTTTTCCCAGTTGTTCATTTTCCCTTTCTCCTTCACATCTTCCTTATTCTCCCGGCTAGTTATGATAGCTCTTCAACTTTGAATATCCTTGGGATGTTCAAACCAGCATGTTCTTATTGTTATGTCTCCTGAATGCACTTCAGGTTTTGTTTAAAGTTAAACAATTACTTAAGAATGTCATCCAGAGATTTGTCTTGAGGCACAATGAGTGGCAGGGAGTGTTGGAGGATATGGGCAGACATCTAGAGAAATGGGCATCTCCAGTGCTCTGGAAATTCATCCCTGAACAAGTGCAAAATCCTAAAAACTGGCAGAATGCTTGAAAAACCTGTGTCATCATCCTGGCAATTCCAAAGAGGCACAAATCACTGCAACATGCTGGAGCTTGGCCTGTGCTTACTGAGACGCAATCAACACCACTCCAACCCCTGTGAGAGGCCCTGCAGACAGTCCAGCCCCTGTGATGGGCCCCAGTTGTTTGGGCAGGGAACCAAACTGTGTCAGTGGCAGTTGCCCCTGTATCCAAGATGAAACAATGGATGAACAAGTCAGGTAATTTAGAAAGCAGAGGAACTCCTACTCAGACTGAAGAGGAAGAAAAAGATGAGGCAGGCTACTCCACAGCCTGGAATTAGAGGGCAGGGAAGCCAGGTAGCTGGGATCTCTCACTAGGGAAGGAGGCATGACAAAGCAATTGGTAAAGAAGCATAAATCTTCACCTTCTGGAGGTGTCTCCTGTCAGGCATGAAGGAAAGACCTCATTCTTCAAGGAAGACCTCGTATGTTAACCAGGCAAGTGGACCACCATGGAGAGGGGTATCCAATACCTCAGGGAATTAGTTGTGCTGGAGGTGGTTTATGACAACCTAGACAATGAATAGATGTCCAAAGATCCAGATGAAGTCAAGTGTACACAACCCATGTGGCAGAAGTGTGTATGGATCACACCATCATCATCTGCCAGCTCATTGGCAGTAATGACCTGGAAAGACTGAGAGGAACACGCAGTGGATGAATTGACTAGACAACTCCAGCAGTACAAAGAAAGTCTTTCTTCTTCCCTTATAGGTCTGTGTTTTGGCTATTTTTCTCAAGAGGTCCATCAACTTAAACAGAAAATATCTTCTTCCTCACCTGTGCAAACCAGTGTCTCAGCTATCAGGAATAAGCATCTCTCTGTTCAAGAAAGAAGATATAGTGGATATACACCACATGCCACCCTCTATTTTTACTTGTGTGACCATGGAGAGGACATGAGAAAATGGGATGGAAAATCTACCTTGAGTCTAGAGGCATGGGTATGAGTTGCAAAGAAAAATAGTCAGAAAAGGGGAGTTCTCTGAGAAAATTGCTGCTCCAGTTTCCAGCAGGCATCCCCCCAGACACAGTAATGAATACTATGAACAAGACTAGAGGGGCTCTGCCTCCAGCCAGGTTGAGGAAAAGAACAATCGTGTTTATTGGACTGTGTTTATTCAATGAGCTGGCATGTCAGACCCACAGAAGTATGAGGCTTTAATAGACACCAGTTAACAGTGTACTGTAATGTCATCAAGCTATAAAGGGACAGAACCCATCTGTATTTCTGGATTGAGAGAGGGATCCCAACAGTTAACTATATTGGAAGCTGAAGTGAGTCTATCTGGGAATGAGTGGCAAAAGCACCCCATTGTGACTGGCCCAAATGCTCAGTGCCTCCTTGGCACAGACTGTCTCAGGAGGGGGTATTTCAAGGACCCAAAAATGTACCAGTGGGCTTGTGGCATAGCTGTCTTGGAGATGGAGGACATGAAACAGTTGTCTACATTGCTCAGGACCCTTCAGAGGACCCTTCTGTGGTAGGGCCATCTGGCTTAAACCACAATATCAGCCCATTCCTATACTTGGCCACCCTCTCCATGAAGAAATTCTTCCTCATATCCAGTCTAAACCTCCCCTAGTGCAACTTGAGACTGTTTCATTGCATCCTGTCACCTGAGAAAAGAGACTGACACCCTTCTTTCAGGTAGTTGTAGGGAGTCTTGAAGTCTCTCCTCACTCTCCTCTTCTCCAGACTAAACAACCTCACTCCTCACAAGTCTTGTTTTTAGTCCCTTCTCCAGCTTCACTGATCCTCCTTGAATGCAGTCCAGCAACTCAGTAACCTTTGTATAGTGAAGTGCTTCAAACAGAAGATAGTATTCAAGGTTTGATCTCACCAATTCCACATACAAGGGGACAGTCACTTTGCTAGTGTTGCTGGCTACACTATTTCTAATATGCAAGCTGGGATGGATTTAGCCTTGGCCACCTGGACACACTATTGGCTCATGTTCTGCCTCCTGTTGGCCAGCAAGCCAAGATCCTTTTCTGCTGGGCAACTTTTCAGCCGTTCTTCCCAAAGCCTACACCACTTTTATAACCCAACACTCCTGTATTTTTACAGCTTGATCTTCATCTTCATATCTATATCTATACTGCCCCTTTTGGAACTGGGCAGATCAAACAGATGTTTGGTTGGAAGGAAGACAGAAGAAAGGATCTTAAAATAAAGACTGCTCTAAATTTTTTATTCCAGAATATCAGACAGGAAGACTTAGAAATGAAATTTATGAAATTAGAAGAAAACTGTAAGACAATCATCTCTCTTAAAGTTCATAGACATGAAGAAATCAGAACATGTTAAGTTTATGACAGAAAAAGAAACAACATAAACTATCATTAAATCTTGCTGACCATGTGTCTAATGATATTTCTTCACACTATGGTCTATGTTTTCACATAAAGTTTCTTCTTTTTTGTGAGTGACTGGATTACAAAATTTCAAGGATATAGCAGGATCTGTCAGTTTTAGATTAAGTTATATTCCAGTTCTATAGCTTTGGCAGTCTTTGCAAACTATTCTCTTGAACTTATTTAGAATAGTTTGCAGTTAAAAGTCTCTATATATTAATAAATGAATACAGCAGAAAAACAAAAACAACAAAACAACCCAAACAACAAGTTGATTTTAACATTCAATCTAATAAAGTCTTGGAAGAAAGACATGGAATTTATTATTTTACTTTCTCCAGAATATGAAGTAAAATGGTTTATCCTTAAAACGTTTGTCACACCAGTTCCAATGACTTATTGGGAGATCATTTAACAAAAATACAGACACAATTTGTAAACATAACACAGTGTTATCAAGAACTTGACAAAAATAATGTTGGGAACAGTGTGCATTCCAGAAGCCCAGCTGAGAGCATACTTCTTGAGCTGCATCTTGAATAAGGGCAATCACCACTAGAAAGCATATGGGCATACAGCAGGAGGTAGAGGGACTTAATGTTATTATAAATATGTATTATTCATTTTTTGCCTACTAAATTCACAGATCCAGTCCTTTTGACACACGTATATCTGGTTTGTCATTCAATATGTTAAATTATTGCATGATTCATTAATGAGATTATGGGAACGTCTTTCTCTCTCACTCTCTTTTTTTTTTTTCCTTATGTTTGCTTCAGCCAAGAATTACGATAGTTATCTACTTATTCAAGTCAAATTTATTAAAAGGACCTATAAAGCCCTAAGAAAAGGTTGCTTTTCACAAATGTTTAGTTTTTTCAAAAATAGTACTGACATAGATGTACAAATGACAGAATGTTTAAAGGTAATAGTTGAGTCACCATTATTCTAAATTTGTTGGAAATTAAATAATTATCCACTTTTATTGGTTTATTTAAAAGCAAGAAGTATTGAAGTAGTAGATCTATTTTCACAGTATGGTGTGCAATTTGGGTACTGAAAAATGAATTCTAATGGGAGTCTTGAAATTATTATGTGGATTAAAACAAACCTTATAACATATGAAACATTTTGCATGCTTATGTTTTCCACATTCTATCTTTTAATAAACTTATTAAAATATTAACTGTTATCTATCTAATGAAATAGGGCTGGATTCTGATCTCAAACTAAGTTTATGACAATGTAATTCAATTGACTGAAGTTACTTCTGAGTTGTACTAATGTCAAGATAGGAAGTAAACCAGCCATATGTAATGATATTTCAATTAGAAGAAATGAAAGATCAGCTCTGAAAAATGTTATGTAAAGTGGTAAAATGGTAATGTTTTCCTCCAGATTAAAAAGCAATGAAAGGACAAAAAAGTCCTGTATATGTGTGGCACTATCATTTCCTTTCTGTTGTTTTATGGCACCATCATCAAAAAGTTTTAGTTTTGTTCTGGAACCTGTCACTATTTCATTCTAACATTTTATAGTTTATCACAAAGAAAAGTAGCTTGGAAGTTTTGTGTGTGTGAATAAGATTTCATTGTCCCTCTTATACATATTCTAGGTTTTCTTTGTGACAGAAATTGTCCTCTTTTAATCTTTTTCATTTCAGAAAATATATGATCTTTTTCTCTATTTTCTTTCAGAAAATACAGAAAAACAAACAAACAACAACAACAACAAAAGCTTCCATATTTCTTTTAGAAACCAGTTCCCTTATCTCCATCAGTTTCTTCCTTCTGTTCTAAATCACTGAACTCAGGAAATTACAAGATCATACTTTTCTCACATGAAATTTTCTCAGGCTGATAATTAAAGCATTTCTTTATCACTAGCAGCTTCTACATTGTAAGGAAAGCACTTCCAGATTTTTGTCCAAGTTCCTTCACTCTCTCCTAGATATCTTGCAGGAATAAATGTATAGTCCAGAAAGGTATCTTGTCTGAGATGATCATCTGTTTACTGAAAGACGGGAAATCTCTGTCAAATGTTGATCCACAGCACTAGCAGTAGGAGCTGTTCGTTGTATGCCAAAGAAAATGTCAGACAATTAAGTCAGTGGGCAAGATACTTCCTGTTAAAGTTGAGTAGTAATTTTTATTAATACTCTTCTATGCACACTTGTGCATAGAAGCCTGATCTTAACTTTTGTTCTATATCTAAGTATGTCTGTTGTAAAGTTAATCTGTGTGAAACTAGCAATCTGAGAGTGTACTGTTTGTACAGAACAAATGATGCTCTGAAAGTGATCAGAAAGAATTTGCACCTGAAGACCTGAGGGGCTAGATGTTATTTTTGCTAATCTTAAAACTTTTGTATGAGGGTCAATCAATACCAGCTTTTAGGGAAGAATTTTCTTTAGTGAGCGCAATCACTGCATTTTTTACCAGGAGCAGAAGGCAGAAAGTACCCCACAGATTTTAAATATCCGCATCTGTGCCTCCTTAAGTGAAAGACAATGGGACTGTGTCAAATAAGAACCTTCTGCATGAATGGGGTCTGTTGGTATCTAAAGGTTTGGATGGAGAAAGAGTTGCCAGAAAACAGTGGGCTGGAGAGAAGGAAAGGACGTGTTGAGAAGGTAAAGTTTTCCAAAGACTGGGATACTTGAGTTGTGAAGTCCTGTTCAAACTCCAAGAACTAATACATGGAGAACATCAAGAGTCTGTACAAAAGCATTATATCACACTATCAGTAACAAAAGGTTCTGGTTTCAGTTAGGACAGAGTTAATTTTCTTCCTAGTAGCTGGTAGGGTGCTATGTTTTGGATTAGGATGAGATGAGTGCTGATAACATGCTGATGTTTTAATTGTTGCAGAGCAGTGCTTACACCAAGCAAAGGACGTTTCAGCTTCTCACTGTCCTGCAAATGGGCAGCCTGGGGGTGCAGCAAGAGCTGGGAGGGGTTAGACCCAGAACAGCTGACCCAAACTGGCCAAAGGGGTATTTCGTACCATCTGACGTCATGCTAAACAATATATAGGGGTGGCTAGCCGGGTTGGGGGACTGGATTGCTTGGTGTTAGGCTGGGCATCAGGCGGCGAGTGGTGAGCAATTGCATTGTGCATCACTTGTTTGTACACATTATTATTACTAGTACTATTATCATCATTATTGTAATTATTATTATTGTTATTATTTTTCTGTCTTAATAAATTGTCTTTATCTCAACTCATGGGCTTTACTTTCCCGTTACTCTCCCCCATCACAGAGAGGGAAGGGAGAGGGTGAGTGAACAGCTGTGTGTGGTGTTTAGCTGCCGGCCAGGTTAAACCACAACAGAATAGTTGGACCATGTCCAAGAGGATGACATCTGTTGTAAGGAAAATCAACAAAGGATCCTCTGAGAGAATTTCCCAGCTCTTACCTAGAAAATAGTGGTGTGCAAGTACATCCATGCACTTTTGAGTAGATTATTAATCATAGAATCAGAGTCACAGAATGGCTCAGGTTGGAAGGGACCTTAAAGATACCTAGTTCCAACCTCTCTGCCATGAGCAGGGACACCTCCTACTAGTGCAGGTTGCCCAAAGCCCCATCCAGCCTGGCCTGGAACACTTCCAGGGATGAGGCATCCACAACTTCTCTGGGCAACCTGTTCCAGTGTCTCAACACCATCACAGTGAAGAACTTCTTCCCAATATTTAATCTAAATCTCCTCTCTTTTAGTTTAAAAATATTACTCCTTGTCCTATCACTACACTCCCTGACAAAGAGTCCCTCCCCAGATTTCCTGTAGGCTCCCTTTAACTACTGGAAGACTAGTATAAGGTCACCCTGGAGCCTTCTCTTCTCTGGTCTGAACAACCCCAAGTCCCTCAGCCTGTCTTCATAGGAGAGGTGTTCCAGTCCTTTGATCGACCTCATTGCCCTCCTCTGGACTCATTCTAATACATTCATGTCCATCTTGTGTTGGGGGACCCAGAAATGGATGTAATACTCTAGGTGAGGTGTCACAAGAGCAGAATTTAGGGGGAGAATCTCTTCCCTTGACCTACTGGCCATGCTTTTTTTGATGCAGCCCAGGATACTGTTGTCTTTCTGGTCTGCAAGCACACGTTGTCAGTTTATGTTAAGCTTCAACCAACAGTCCCAGGTCCTTCTCTTGAATGTACAAGAGAATTTTGACCCCCCAATTCTTCAGCTGTTTTAAGTGAGATCTCATATTTTAAGTGTAGGAATATATTGCTGTCTTCCTTGATTACTATAGTCACCATTTTTCAGCAGCTGTAAGAATACACAGTATAACTATAAAATGATAAAGTGATTGAGTCCAGATTTGTAAAAGATGGGATTAACCTGTGTCCTCCCCTTGGACAGCGCTTATAGCCCTTTGAATTTGCTACCTTGTTTGTATGTTTTATCAGGTGATCTTTGGAAAGAATGCAAATGAGCCTTATTAACTTCAGGATACTGGAGGGCTGGGTGTTTACGTGTCACAGAAACATTAAGAGCAAGATTGTTTATTGTTGTTAATTAGGTGATGAGTTGCAGCAAATCACTGTTGATAAGGTTATCTCTAAACAAGTTTGAAATGAACTTTATTCTATGTCTTCTGATTTTTATTAATGGTAAGACAGTCTTCCAGTCACTACCTTCTATTTTCCTACAAAAACTACTGCAGGTATTTTGAAATTACATTCAGATATTTGCTGACTTTGCTTTTCCAAACACTATTCTGAGCTACAGATTTCTTAGTGAGACTATAGAGAAATGAATGGCATATAGGCACAATTTGACTAGAATGTCACTGAAGAGCAGTGCTACCTCCACTTTAAATACTATTTTCTTTATATATCCTCTGAAACATAACCTACTTCAGCCATAAGACAAAATTTTGGAGATTGTATATTTGTTAAAATTCTAGTATTTCCACATTGTGAAGAAGGGTAATGAACTCTGATAGCTCAGGACTGTTTGCTTTCCCTTGGAAAATTTACCCAAACTGACTGTAGGTAAGAGCTTTTGAAAAAGTAGTTTGCACTTCCTCTTCAGAAACCAGCTAGGTCTGTATAGCTACATTCTTCAAGATTCAACTAGACACTCCCTACTCTGGAATATCAAGAATTTACTCTTAATTTTAAGAATTGTTGGCTGTGGCCTAGTTAAAATTTTCATGCAGGCATTGTAACTCAGGGTAGCAAAGTCACCTTTTCTAGCTCTCACTGCTACCACTGCAGACACCATAACAATTTATAAGAGTAACTACCTAGACTGAAAGCAGATTATGGAAGTAAGAAGAATGGTGTAAAACATGTAATTGAACAGAGGTAACAAATACTAGGAACCAGAGTTCCAGAACTAACTGGACTGGTAAAATGATAAAAAGCAGTAAATATCTGAGTCCTTTAAATGAGTTTGTGACCAGACAAGAAGTTGAAGAAAAAGCTGGGAAAGAAGAATTGGACTTGGAGATGATGGAGGGGTAGGGATGAATTAAAATAACATGACACTGAAAATGTTGATATGGATCTAATTTTACTTTAAGGTGTATAGGTGTTGGTCAAAGAGGACCTTGGCTGAAGTCCCAAGCTTCCTTTAGTTTAGTAGTCTTTCAAATACAGCTCTAAAGCAAGTTCTGAAGCTTAAACTTGCCCTACGTGGGCAGCCTGCTCTAAGGAACCTGCTTTGGCAGGGGCTTGGACTCAATGATCTCTTCAGGTCCCTTCCAACCCCTACAATTCTGTGATTCTGTGATTGTTTTACCCACAAACTGTTTGAATGTACAGACATACCTGAGCAGTAAATGGGACTCAAATGCTGGGTTGAAGACTTCACTGTGCCTACTTGTTCATGTCCTTTTCCATACAGTGTGTAGTGCCTCCAATCACCAGTACATAACTGATGTTGGGCAGAGAAACTCACATAGCTTCTTTTAAGGAAATCTTGACACAACAGGCAATAAAAGGAGGCAATATAGAATTTGTAAGCAGCCAGTTTGGAGAATGCAGAAAAAGTGAGTTGTAAAGCATGGTCTGATTAGCGCTGTTCTCAAAAGTCTGCTCTATAATGCAGTGTACATTTAGCCTGAGACTAAGTGAAGATCATGGTCAAAAAACAATATAAAACTAAGGGGTGTTGTACAAATGAATTGATGAAAGTTAGTGAAGCATTCACATATTATAGTGATGAACACTTTGGAAAAGTCTAGGAAGAAATTAAATATTCTGTTTTAAGAGCAGTATGAACAGTATGCAGTAAATAAGATATGGGACCATACATAGAACAAATGGTATAAAGCAAAATATGAATAGCTGCTAAGTAACTGACTTACATTCTGTACTTAAGATGAAGAAGAGATCCTCTGGAAAAATAGCATATGATCATATAATTAAAGGCCATACCATAATGAATCCTCACTAGAACATGAATAAAATTTCTTTGGCAACATTAAATGTAGTATTTGTGAACATTTGAACTTATGACTATGCAATTTAATACTATTATTTTTATGTGTGAGCTTTGGTATAAAATTAGTATATAGAGTATGCTTATGGTCAGTATCCAGCAATTATGTAGAGCTATACATGTTAAGTATGATAATTAAAGTTCTAAAAAATTACATATATTCATATACAAGGGTCCCATATTGTGAACAAAATGCCAGTGAAGTAACAGTAGATATAAAATGATACACAAATGCAAATTTAAAGTAAACTTGTTGTCTTTTGCTAAATAAGACCTCTGTACTTAGTTATTTCTGGAATTTAGGGTTTGTTTGTTTGTTTTGTAAAAACTATCCATGAGTTTTGGGAAATGGATAAGCATAAGAAGACAGGAGTTAAAGGCACTTGTGAAAATTAAATGTAGGCTCCTAAGTCACTTCAGTAATCTTATTATCTTCCGTGTTCCTTGGCCAACCAATTTAATACAGCTTGTATTAATTTTATGGAAGAATAGTGCAGATTTAGAAAGGTATCACTATCTAAGCTGGAAGTGACACTAGGGGGTCACAGTGCTAAATTTGTCCTTGTTATGTCTATTTTGACTCCCAAAGTGGACTTACACAAGGCATATGTGTTTGAAATCCAAGAGAAGTATTCTAGTGATATACTTTATCTTTAGGTATACGGTTCTTAGAATTTTGCTTTTCTGTTTCAAATGTAAGAGATCAGTTCCAGTGATTTAAATTCAATATGGAACTAGTTCTTACAGATCAGCAATATCAATCTACAAATAGGAAGAAACTAAGCAAGAAAAATGGAGTTGCAAGTTAAGCATTGCAACATGTGATTAGCAGACATATTCAACACTGCGTAAAAAGAAGCACACACAGGTTCTAGCCAGAGAGGAACACTGGATTAAAAGATGTGGCTTGGGTCACAGAATCATTTTTGCACAGGTGGATATGCTCAATAAAAGGAAGTACTTTATTCTCCAGCTACTGGAGAATAGACATCTCAGTTCAGATATCTCTGGTGTACTGAGATCAATTCTGAGTCAATAAATAGGCCAAAATCCCATTTTGTTTTCAAAGGCCTTTAGCATGACTTGCTAAGTTACTTTTGGTTAGAACTGAGCAATGGAGGAGAGCTCTATATTCATTCAACCTTCCTGTATATTTTCAGAAAATGAAAATAATTTGTCCCATAATTATTTACAGTTTGCTGGCATCCAATTGTACTTGTAGAGATGTGTACCTGTATTCTTACAGATTTCCGTTTCTCCAGATTTTTTTTTTTTATATTTTATTTTCTTTCATCAAAATCAATTTTCCTTTGTCTTAGTACAATGAGGTTTGCAAGACTTCTGGCCACTGATTCTTGTCACTGGTTCTTCCTCATCTACTTCTCACTGTTGAGTTGCTGCTCCCAAGGACAGAACTGCCACAAACAAATGACAAGGGACAGTGACTTTGAAATATAAGAACAGCTCCTGTATTAAAATTAAATTAAGAAAGCTTTGTAATGCTTGTGTGTGAGTCAATGGCAAAATTACCAGTGTCTTCATTTTTAACCATATCAGATTTGACTGCAGTTTGAGAATATATGGGATTTTAAATTAAAGTTAGGAGTTGTTCTGTGTCTCCTGCCATGCAGAATTGTTCTGTAAAAAAACTGTGGCACTGGTTGAAAGAGGAATACCAAAACTAATTGAATTTTGAAGCACTGTCCTTTCTTACTTAAATTTCATTATTAAGAATTTTAATTCTAAAAATATTAAAGTAAATAAATGTTACAGTAATATTCCTAATCACTGAGAAAAAATAAAAACAAAACAACAACGACAAATAAATGGTATTGATCTCATGAAAAGGGATCTGCTCAGAACTGAGGAGGAAAGAAATTTTACCAAAACAAAAGACAAAGCAATGATGTTGGCACCACATATAGCATATAGAGCTGAGAGTTATCTTCATACCATTTCTCCCTTTGCAAAATAATTCCTCCAGTAATAAATGAGGTCTCAACTCAATCTGAATTTAGTAATATTTATAAAAGGAATATTTATAAAAGGTATAAAAGGCAAGTAAACAGCACTGGGTGTGGCTGTGCAGGGAGTCTACGCTCCACCAACACACACACACGAACACCAAACATTCTAAATATACAAAACATGGCTTTTACATACTAAACCCGAGTCTGCCTATACATACGTACAATCAGGAAAGGCAACAAACAATCCTTTAAGTTCCACAACTTATTAAACTTGAGTACGCCTATACATAGGTACAATCAGAAAAGGTAACAAACAATCCTTTAAGTTCCATGACTTAACAGTCTCCGTTTTCCATTCCTTTTCTTCATTACAAACACTGGAGAATTCCAGGGCTAGTCGTGGGAGCAATATGTCTCGCTTTCAGTTGTTAAGCAACTCGGTCTTTGGGCCTTATGCATCCTGTTCTTCCAGCATTGAAGAAAAGCATATCCATCTCCTTTTCCAGGCCAATAGGGCCTGGGTCAAAAGGCACGTCCAGGTCACCAGCGGGTGGAACAGCAAAGGCCTTCGATGGCTGTAGCAGCAGAGGGGACGATGGCATAGCAGTCAGATCAGTAAAGTAGCCTGCAGCTCCCTCACTGTCTGGCAAACCACACGTGTCTGACTGTAGTCCCACACGGCTCTTTAAGGCCTCAGAGACTGCTCACCAGGTGCCGAGCAATCCCACTGCAACCTTGTCGTTTTCAGTTGCAGAGTCCCACACCTTGACCTCAATTTGGTCCCATATTCCAGGATCATAAACTGTCCGATTGTTAAGAAGGAGAATAAGCCGTAAGGTTACCAGAACAGTCTTTGTTTCTAAGGACGTATGATTCCCCATAATGCGCAACTGCTTACCAGCAAAGGGCAGCTGTGTGTGAGGCTCCGCTTCTCTCAGCTTGAGCTTCTCTCCAGCTCCGGTGCGCCTGTTTCCAGCGACTTCCAGTATGAGCTTCTCTGAGCCATTTGCTGAGTTTGGCCGAACCGATCTTCATGAGGCGATCAATGTGCCTCTTCCCGTCCTGGTCTCCGTTCTGCTAGCCTGTTCCTTTTCATTCCTTCTTTCTGCTTCTTTATTGATGACATAACTTCATCACATCGCGTTGCCTTATTTTTATTTTTTTATCTTGAGGGCAGGCTCCCCTCTTATACCCTTCACCCCACAGCAGTCCTTTTCAAAAACAACTTGTCATTGGTCAAACATCTTTGCAACTAACAACAACAGCAAACACCCAGAAACTTCCATGCCTTAACGGCTGGAGAACAAGCAACCCTGAGACTGCATGGAGTCTCCTGAATCACCCTTCTTTGTTCCCACTAAACTCTTCTACATTCCTGATGGCCTCGACATTAAGAGTCTACTGTTATCATTAACCACGGGGTTTGCCGACCCCCATGGCCACACTCCCACATCTCCCCCTTCTTTATTAATATGAACCATCTTCTCGACACGAATTACCACTCCATATATAACACTTCCCAGGTGCAACTTGCTTTTGTTAAACCTCATCTGGTTTCTTCCTGCCCAGCTCTCCAGCCTGTCCAGGTCTCGCTGAATGGCAGCACAGCCTTCTGGCGTGCCAGGCACTCCTCCCAGCTTTGTATCATCGGTGTACATGCTGAGGGTGGATACTGTTCCCTCATCAGAGTCGTTGATGAAGCTGTCGAACAAGACGGGACCCAGCACCGACCCCTGAGCTTGTCACAGGTCTCCAACCGGTCTCTGCGCCGCCGGTCACGACCCTTTGAGCTCGGCCAGTCAGCCAGTTCTCAACCCACCTTACTGTCTGCTCTTCTGTCCCACGCTTTGTCAGCTTTGTCAGCAGGATATCATGGGAGACACTATCAAGAGCCTTTCATTTTTGTTGTATTGTTGCTTGGTTCTGGAGATTCACATCACACTCTGTGATAGAAAAGTTTAGCGCATCAGCATCCCACTGGGAAGACACAAAATGCACTCCCAAAGTCTTTCCCTGTCTCCTTAGCACTGGAGGTGCCTTAAGAGGAGAGCGGTCATGGCTGGGCCCCTGCAACGCTAGCAAACTCTATGAAAAGTTGCATTCGGCTGAAAAGTAAGTGAATGACATGAACATGATCTCACTATTTGAACTAATGAGTTAAATGTCCACTCCTGCAAAAATACTCCAAGAAATAATCCAATAGGTTATGTGTAGTTAGGCAATCACAGCTGAAACTGCAACAAAGTGCCGATGGTGAGAAACAAACAACAAAGCCGTTTCCTTCTCTGACAGCGGAACACCTTGCTCAGGGAAGACCCCCACGTGTCGCCTTCAGAAAGCCTGAGACACCCTCCACCTCGTGCTCCCATCAGCAGGGTGAAGAAGGTGAGAGGGAGCAGCTGACGGAAGACTGCTCTATCCAGAGTGTGGGGTCTACTGTGAAATTTTCCACTGAAATTGTGTCCATTTCTGAGGATTGTATCTCAAGGAACACACACACCAAGCAGAAAGCATCCAAGGAACTCAGGAAGCGATGCTAAGAACGACCCTTCTTAGGATCAGGCTTTTAGGAAACATGGTCTCTAGGGAAAGATTAAACATTGGATTAATGGACTAAGGCTTTAATGTTAACAGAAGGCAGAACCGAGATGTGGAGAAGGGTGCTGCAAATAAAAAGCAAGCAAACTTCTCCTCAGGCCAGAGATTTAGGACAAGGAAGAAAGGACTTCAGATGCAGCAAAGGGACTTTAGTTTAGGTGTTACTGTGTGATGCTTTTACTTGGGTGGGTGGCCGAGTTCCAGCACGGCCGCTCTCTCCCTTCCCCTCCTGAAAGGGAAAGGGAGAGAAAATACGATGCCAAGGGCTCAAGGGCTGAGATAAGGACGGGGAGATCACTCAGCAGGTATCGTGATGGGCAAAGCAGACTCAGAGGATGGAGACAGTAAGATTTCCCCCGCCCCCAATCCACCCTCTCCCACCTCCTCCACCCAAGTGGCTCAGGGGAGCGGGGCAATGGGGGCTGCGGTCAGTCTGTAGCACTTTGTCTCCGCCGCTCCTTCTCGGTCGCTCTCTGCCCCTGCTCCGCTGGGGTCCCCTCCACGGGCTGCAGTGTGGAACCCTGCTCCACCATGGTACACCATGGGCTGCAGGGGGACAGCCTGCTTCTCCATGGTCCTCACCACAGGCTGCAGGCTCCGGCACCTGGAGCACCTCTTCCCCTCCCTCTTCACCGACCTTGGCGTCTGCAAGGCTGTTTCTCATTCCTCCCTCTCTCCCAGCTGCTCTTCCGCAGCATTTGTTTGTTTGTTTGTTTTTGTTTCTTTTAACCTTTCTTAAATCTGGCCTCACAGAGGTGCAAACAGCGCTTCTTGGCCTGGCTGTGGCCAGCAGCGGGCCCTTCTCTAACATGGCACAGTTTCTGGATTCTTCTCGCAGAACCCACCCTGATGGCCCTCCCGCTACCAAAACCTTGCCACTAAACCCAGTACATGAGGCAAGAGAACTCGGAAATGGTTTGAAAGAGATTTATAGCAGCATGACAGAACATGGCACCTCCTAGTACAAAAAAGACAGCTCTACATGAAATGATCGGTTGGCAGATTGAAAACAAACAGAAGAATGTGCTTCTTCACACGTCAGGCACAGAGCTGTCGGTCTGGCTGCAGACATGGTAGATGCCAAAAAGCGCCTCATTGTAGAAAACACCAAAAGCTGCACGATGCAGAACTCCTTAGCGCCGACTAGAAGAAAACACCAAAAGATGGACGATAAAGCTCTCCTCAGAGGAAACGTGGTGAAGAGATCCCAAAAAGCTGAATGATGAAGAACTCCTCATGGACGACAATGAAGAATACTCCAGAAGCCGCACGCAGAAGCACTCCTCGAGGCCTGGAATGAGAAAAGAAAACACCAAATGTTAGAAGGTGAAGCACTTCTTGGAGGCTGGAAGGTGAAAACAATACCAAAAGCAGCATGATGAAGCTCTCCTCAGGGAAAACATGGTGAAGAATCCCAAAGGCTGGATGGTGCAGAACACCTCAGGGCCACAGTGAAGAAAACACCACAAGCTGCACCACGAAGCTCTCCTCAGGGGCTGAAGTGAAGAGAACCCCAAAAGCTGCACGATGAAGAACTCCTCCGGGTAAACGTAATGAAGGGAACCCCAAAAGCTGGACGATGCAGAACTCCTCAAGGGTCGCAATGAAGAAAATACCGAATGCTGCTCAACAAAGCAATCCTCAATGGCCGAAGTGAAGAGAACCAGAAAAGCTGCACGATGAAGAACTCCTCAGGACCGTAGCGAAGAACACACCAAAAGCCACACGCAGAAGCACACTTCAGGGGCCACAGGGAGAAGAAACCCCAAAAAGCTCCACAAAGCATTTCTCCTCAAGCGCCACAGTGAAGAAAACACGACAAACTGAATAGTGAAGCCCTCCTCAGGGGAAACGTGGTGTGGGGAAAACCCCCAAAAGCTGCACGATGAAGAGCTCCTCAGCGATGTAGTGAAGAAAACACCAAAAGCTGCTCAAGAAGGCACTCCTCAGAGGCTGCAGTGGAGAAACACCAAAAGCTGGATGACGAAGCTCTCCTAAAGTGGAAACGTGGATCCCAAGAAGCTGAACGATGAAGAACTCCTCATGGGCCGCAATGAAGAATACGCCAGAAGCCGCACGCAGAAGCACTCCTCAGGGCCCAGAATGAGAAAAAAAAAAAAAAAAAAAAAAAAAAAAAAAAAAAAAAAAAAACACTAAATGTTAGAAGACGAAGCATTTCTCAGGGGCTGGAAGGTGAAAACAATACCAAAAGCGGCATGATGAAGCTCAGGAGAAAACATGGTAAGGAGAACACCAAAGGCTGGATGGTGCAGAACTCCTCAGGGCCAAGTAGAAGAAAACACCACAAGCTGCACGATGAACTCCTCAGGGCCGTAGTGAAGAAAACACCAAAATATGCACAATGATGCATTCCTCCGGAGTCCCAAAGTGAAGAGAACCCCAAAAACTGCACGATGGAGAACTCCTCAGGGACCACAAGGTGAACAAAACACAGAAAGCTCCACGAAGAATTACTCCTCAAGAGCCACAGTGAAGAAAATGCAAAAAAGCTGAATGATGAAGCACTCCTCAGGGGAAACATGGTGTGAAGAACCTTGAAAGCTGCACAATGAAGGCATCCTCAGTGGAAACACAGTGAAGGAAACACAAAAAGCTGGACGCAGAAGCACTCCTCAAGTCGCAGTGAAGAAAACACCAATAGCTGCTCAAGAAAGCACTCCTCAGAGGCTGCAGTGGAGAACCACCAAAAGCTGAACGCTGCAGAACTGCTCAGGGCTGCCGTGATAAGAACACCGAAAGCTGCACGATGACACCCTCCTGTGGGGTCACACAGTGAAGACAACACCGAGAGCTGCACACAGGAGCACTCCTCAGGGGCCACAAGCAGCCCAAAGGCTGCGCCCTGCCTGTGCGCCACCATCACTGGAGTGCCACAGCCCCAGCACACCCAGCACCATGTCACCCACCCTGCCCTGTGACACCTCTGCTCCATCATAGCCAGGCGCCGCCCCATTGGCCGCCTGCCTTGGCGCCTCTGGGTGCAGCCAATAGCGAGGCCGCTGGTGCTTGTTGCTAGGCAGCATGGAGCTGTGGAAACATTGTATTAATGGAGCTGTTACTCCAATAGGTTTAACAGAAGATAGAGAAACCTAGGCGTTGTTCCTTTTCATTCCTTCTTTCTACTCTTTTATACAGGAGCAGAAGACATAACTTCACCGTGTTGACCTTCATTTTGCCTTTTTTTTTTTTTTTGAGGGCAGGCTCCCCTCTTATTCCCTTCTCCTCACAGCAGTTCTTTTCAAAACAGATTTTCATTGGTCAAACAACTTTGCAAATAAAAGCAATGGCAAACACCCAGAAACTTCCATGCCTTAATGTCTGGAGAACAAGCAACCTGAAACAGCATGGCACCTCCTGAATCATCCTTCTTTGTTGCCTCTAAACTCTTTATATTCCTGATGGCCTCATCGTTAAGAGCCTGATGTTATCATCAACCATGGGGCTTGTGGACCCCCATGGCCACACACCCACAATAAATCAATCAATCAATCAATCAATCAACAAACTGAAAGAAAAAATAAAATAAATAAATTTAAACTGTCAAAGAGGTATCTAAATGCCCTTAAATCGTATTTAATGATTCATACCAAATAATTGTATATTTGAAAAGTACTGACAGCTGATGGACCAGGAATTGTACTGAAAATAATCAGTCATCTCAGAAGTTAATGATTCATTGTCTTTTAATCAGAATGGAGATTGTTTCACTTAAAAACTTTAATATGAACTTAAGGTCACAGTTTTAGTCTGTGTCAAGATTTCAGTTGTCATCTGTCATTGCAATAAAATAGAGATTAAAATGCTAGTCATTTTTCTCAAAAACCCTCAGACAAGGGCTGAATGGTTTGGCATTTAACCCCAAACTTCTGAATGACTTTAGGGTGATAAACATGAATGCTATTTGGCTTTTTTTTTTTAATATAAGCACTTGAACAACTTGGTTATGATGGCAAAGCTGTATGACTAAAACATCTGCAGCTGTGAAGTAATAAATTGCATCTTTCAAAGCCTGTAGTTATAACAGTGAACAGAATCAGAGGAGAAGTAACTAGGTCAGGTGCTTCCAGTAACGATAAATAGTATAAATCTGTAAAGATCTATGTAAAGTTTAATCGAGCATGTTATATATGTTCGTTTGTTCATGCGCATGCTCCAGTAGGAGGGACTGGATCTCAGAAGCTAATTATAATAACCTATTTTTTTTAGAAGTAGTAATGAATATGTATTAGTCTAGGAGCATAAAAATCAGCTACTTGATGTAACTGGTGTGCGTCCTGGTGGAGCAGAGACTCCCAGTGCACCCAGCACTGTTTGCTTACCTGTATTCTTTTAATAAATTGTAAACTTTGATTATAATCCTATTTTGAAGACTGAGTCATTTATAACAAGCATTACCAAAAATAAATAAATAAAAAAAAAGTACAGCCCCTTTGCAGCCATGAAACTTGAGCCCCTTTGCAGCCATGAAACTTGAAATAAGAAAATATGAGCCTTCGACATATGGTACTTATCCTCTACACAAAATATAATATAACAAAATATGGCCTGATGCTCTATACTCAGGAGTGTTAATAAGGAGAAGAATAGAGCCTTCTCCAGTCTTTTGTTTAGGAAAGTGAGAGCCTGAAGCTAGTTTAGCTTTATTCTTTTTTCTCCAGTAAATCCAGGCCTAACTGTTTGCTAGATTGTTAGAGAGCTTTACAAAAACTTTTCAACACTTTCTCTTTACAGATTCATCTTCCTGTAATGTTTACAAAATCCAGCTAATAGCAACAATAGTAACAATCTAAATATTTGAAAACTCACACCAAAACTTGTGTATGCTGGTACAGTATTGTTGCCTGAATATACTGTTAAAATTAGTCTTCTCAAGCCTTATTTTTTCATACTGAGAGTAGGCTTTAAGCTGCATGTTAGTCTGTATGGACTGATAGCTGTATTTATGCAGTCTAGCACATACATATGGCTTTCTGCAAAGTTCTTGTCTCTGACAAAGCAAATATTGTCAGCCATATAGAAAGTTAGTTTGGTTCACAACTCTTTTCTGAGTTGGAAACTGTAGTGGCTAACAGTTCAGGAATAGTACAACGCCCTTTTTACTAGAAAGAGCCCAGCACATAACTGGACATAGTGAAAAGTGAAAACATAAATAGCGGATAATATCAAATGAATATTAAAGGAATCAGAGATAGTTTTAGTCTTGAATGCTAAGTTCTCATCCATTTTTACCTCCTGCTTTCAGTAAAATGCCACTGAGGTTGTATCACTATTGTCATTGCTATTGATGTGACCAAATGTTCACCAGTAGGATAATAATTGGTTATTTAATATAAATGAAACACTCTAACATTCAGTGTTTGATCTGACTCAGAGAGTACCTTTACCTCACACTGTTTTGCAAATGTATGCTCCATTAATGTATCCCAGGTGGCCCCTTAAAATGAAATGGGGAGGAAAACAACTGAAATGTTGATGTTACAAAATTAGAAGAAATGATAGCATTAAGCCCCCTGACCTTTCTGATGGTATTGGATGATATTTATTATCACATACAGTGTGTTATAGTTCTTATTTAAACAAAACCATTAGCTAGCAAGCAATAGAATTACAATTATTACAACAGCATATAGAATTGGAAAGTGTTTGTCTGCTTTGATTAGAATAATTTGTTCTTTCCTCAGAAATTGTATGTACTATTTATCAAGCTTGCTATTTAACATATACCTATCAACCACTTACATGTAGCACACAAAACACACAATATAAAATGCTCCACACTAAAAACTGTTAGCAAAAATTTAGTGCCCACAACAAAGTTCACCTGATCTAGTCTTTTAGCTACTTCACTCAGGAAATAGCCAAAGAAAATAGATGGGCTTCAGATTCATTCTCAATAGCCAACAGTCACAGCTTCTGTCAGTCAAAAGGAAAAAGTTGGATAGTATTGTGCTTTCTACTAACAATAATTAATTTTAAGACATATGAATTTAGGAACAGTAGTTAGAAGTCTTGTATTTCATTGCAAGTATTGCAATGCTGATCAGAAAAGAAAAGGAAACTTAAAAACCCACTTTCCAATTTAAAGGAGAGATTACAAATCCAAAACAATGTGTTGATCACACTGTCAAAGTAAATTGAGGCTTGTGAACAATGTTAATTAAACAGAAATGGCAGAAAATTAACAATTAGGCAAAGATGTATAAATCCCTGATCTTTCTCATAGGTCATATGTCAAAATAAATAAACTTTATTACTTCTTCTCGCTTATCACTCCAAACAAATACAGAGATACCATGAATTGAATTGTCAATTCTTATTTCCACTACTTATCACATCTCAGCTGTAATCTATTACCTTCATTTTTGAAGCCTCCAACATAAAAGATTTTTTTAAATCATATTTGCCATTTTGTTACAGATTTTGAAGGTTTCTATTAGATCATGTCAATGTTGCCTTATTTCCTAGCTGAATTTATGTAACAAGCAAAAACCTATATGAATTCTAGTATAAAATAAAGATACTAAACTAATCATTTAGTATTCCTCATATAAAATGGTAATAATAAAATAATAAAAAAGTGGCAAGTATCACACTTCTGTCTGAACACCTTAAACTATGAAAGTCTCATCTTTACATTCAGAAAAAAAATAAAAAAAATTAAAAAAAAAAAATCTGTACAAAAATAAGAAAAAATCACGTTCAATTTTTTTTACTAATAATCTGCCGAGTGGTTACACTGAACAAGACCAACGCTGTTGATTTTAACTATAGGAGGTTGTCCTTATCCCTCCAATAAACAAAATGATGAGAAGAACTTTTTAATGTAAAACTGTATGTCTGAGTTCTATCTAGACTGATAGTGTGTAATATATCTCACTGTAGAGGTCTGTTTGCTGGTAACATCAGCGAAATAGAATATAATGATTTTGTTTGCATTTATGACTTCAACGCAGTTTCCAGTCCCAATACCCGGCTGCATCCCTGGAAGATCATATATAGCAAGGGGTAATCTTATCTTCTGGTCTTCAGCATAAAGAGAGAGAGAATGTAAAATGTAAAAGAAGCATGTAGCACCCGTTACAGAAATGCTGTTAGCTGTGGGAATGATCGTCTCAGTAGATGGAAACATCTCTCCTGCATGTATGGTATTCTCATCCAAACAGGTGTGCCTATCACATGGTTTATTTCTGTGAATGTGATAGACTGGTATTAATAAACCATTAGCTTTCATTCTTATCATAACCTTGCTTTGATACAATTCTCTGAACTTTTACTCTTCTGTTAAATGTGCCTTCCCACAGTGATAAATTGTTTCATTTTGGTGAAGGCAGGAAAATGTTGATCATCATATGAAAGCTTGGAGGGTTTTCTTCAGAGACCTCTAAATTTTGTCAACTTTACTGCAAGGAGTAGAATCAACTGGCAAGGTAAATTGTTAATCAGTACTGTGGTGGTGGTTGCTGGCACTTACATAGTCCCATACGAGAGATTATGAACAAAATACTTCCATCTTAGTTAGGATTCAATTCTTCCTTTCTCCTAAAGATGGGAATTTGGCATTCAGATGTGTCTTGCATTTAGACCTCAGAACACTACCTGTAAAGGTTGTATTAACCTGGAGTAGGTTACTACTGCTTTTGAAACATCTTGGCTGAATGCATATATTATTTTAATCTGCAGAATACAGAACAGTCCTCACATAACTATCTAAGCTATTTCCCTGTTCTGGAGTCAAGACTGTTGAAAACCAAAGCATTAGCTAATTGAATTGCCAACTCATCATGTGGCTCATCATAAGCTTTTACCAATGCTTTTGCATCACTCCTATGTCTCATAGATCTTGGCAGTGTCATGTAAATCATGGTTTTCACTTAGTAATCAGTCAAAATAATTTCCTGTTTTACAGGTTAAATACTTTTCTTCTTTTTCTTCCTGAATTAGTCCTACATCTGAGTAGTTGGGATATTTCATGAACCACATGTTTCAAGATTGATAGTGGAACTTTATCCTTTATTGAACTTTATTGAAAGTGGATACTTTAATCATATATCTCCTAGGAAGCTGTCTTTATATGTAAAGTACTACTTGTTATTCTATTTATTATATTGCACATCTTAGGAGACTTAGCAGGAACTGAAAAAAGGATGATTAAAAATTACTTTGCATGCTATTTACTAAAACACGACCAAGACAAAGCACTCATACTTTGTAGTTGACATTTATCCAACACTGAATTTTCTGCTTTCCTCATGTATGTGGTCAGTTTAAATTCTTATATATATGTTACTTCAAACAACAGTATAACACTTAGGCTTAACCTGGTGACTTCTCTCCTCTTCATTTCTTTCTGTAAAACCTGTTGCTGATCTTGCTGTCATGTAGGAGAATGCTTCCATGGAAACACCCTCTGAACTGTATGGAGACTCCATTTGATTTAATGCATTTTTCATAACATATTTTTTTCTTCACTTTTGTGATGAATCTGTCATGTTACTGAGTATTCCATCACAGTAATGTGTGGGAGATGTATATTCTCCTATCCTTGTCACATACATTGCTTTTGTTACATATTTGCAACACCTATTGATGTGATTCCTTCAGGGTTGTTGATATGACTTTGTTATAATCCTGAGTCATAAATATGGAGTCTCTATTTGATCTTTTTATTGAGTACATACATTGCAGCTGATCCCAAACTGTTTAAAGTACCTACACAGTCACCATTGCATGGATCTGCAGAACATTATTTGCATTCACACTTAGCTAAATGCAGCACTTGAAAGATGGGAAATGAAGCACAGGTTACAGACTTTAGGACATGTAGGGAGGCAAAGAAAAAGATAAAAAGTAGTATTTAAAGTGCCAAATTTTTAGATAACCAACAGTTTTCTAGGGGACTCTGTGATTCACTGCATGCTCTGACTTGTGCTAACATATTCTTGGAGAAAATCAAAATTATATACATAAGAAAAGCACCCAGTCACCGGGTGATACAAATGTGTTTTTACTTCTCATTCATCTTTTCTCACTAAAGTCAAATAGAGAAGCTAGATGAAAGTCCAAAGTGTCTAAGTGGATGCTGGCTGCAGTGTGAATAATGGATTGATTACCCCAGTGACAGCATACTTTCTCTTTAGAACCAAATATATGAGGCTAGAAATCAGGATTTTTTTTCTGCTAACGCTTCATATGTCTACATTTGATTTACTAAGATACATACACGCTTCACAGATATGGAAGAAAAAAAACTTTCAAAAGGAAGAGATTTTGTATAGCATGTACCTATGAATATAAGGTATATTAGGACCTAGCAACTGATCAATTTGCTTTTCTTCCTCTTGCATGATAGCAGAAGTCATAGTAATCTGGTGACAGCATTTGTTCATATAACTTCTGTGGTTAGTACCACTTTTAATTTTTTTTTTAATACCACTTTTAACAGTGTGTGGGATTTGGGGGATACCAAGAAGATAGGCTTTGGTGTCAGTAAAGTTTTTTGAAGCAATTAGTTTTCAAAGACAGTGCCAGATTATAAATAAATAAAAGCAATCATGGTATTCAAGAATTTAGAAAAAAATAAAAATAAAAAAATCCCTAAGTGTACCATATAAATGTTGTGTTCACATACACAGAAACAGAAATTTGTATCAAAATTGTCATTCACATTTTAAGGTAAAAGAATCAGAACATGAAAATTTTCAAAAGGAAGTTTGCCTGTTCAACCAACTGTGCTTTTATGTGAAAAAGCTGAGAGTCACTCAAAAGCTGAGCTAAGCATTCTCGTTTCTCTACTTCAACAGTACTAAAGAATTAATTATTTTTTTCCAAATCATCTGATCAGTACAGGTAGAAGGCTCATAAAGGCAGGTAAATCATGGAGAAGTACTTTCCTACACATATCAGCACTTTCTGAAATGGTTTTGTGACCCGTTTATTAGACTTCTGCTGCATGCAGAATGGACTTTGAGGAGGTTCACATTCCATACACATTACATACACATTATATGCCTAAACAATCTTTACCCTTGTAACTAGTACCTCTTGTTCTCACTCTTTTCCTATTAGAGATTTCATACTAGTAACATCAGTTTATCCTTTCAGATTCTCTCTCTTTCTTTAGTATTTAGCAAACAGTATCTTTCCCATTGTCTGCATCCATTTGCTTTTTGGAGTAATAGTTAACCACTCTTATGTAAGCGAAAGTAATCTATTAAGAGCGTTAAAAGAAGTGTTAGCTTTGATCATGGAAAGTGGAACAAGAGTACAGAACATTAGAACATAAGGGGAATCTCCTGGTTACTGGCTGCTTATCATTGCACATCTTTTGGTAGAGTACTGCTTGACCTATATGCCTACATGTTGTATAGTGGTTGTAATGCTTGTCCACAGAAATGTGTACAAATTATGCACTTGCACTTTACTGACTTTTAAAGATACTTGCATAGTTGTAATGGATCATTTGCATTCTGCCCAGCTATTCTAGTTCTATGATGCTTATGAAGGCATGCTTCTAGACTTAAAAAAAAAAAAAATATATGCTTTAGCATTTATTAAGGACACATATCAAAAGAGATCAAAGTACCCTGAAACATGGAGGCAACACAGATCCAGACACAATCATCGCAGCTGGCTGTTATCTGTAAAATGAACTAGAGTCCAATATGAGGATTTCTGAAGTATGAGACTCTCTTTGAGACAAGACTGAGGTATAAATTCCTGGATGATCTTCTTTGTCTATCTAATGATGTCAGAGTTATAATGCTATATATAGTAATAGACATCTGACTTCGGATAACTGACCAGTAACTACACAGAAAATTTAAGTTAAGTTCTCTGACCTGACTTGAGTTTTTGCACCAGCATGAGAACAGTGAGTAGTGGAGCAGTGAAGTTTCTAGCTACAAGGAAAATGGTAGAAGTGGCTCTATCACTACTGCTACTTGAGCATTCTGCATGGGATCTCTGAGATGTGTGTACCCTTCTCTGTCTGCCCTCAGTCAGCAAAAAGTATCCTGGGAACTGTTACTAGTCAAATTCTGTCCAAGTCCAACACAGATCTAATCTGCTTTGGGCTTGGGACAGAAACATAACTGGTCTCAGAATACAAAAAGTAGTAACAGAGTCCTTGACAGCTCTTTGTGTCATGCTTCAGTACAAATGCTCTTGTTTCTTGACTTTAAAATAAACTGACAGGAAATGATCTGCTTAAAATGCCATTCATTTCTGCTGGAAATGGTGGTGCACTACTAGTCAAGTGCTTTTTCTTCTGGCTATTTCTCATCACTGAAAATCTGCAGGGAGAGTAATTAGAAAAAAAATTGTCAACACGAATGATGTTCAAGGCCCATGCTAATATCTCACTAGTCCCATCTGCTTAAGAAAACCATCCCTCCAGTAAATTCATTTTTAATTTGAAGAAGATCCCCGGTTCAGTCACACCACAGTCATTTTTAATTATGTTACTGAGACTGTGTTGTGTTTTTTTGCCCTTGTGTGTTAGTGCTCCATTTCCTCACCGGTGCTGACTCTCCTATATTCTTCATTAGGAAGACAGGGC